>NC_136903.1:65917937-66511935 GCF_949606895.1 Notothenia rossii | reverse complement strand
ATCTTTTCTGTTCTGACAGTAACATTTCATTGACCCTTAAAACCCCTTTTTACTCAGAAGTGCGTTCTGCCTATTGTTACTCAACTGGGATGTTTGACTGACAGAATGATGTACGTTTCACACTAGAGGCAGTTTTCACAGTTATCTGAAGGTGATAGCTTTATCTATGCTCATCTGGAACTTCAGAACATGCATGTAAGAATATGATTTTGTGACTATATAATCCGAGTTTGTCGAAAAGAAGAAGGATAAATAGTGTGTGTTCTAACTTACAAAACGCTCATCAGGGAAAACTCTTCTCCTGAACATTAGTGCTATTCAATGCGCCATCTGCTGCCCTGTATCACATTAATAAGGTGCCAAGAAGCAGCATGCCCAAAACTGTCCTCAGTGCCACCTCCTTAATGCACCACATGATTGTTTTTCTATTACAGTGTCTTTTATGGATCAGTGCACTGTAATACATTACAAAAATAAACTCTCAAGCTCTCCTCCTATTCAAACACTTGAATTTATTTTTATTTTAATGGGTTGATTTATTATCGAGAGACCTTTTTCTCACCCTTTTACATTTTCTATGTTCCTTTCCTTTGTCTTCCTCTGTTGTTTTCCTAAATCCACTCTGGGCATATCAGCCTATCTCTCCCTTGCTTCCCACTGGAATGCAGCTGAGATGAAACAAAGATTACAGAGAACACACAATACCATAGATAACTCTGAACATTTTTACCCACACTGTGCCTCCCTTTTCCCCCCTCCTCTCTCTGCAGCTCCGCACTGATGCAGAGAAGCGCTCCCTGGTGGAAAGCGGACTCTCGTGGTACAGCGAGGATCACAAAGCCGGCCACAAGCTGGACAGTGGCAGCTATGAGACCGGGAGCCTCAAGACGGAGGCCCCGAGCAAGTGGAGGAAGAAGCCTCCGAGCCTCAGTGAAGATTTTGGGTGTAAAGGAGAACTGAAGAAGCCCCAAAGCTTGGGTCAACCAGGAAGCTTCAGGAAGGGTCGCAATCCTCCCGTAGGAGTGACCTCCCCCATCACGCACACCTCTCAGAGCACATTGAAAGTCGCGGGTGAGATCTTGTGGTATTTTCTCTTACTTTTTGATCTATATGCCTCTTTTTTTTCAGCTTTTCATTTTCTCTGCTGTTCATCTCCTGTAGGAATGTGGTTTACAGGATCTATGTCATCCATTATTTCCCTGTATGCTGTTTCCAAATGTAAAACAGCCTGTTTGTAGAGCAGCCAAGGCGGATATCTGCTTGGTGTCAGGATGAAAACAGAAGTGTACCCCTTAGCGTAGGCCAGGTTCCGATTTGTAGCACACCACAATATATTGAAGGAAAATGCATCATGCAATCCGTTTTATTGAATTAAAGAAAATCAGAAAGCCCAGAGCCAAGTTTCTGCTATCATCTGAGAGAAAAGCTGGTTTCTGTAAATGTCCGCAGAGCCGCCATGTCTGCCATCTGCAGCAAATACATGAAGTTAATCCGAAACAAAAATATGCAACGATTAAATGATAAAACTTGAGTTCCAATACTAATGTTTCTAGTCGTTTACTTTCTATTTATTATCTTGATTTTGGCTTTAAACACAAGTGATTCAAATTAGTACGCTGGCTGCAGTTCTGCAATTATCCTTAAATGAATCTCCACATATTTTCCAGCGCTGTGCTCTTACTCTAACGATCCATACGAATCAGATTTTTGTGATTGATTATATCACTTTGATACATCATATGATATGTTTAAAACAAGTTTAATTGTGCATAAGATCCTTTTTAAGTCAGCTGATGAATCACATTTTATGTCATGGGCCCATAAAAGCTCTCTAAGTAAATACAGATGTATCTTGCTTATATTTGATCTCGGCTGTAATAACTGGAAGACACTTGCATTCACTTTTACGCAAAAGTGTTTAGCTAAAGAGAAATGATGTATGACAGTGCTGATTATCCTTTTCGGTTCCAGACAGAAGATACAATGTCACATACTAACATAAATCCTTTTTTGACAGGGCTCAACATCAAACAATGAATCAACTATTAAAACGTGTTTTTAAAAAAAACAAACACATGTCCTTAAAATAGGACTAAAACTGTTTAAACTAGAGTTGGCAAGAACAATACACAGGATGAGAACACTTAGGAAAAGGGAAATGGGTATATTTTCCTAAGCGTTTAGGGTGATTGCAGAGGGAATAAAGTATTTTTGTAGATTGTTTTCCTGGCCATTAGGTCTTTGTACGGCCTACCTTATGCTGGATTAGATAGAGGAGTTTAGGGTGACCTATTTGCTGGCCTGATTACTTATGCGGGACAGTTTTGTGCAATTCAAATTGTGTTTTCATTTTTGTTTGCTCAAGTTTACTGGCTTTACTACTATCCCACCTATTTATCTATTCCTTCATTTATAATCTATCCATCTTTTTTGTGTATTCTTGCCAGTCATGGTGTTTACAGGACAAACATTCTTGTTGCTCCTTATCAATATTGAAATACATGTAATTGTTATTGATATTGCCATTACGTTGTTATTCAACTCTACATTATCCTTCTTTGTCTAGCACCTAAATGTGAGAAGCCAATGGATAAATCCAGGATTTCCCTCAAAACTGCCGGTCTGCAGCGGTCCCGCTCAGACGCTGGCAAGGATCATCTTGGAGAGTACCGCAAGCCCCCGTCAGGTTTAGTTAAACCCACAGCTGGAGCCTCCTACGGCTACAAGAAACATCCAACAGCCACCGGCACCGCCACTGTTATGACAGCAGGGGGCACCACCATCTCCAGTGGCTCTGCTACTCTGGGCAAAATCCCCAAGTCATCTGGCATCCCCGTGAAGCCTGTGGGAGGAGGAGGAGGAGGGACACCCTCAGGAAGAAAGAACAGTTTTGATGCCAGCAGTGAGCAGTGCTTCCTGGGGCCAAACACTCGAAACAGCATTCAGTACCGCAGCCTGCCTCGACCGGCCAAGTCCAGCACGTTCAGTGTGATTGGTCGCCCTGCATGTCGGCCTCTCAGCGGCACCATCGACCCCAGCCTGTTGAGTTTGAAACCCGTGCCCATGGCCTCCACAGGCCCCAGGATTAAAGAGCCCAGTAGCTGTAAGATGTCCAGTCGATCGAGCACAGGCCCCGTGAACATGACCGACCGGGAGAAGGAGAAGGAGAGAGCCAAGGCCAAGGCTGTGGGGGCCGACATGGACTGTGGGTCTCTGAAAGCAGAAACTCGGTCCTCAGGAGAGTCCACCATGAAACTGCACGGCCTGAGACGGACCAGCAGCAGCAAATACCCTGAACTGTCATCACCCACCACACCAAGGTGTCTCATTTAAATATCACTTTAAAGTCATATAAACCAAATGACAAAACAAAATGTAATCCCTCTGTCCTCCAGTGACATCTAGAGGTATTCTTCTTCACTAGTATCTAGCCATGCAGGTAGATTCACTTTGGTTGTGTATACTCTAAAGTTAGGAAACCCCTCAATAGACTATCATAACAAAATGAAACTAAATTAAATACATTTCCTTTTAAAGAAATACAAAATAAATACAAAGTTCACCAGCAATATCTTTCTCCATAAACAGTGTCCCAGCTACTCTTAATAATCCACAGAGTACTATGAACAGTTTAGAGCAGAGGTTTTCAAAGTGGGAGGCAAGGATCCAAACGTTTTCAGGGGAGGCTCAGTGAATGGAAGTGTAACATATGAAAATGAGTTGGCCTATTCAATTAGTTATGATGAATAAGATCACATGAAATGGCCTTAATGGGTGTGACTTGATTAAAGAGATAGGGAAATTGAACTTTGTGTCTCACTCTCACAGATTAAGAAACTATTGCGTACCAGTGCTATATCATCTACTTAGGGTTGTCTGAAGTTATGTCAGCAATAATGACTCTAGATCTTGGCTCAAATGGAGGCTGAGGTGGTTCTTTCCAAGCTTTGTCTGAGGGGAGACCTACAGTCACAGATCTTGAAAACCCCTGGTGTACAGCAATGGAAACATAGTTGTTTTGGATCTATGTTTGTGTTGATATGTGGAAGCAAATCAGACAGATACTTGGCAAACACAACTACAACTTATCTGCCTTTCTATGTATGTCTCGAGGTCGGGACGCTAGACGTTTTTGTATTTTAACCTATTCTTTATGCCTGACTCCTAGGATGATGAACACAAAGTCTCTAGGCCGTCCACCCAGCTTGGCTCACCTTGACAAGGTCAACTACAACAGCCTTGACTCCTGTGTGACCATCCATGACCTCCCGCCAAAAGTCCCCCCTTTTTCCAAGCTGCAGGACCTGGCTGGTGCCCACACCTCCTCCCGGCTCACCCCCAGCCCAGCCCCTGTGCTCCACATCGACTCCCCCGGCTCCTACACCAGTGAGAGCCTGAGTCTGGGCGGCTCCCCGCTGCTCTACCCCAAGCTCTCAGGCATGCACCGCAGCATGGAGTCCCTGCCCCTCCAGATGAGCGTGCCTCCCAGTTCCAGGTTTGTCAGAACTGAGACACATAACAAGGAAGAGAGGGGAGCGGGAACCTGGGGGGCCGGAAGCAGGACCTCCCTCAACCTCACAGATAGGCAAGTCTCATCTACAGAATATCTAACATTGATCCATGAAAGATTTACACAATCAATCTAAAAGCATTCAAGAACATTTATTTTAGTAAAAATCAGTCCAAAGCCACTTTTTCCATCTTCCTGTGAACCATTATTGGTAGAAGGTACTTCATTCAACCCAACAGCTGAACCTTTTTTCATTATAAACACAGTCAACATTGGACTTTAAGTTTCTTGGCAGCAGACAAACCAGCCCTCCATATTTGATGTGCCTTTTTCCGGGAAAGGAAACTCTGAGGTGTCATTTAGAAGATGGAGGGCTGGATCCTTTGGGGAATTGCTGTCTGTCAAAGTGGAGATAGTCCAAATAATGTCCTGCCAAAAGAATGTACTTTAAGGCAATCCCACGCTGTGTACTAAAGAGTACATCATTATTGGCAAACCTTTGAGACGTCTTATTTAGGTGTCGCAGGTCCTATGACAAACCTTTAGATGAATGATGGTGTTCTAAGAGACACACTTTGTGTTTGCTTTCTTTTAATAATGTTTTATTCTCTTCTTAACAGCTTGCAAGCGGACAGAAATACCTTACCGAAGAAAGGCTTGGAGTAAGTTAAAACAATTACAGTCCCAACCGTCTAATTGCAATGTCCCACTGTGATGTATGTCTGAAGTTAAAGCGACCTCTTTTCCTCAGACGCTATGGCTCAAGCCTGTCAGACAGTGACGGCAAACCGGAGAGGCGCCACTCCCACACCATAGTCAGCATGACAGAGAGCGATAGCCCCCCTCAGCTGCCTTCTCCCACCCGCCCTCTCCACCCCTCCTCCGGCAAGGCTCCCTTCACCAACGTGGGTGAGTCTGCTCGCTCCATTTGGCTGCCAAGTTCTAAAAACACTCACACCGTGTGAGCCTCGAGAACTAATGAGGCTTTGAGGTATTTGATTAGCGGTCCATTTTATCGCTGATTATTATTGAGGAGAGGGAAGTTAAGTTCCCACTGGAAAGAGGAAAAGTCCAGCATAGTTTTTTAAATAAATATTGACTTAAGTTGTCGAAAATAAAATAAGTTATGTCTGGACAATGAAGTTTTGGCAAGTAGTTATCAGATTGGACTGTGTGAACAAATATTACAGTCCCACATCTGCAGTCATTTAGAGTTGTGTTCAAATCTGAAATATGGCCTAGCTTGAGGCAGTAGGGGGTCATGTCAGGCTATATTTATCTATTTGACTGTTGTGGAACCGTAGTGTTGTGTTTCACTTAGTCATCAGAAAGAGGGGAGCTATACCCAGATGTACTCTGAGTGAAGAGTGTGTGCATGTTTCTCCATGCAACTCATCCATCCATGTTATCACTGCCACTCACTGTTTTTCAAAACCTCCTCTTTTGTTGTCATAGTTGCCCCCATTTCTAGTGGCACCCCGAGGATATCGCGCTCCAACAGCATAGGCCCCCCCGGTGAGTTGGCCTGCGATCTCTATGGAACCTCCCCCCTGGGCAGCAGCATTTCCCTGGCTGACCGGCCAAAGAGCATGATGCGTTGTGGGTCTTTCCGCGAACCAGGAGATGATGGTGAGCGTGCCAAGCAAGCCCCCCCCCCCCCCGTGCAGAGGAGTTACACAACATGACCTAAAAAAAATATTGTCCACTGACAAAGGACACAATCTGTTTAGCAAAATGTCGAAAGAACCTTAATTTTGTTACCTTCATTTTAGGTTAAAAGGGTCCTGTTGTGCTTTTTGGGGTTTTCCCTTCCCGTATTGTGTATAGGTTTTTGTGCATGTCAATGGTCTGCAAAGGCTAAAATCCCAACTTTCCCTCCACAGGGAGTTTCTCTCCCACACACTCCCCCCTGCCTGAAACGCAGGACTCCCTGGTTTACTTCCGTAACATAGTGACATCACTATGCAACACTTGCGCTTCTATTGGCTAGCGCTCCAACAGATTGCACGTGATGAGATGGGACATCTCTAAGCAGTTGACCAGTCACAACAGAGCCGGCCAGCTAACCAATCAGAGCAGACTGGGCTCTGGTTTCAGACAGAGGGTGAAAAGAGCTGCAGCAGCAAAGGCAGTATGAAAATAAATAAATATTAAATTAAAATAAAGACCCTTTTGAACATTAAAGCAAGTAAACATGTCACAGTAGAGGCACCAAATACACATATGAACCTGAAAATAGAATAGAATAGAATAGAATATGGAGGGATGAAACCCTCTAATGTTCACACATGCAGAGCACACAGCACACAGTGACATTTGTTCCCTGCATTTAACCCATCCTAGTACCAGGAGTCTAGTACTAGGAGCAGTGGGCAGCTATTGTACAGCGCCCGGGGCAAATGAGCATAATAGGGCCCCTTGAATAGTGAGTAATATAAGGACTTAAAGGCACTATCTGTGGTCCAAATGTAGACATAACAGGAGGGATGATGAATATTAAAAACCTGCTTTCACTTGCAGCCTTTTTAATAAAAATTATATGACAAAAAGTTTGGATGCGACAGCAAAGCTTTTTTTACATCAAACTTTTACACCATGTCTATGAATGTGGCTGCTATGACTTGTACTTAATTTACTGACTGAGTTTGAGGTATTCCATTGTCTTCAGGGTTGTCAGCATTATTTGTGACTGGGGATAGCAGGGAAAACTGTCAGTTATATAAATATTAAGTCAAATCTCTACCTTGCTTGTTTCAGTGCATGGCTCTGTGCTCTCTCTGGCGTCCAATGCTTCATCCAACTATTCGGCGGTGAGTAAATACAGTCATTATATTTACAGTTAATGTTACTTTTGCTATAGTTTAGTGCTGTGTGACTCCAGTTAACAAACTGTTCTGTCATCAAGAGGAAAAGTAATCAATTACAAAAGTTTGTACAGTATTAAATGCTTTTTCAGTGGCCCTATTTAGAACTATTCAGGGACAATTTGACTTTTTTCAAGCGGGGGAAGCTTGCATGTGTAATGTTCAGTGAACTTAAATCCTTGCCTAGTAATTAACACACCTCTTAGTGACCTGCCACTGCTTTCTGTGAATCAACAGCTTGGTACCTATTCTGACTTTTTATTACACCATTATTGTCCCTATACAACTTCAGTGATGTGCCTTTTACTGTTGATAAGTAGTTTTCCTTATCCCTCTTTTATTGTTCATTTCCACCATGCCTTCTCTAGAATGAGGAGAGGATACAAGGGGAGGTAAGGCCGACGTGCTACCAGTCTTCAACTCACATTGTCTCTGTCTCGTCTGTCAGTCATTTCCTGTTGAAAAGGGTCCATTCATAAGACAATGTTATCAGTGCTCAGTGAAGTCTGTGACCGCAGGTCTCTTCACTCAGGGTCTCATAACTGAGTTCATTTTGTTTTATCTCTAATATCTGTTATCGTTATCCACCACTTGCTAACATTTCATAAAGACATTGTCAGACCGTATAAAGTACCTAGTGCATGAGAAAAGTGCTCAAAAATTGTTTATTTAACATTTTCTATTTGTTCTAATGTGTCATTTTGGTTTCTTTAATAGTTTGTTTTGGGTTATTCTTTCCCCTTAAACAGTCAAAGCAAGTTTGTTTCAGTACATTCTGTTGCTGCATTAATGCAATAAATATCCTCTACATGTTTGCCACCTTGTCTGAGGTTCTTTTATACATTGTACATGCAGCTTGGGCTTACTCTTCAATTTGTCCACAGCAAATCCGCAAGTTGAGGCGAGAGCTGGAGTCTTCCCAGGAAAAGGTTGCAGACCTGACCATGCAGCTGAGTGCCAACGTATGTATGATTCATCTCTCAAAGATGTGCCTTTTGCCTCTTTTCATTTATTTATGTTTTGGAGGCATGCCGATCTTTTATCAGTGTGCGATATATCTAATAGCTAGATTATAACTCCTCAAATTCCCTGGCGTTTTATCCGACAACTAACTGAGATCCAGAAACTATTTAACAGGTGTATCTAATGTCTGAACCACATTTTTCAGAGGGTGCGATGTAGGGAAGATATGGTGTGAATCTTTGCTCATGTAAGGAAATGAGTATCACTGGGGATGAATCGGGATGCCGAGGCATAACTCTGGCTGATATTCAGGGAGGAAGGATTACAAGCCACAACCTTTCTAGGATCTACGAACCTATTCCAAACTCTGGGATGTTGACAATTTTATTTGATAACTGACTGTAGGATGATGGCATCTAAAGAAGGGAAAACAACGTCTCCAGTTGAAGTTGGTTGTCGGCTCCTTAACCCCAATATACATTTCTCTCACCGTCACTCACGTCTAAACACTGTTATAATTTTCAGCTCTGCAACCTTGATAGAAACCTGTTTAACCTTCGACTGAATGATTGTATGCCCCTGCTTCTTACTGTCTCACCCCTGCAGCTTCTAGATGCTTGAGTCTTCCTGTTTTCAATTCAACTTATACTTTTAAACCACCTAATCGCTGATCCCGATCTGATAGACATTCAGTATGAACTAAAGTCTCCTATTGCACATTTTACCAACTGCCAATGCTTAACTAACATGGGTGTTCAAGTGACCGTGTCAAGCATATATTTGATTGTTTTCCTGTATATGATTCTGCCATATAAGTCTATTCCCACGCCTAACGCCAGTGTCCCTCTCTTTTACTCACTTGGACGTATTCCCTGCTGGACTTGCTGCTCCCCCCTGCCTGCATCCCTCTGACCTGCACCTTTGGATGCTGGGTGTAGCAGCTAGGACAGGTTTGTTGGACTGTTGCTTCCAGAGAGCTGTCTGTCGCTGATGCATGATTCTGTGGACCTCAAGCTTAGTCGTTTGCCACCATTTCACTTCTATGTTAGGCTCACTTTGCATGTGAAAATGTTGGCACCTAATTGGATGACCCCTAGTCTCCTAGCTAGTGTCTTTATATTTCTCATTTGTTCTGCCCCCTAAAAATTCTGAGGATATCCTGAAAAAAAACGCAAATGTTTGGATATATATTTTTATATTCGCTTGCTAAATACCTCAAACAATTATGAAATTATTACTTATTTTCTGTCAATCAACTTATTATTATATACACACTTTCACAGCACCAGTTTCTGTTTCATTTCATTTGGTTGGTAAAAAACAAGCCATACTAAGAGATATTGACTTTGAGAAGTTTGAGATCAGGACTTCTATGTGATGAAAAAAACAGTCAAATTGATAGCCTAGCCTGCTACACTTTTATTGGGTCATTGCATTTGTTACAACCACCATGTGTGCTCTTATGATGCCTTGAGATAAATGGGACCCAAAATAAATACCAAAGCAAGGTACCATCAAAAAAACATAAAGAAGTAAGTATTAGCTGACTGAAGGCTGGTCATTTTTAACAAAAGCTAGCCACACATTCTGGCCAAACACACAACATGCTCGAACTATAAACCCCCCCAAAAAACATAACCTAACAAAAATAAAGCAGCGAAAAAAAGAATACCTGATCCATCATTCAAACAAAGTTGCGTAGAATCAGGAATGTCTTAACATAACATCACAATGTCTTTCTTAGGGTGGTGTCAGCCATATATGTTGGTATATTTGTAATTGTTCACTTAATCAGCAGAAATAGTGAGAGACAGCCCTGCCTAAAGGTCAAACTTTTTACATGATTTGGACAGGTTTGTCCTCGGGCACTACACCGGTTTCCACCCTCACCACCACCACCGTCATCATCCACAGCTGTCCACTGCCCCTCCCCCCCCCCCCCCCCTCCTCTCCCAGCAGATGGACAGAGCTGCTGCTTGATGTGATGTGATGTGAGCGTGTGAGGCTGCAGAGAGATTTGATGCAGCTGGTGACTCATAGCTGTCTGCTGTCTCACCCCCCCAACTCTGTCTTTTTGTCTTCTCTAAAGGCTAATCTGGTAGCAGCATTTGAACAGAGTTTGGCGCTGATGACGGCGCGCCTGCAGACCCTCTCTGTCTCCTCGGAGCAAAAGGTATCCATCACTGTGCTGATGAATTAAAGTTATTCATCAACTAGTATATATATACTCAGGCATTAAAGATGTGATTTAAAATGAAAAAACACACAATAAGTCACACATGTATGAGATGAAAACAAACATTTACCTCTTTTATTTATAATTATATAACAATATTAATAAAACACGTACTTATAATGATATGGATATTATGGGCAGTTTTGATAAGGGATGTGACAAAACACATATTTTCAAAGTTAGTTTCATACAAACCAATTACTTTATTGTCTAAGAGAACACCCAAGTTATTGTCTCGTAAACATATGACTACAGAAATGTAACCCCCCACCCCGGCTCTTTAATTTATTTGAAAATACGTTTGAAATACATGATGATGATGCTGATGATGATGATGATGAGGATAATCTATTAGTCTGTGCTAATAGATCATCGTTCAATGCTTTATATTAGATCCCGTCAGAGAATGAGCAGCTTCCAGGGGACATAGGGGTTCTGGAAATGAGTTGTGGGTCAAAGGTTAGTAGGTATAGTAGGATTTCAATGTTGTCTTCAGCCACCCCCCACAAACAACCCTGTCATCCTTGTTGAAAGCCGATCGACCTTCCATCATTTTTGGTTTAGAGAATTGTTAGATGAGTTACCAGCCTGTAAACTCACATGATCATATGTTGGTATATTCCTTCTTTAGGAGTCTGAGCTCACTGATCTGAAGGATACCATCGAGGTTCTGAGGGTCAAAAACTCAGAGGCCCAGGAAATCATCCAGTTGGCTCTCAATACTCCAGAAATCGCACCTAAAGGTACAGAATGTGCTGGGGATGTAAAAAACTAAAAACACATTCAAAGATAAAGGTAGAAATGTAATAAGCTTTCCTCTGATATTCATGCACTTTTTCCTTTTAAGAAATGCCGATCAATCGCCAGAACTCCTCAGAAAGCATCTCCAGCCTGGCCAGCACCTCCAGCCACTCCAGTATGGGCAGTCTGAAGGAGCAGGAGGCCAAGAAGAAGAAGAAGAAGAGCTGGGTGAGAACCAAGGGCAGTGTTTAGAGATACTGGCTGAAAACACTCCCCTTTGTGGTGAAAGTAGATAATAATAATGATGATGATTATTATTATTATTATAGTTATTGTTATTAATTATAATAAATAATCATAACAATGATATTGATACTGATACAATAATTATAATAATTATAATATTATTGTGCTAAATAATTATAAATAACAATAATAATGAATATGTTTATTATTGTTATTAATAATTATAAATTATAATAATAATACCACATAACAATAATCTTATTATTGTGGTAAAGGTATATATTATTATTATTGCCAATATTATTATTAAAATAATAATAATAATAATTGTTATTATTATTGTTTTTTATATTGTTTTTATTATTACTTTTTATGGTGATAATTATTATTATTATTTATAAATAAATAAAAATGTGCAATAAGGCAAGGCAGGCAAGACAAGGCAAGGTTATTTATATAGCCCCTTTCAACACAAGGCAGTGCTTTACAAACATGAAAGACATTAAGAGCATTAACAAACATATTATAAAATGACATTTAAAAGCACTTATTTAAAAGCAAAGATAAAAAGCAAAGATAATAAAAGTTACAGTGCAGTTTAAGATATGAATATATCAATTAAAAGCAGTGGCAAAAAGAAAAGTCTTCAGCCTGGATTTAAAAGTAGTAAGAGTTGCAGCGGACCTGCAGGTTTCTGGGAGTTTGTTCCAGATATTTGGAGCATAATAACTGAACGCTGCTTTACCATGTTTAGTTCTGACTCTGGGGACAGAAAGCTGAAGACCCTGAAGACCTGAGAGATCTGGATGGTTCATCATTTAGCAGGAGGTCAAAAATGTATTTTGGGCCTAAACCATTCAGTGCTTTAAAAACCAGCAGCAGTTTAACTGGATGTCATTGAAGACCTTTACAAGAGCAGTCTCAGTGCTGTTGTATGGAAGAAAGCCTGACTGGAACACATCGAAACAGTTATTTAAATGCAAGAAGTTACTGTTGAAAAACAACTTTTTCAATGATTTTACCTAGAAATTGGAGGTTTGATACGGGCCTGTAATTGTTCATTATTACTGAAGCATCTAGATTATTATTTTTTAAGAGCGGTTTAATGACTGCCGTTTTTAGGGCCTGTGGAAAAACACCTGAGTGAAGAGATTTGTTTACTATATGAAGTAGATCTGAGGCCATGCAATGAAAAACATTTTTGAAAAATCCTGTTGGAGTAATAACAAGGCAGCAGGAGGAGGATTCCAGAAGCTGAATAATGTCCTCTAGGTTTTTATCATTAATCTGATGTAATTGTGTCATGGTGATTGATTTTAGGTGGACACAGGGACAAATTATTTGCTGTACCTGATACAGAGGCACTGACTGCTTGTCTGATTTTCTGAATTTTGTCAGTGAAGAAGGAGGCAAAATCATTGCATGCCCTGGTGGATAGAAATTCAGAGGCTACTGACACTGAGGGGTTAGTTAGTCTGTCGACGGTAGCAAACAAGGCACGTGCGTTGTTTTTGTTTTTGGTAATGATGTCAGAGAAGAAAGACTGTCTTGCAATTTTCAATTCCAAATTATAAAGGCCAAGTCTCTCTTTATAGATTTCAAAATGAACCTGGAGATTTGTTTTTCACCACCTGCGTTCAGCTTTTGAACACTCTCTTTTTTCTGCTCTCACGGTCATGGCCTTTCTCTATGGAGATATTTTCTTGCCAGTCACTTCCTTTACCTTAGTTGGAGCAATGGCATCTATAACATTTTGAATTTTTGAATTAAAATGATCTACTAGCTCATTTACTAATTTCCCGAGTATTTTCAGTTAAATATCGCTTTGTGGTTACCTCTTTTTGAACATTTTTTTGAACAGAAATATAGCTCCCAAAGAAAACAAAGGAATGGTCAGAGAGTGCAACATCAGTCACCACAACCTTAGAGATATTCAGACCCTTTGAGATAATTGAGTCCAGAGTGTGCCCCTTATTGTGCGTGGGCTCCGTCACATGCTGAGTCAGTCCATAGCTATCAAGAACACAAAACAGTTCTTTAGCCCCTCTGTCCTGGGGGTTGTCAACATGGATGTTAAAATCACCAACAATGACTAGACGGTCAAAGTCAATACACACTATAGACAGCAGTTCAGTTAAGTCATCAAAAAAGCTTGCACAGTATTTGGGTGGTCTATAGATATTTAGGAACAGAGCTCGAGAGGAGCATTTCAGCTGAAGGGCCACATATTCAAAAGAAGCAAAGTTCCCATAAGATGTCTTCCTGCATTGAAGGGAATCATTGAACAAAATAGCAACTCCACCTCCTTTCGTATGCATTCTTTCCTGACTCATAAAACTAAAGTTGGGAGGGGTTGATTCGATAAGAACAGCTGCACTGTTATTTTGTACAATCCAATTTTCCATTAAAAACATAAAATCGAGATTGTACTCAGTGATAAAATCATTGATTAAAATCGTTTTTCCTGCCAAATACCTGACATTTAATAAAGCTAGTTTAAGTTCATTAAATACACTATCTGTCAGGTTTTTTGTAACAAGCTGTGGCTGACATGGAATCACTGCTAAATTTGATAAATTCACACAAACGTTTGAGTGCTTCCTGATTCTAAGCTGATTCACCGCTCTTAATCTATTACCTATCAACACAGATATCGGCAAAGCTACTGGCAGGCATAAATTACATTTTTATTCAGATCATCAGAGGAATAAATTATAGTTATTAAACATTTTTTAGTATTGAAAAGTTCAGCTTGTCTGGGTCAAATTCATTTGAACACAGTACAGTATGTGAACTGTGGTGCTATCATCCTTTTTTTTATCATGTTATATTCGTTTTGAAAATATATCAAGTGAGTCATCCGCTGTTCTTATTTGTTTACTCCGTGTGAGCGTGTTCCTGCTTTTGTGTTTGTATGTCATTCTCGTCCTATCTAGTTCCAAATCTGTTATTAAGTATGACTCTGGTCTCTCCCTCATGCTGCCCTGCCTGCTTTTTATTTTAGGTCTTTGAGGTGAGTGATGTTGCTCCAGTAAATAAACCCTAAACACCTTCTCCCCGTTTCCAGCCTGCATGCCCTTCATGAGTCATACTTGTAAAACCTTTGGAAACTCTCTGTCATCTGTGTTTTTATACACCTGATACATAGAAATATATTGTACCATGTTTTGACCGTATTACATTGTAGTTATGGTTTTACGGACTGAACAAATTAAATTAAATGGTTCTGTATAGCTTTAAATGGTAAATGAACCTGCAACTATATAGAACATGTCTCACCTCTAAAAGCACCTTACAGTGCATCCAAACACTTGCCTATTCATATATTTTTACAGGGCATCCATGCATTGTGCCACACTGCTCATCATCTACAGTAAACTAGTGTTCATTCACTCACACTCATAAAGCAATTCAAGGGCAGCTAGGTTTCCAGTATCTTGCCAAGGAAATGTTGTCATTCTGACTGGAGGAGAAGGGAATCAAACCGTGTATCTTACAATTTGTGGACACTCTTCCTCATGAGCCTGTTCAATGAGAACATAAAAAACATAGTGCTTGCTAAAGGTTCAAAAGGAAATGTGTGGATGATACCTCACAAGTTCTTTTAACAATTGCTTTTTAATTGTTTAATACTCTGCTGCGATTTCTTTAGACGTATCCTTGATTTCAGTCTCATTTCTCTCTCTGTACAGTTGCGCAGCTCCTTCA
Organism: Notothenia rossii; assembly: GCF_949606895.1. Lineage (NCBI taxonomy): Eukaryota > Metazoa > Chordata > Actinopteri > Perciformes > Nototheniidae > Notothenia > Notothenia rossii. The sequence continues at coordinate 66,496,667 of NC_136903.1, read as the reverse complement.
ACAAAGCCTTTAGTAAGAAGGGCTCCAAGCAGTCAGGGCCATACGCTGACATTGAGGAAATTTCCACCCCAGAATCCTCTGCACCTTCCTCCCCCAAAGTGCACTATGGTGGAGACAAAACCTCATTGTCCATGAAATCCTCAGCCTCTGCATCATCGTCAGGGTAAACCTCTGTCTTTAAACTACAAAGTACATCGCAACAGAAACAAATTCTAATTGTACCATAGCATTTCAATATAATAAATGTTATTCCAAGCTGTCAGTGTAATGATCCTTGCCACCTTCACATGTCTCTAATGTTGTCATATTTGATCTGAATATCTCCAGACTCTGTGAGGAAGGCGACGAAGGCGAGGAGGGCGAAGAGTGCGATGAGGGCGATGAAAAGGTTGTAACAGGACTGCGCACAGAGCTGTGGGAAAAGGAGCGCAAACTGACAGACATCCGGCTGGAGGCTCTGAGCTCGGCCCATCAGCTGGAGCAGCTGCAGGACGCCATGAGCAGCATGCAGGTACGTGTGTCATATGTTGCTTTTGATATTTCATGGAAAATGTCCTCACTATAACATTTGTTTTGTTGAGTTTCAGAGCTGATTAGGATGTCAAACTTTGAATTTCTTTGCAACTATCTGGAAAGGATCTCATATATAACGTGTTATATTTTGTTAACTGTCAAGTCTAACTGCATTATTTAATATTTAATAAATTGGTGTTGTATTGGTTATTATTAAAGATCTTTTGAGCATGCAATCAAAAAAATCTCCTCGCCAGTTGTTTGATGTCAATTGGAACTTTTTTTTAAATGACTGTAATGATGGGTGGTCCATATACCTGGGCTCTTTCCCTGTGCAGAGGACATGGATTTTAATCCAGCCTGTGACCATGTGCCACGTGTCAACCCCATCTGTCTCCCCCTTTCAACCCTTGTCACTTCAATAAAGGCTCTGATGGCCCGAAGAAATATTCAATTTCCTTTTATTTTAATGACTGTAACTCTTGTAATTGTGTCTGTAGTCGACAGTGGAGAACCTGAAGGCCGAGAACGACCATCTGAAGACAGGCAGTCTGTCCCCCTGTCCGTCTCCGGGCCCCTCCAGCTCCGTCTCCCAGTCCTCAGGTCTCACTGCTCTGGGAAGTTCATCACCTCGGCAGTCCGTAGCCATGCACATGCCCAAAAGCTACAGCAGAGGGCTGAGTGAGGGGGGCAGCTCAGGTACAGCATGTTGACAATGTCAGAATGGTGTCACCAGTTTTGTAAACAAGTAGGCATGTGAATAATCTGCTGATTCTACAGTGTGAACGGCTAATACGTATGAATGAAAGGGTTGGACTGTCGTTCTAAGGCCACTTTTAATTAAGGATTGTGTTATAATTAATGCGCAAATGTGGGTTATGTTGACCTTCTTATTTTGACTCCCTGGCCCGTCAATCATCTCATTTATGTATTTTATATGTGCACCTCCTACAATTGACAAAACCTATTTATTATCTGCGCTTTGGTTCAGTTCAGGGTATACAAATGCATTGCCAATTGATATTATGTCTAGAAGATAAGCTCCCCTTCTCTTATTTTGAATGTCAGATGACCATTTAAAATCTTCACCCCTCGCTTTCAAATATGTTTTCTCCTGTTAGCAATGTGTTTAAGGCCACACTCTTTGCGACCTTTTTGTATCAGGACACTTCATTGGGCTCAGTACTTATTTACTCAAACAAACGTTGTGCTTACATCTTGATGGGCATTAATGTGAGTTCATGCTCTGTGAACTTTCTTTCTTCTTTTGTTTCTGCCCTCTGCAGACCTTTACTCTGCAGATACCCTCAGCCTCTCCTCACAGAGGGATGATCACCGTGTTAGGGTGGTGATATGTGTTGCAGATTTACGCGTCTTCAAAGATGTAAGTTTGTTGTGTGTCATCTTACTTTTTCCATAATAAAAGTACAAAGTAAACATCTGAACTATATTGCACTTCAGAAGTCCCTAAGATACTTCCCATCGGCGGCGTAAGAAGTACTCAGAACTTAATTTAGATAAAAGTGACATTACTACACTGAAGCAATACTTCATGCACTAAAACTCTTACTTTGGTAAAACTACAAGTATGTAAAGTAAAAGTTCTCATTAATGGCCCAGTTCAGAATCCTGTATTACTGTATTCATATTTGAAGCATACATGTTGCAGCTGGTAAAGACTTATAGCTCAATTCAAATACATAAATGCACACTTAAATAATTTTTGTAGAAATGCTTCTTGGTCATCATTTTATTTGGAATTATTTGTAAAGTAACTGGAAACTAAAGCTGTGAAACTTCTATAGTGAAGTAAAAACTACAATATTTGTCAATAAGTAGAAAGTAGTAGAAAGTGTAAATACTTAAATAAATGTACTTCACTGTTTTTCATGATGTAGGATACTCAGAATCCAAGTAGCTATACCACATTTTAGAAAATACTCTAATACAATCCATTCCCGCAAGTACCAAAGTATTAGCTTCTGAATATACTTGAATTATGAAAAGTAAATCTTCTCATTATTCAGAGTGACCCATTTCAGAATATTGTGTTGGATAAATCATTTGTGTAAACTTGAATATTGCAGAAGAGTTGATAATTATTCCTAATATTGCACGTAAAAGCAGGAGGTTAAGCAGCAGGATTTCTTCGTCGGGACGGTCCGGGTGAACGGCCGGATGGACTGGCCCATGCTGGACTCGGCTGTCAGCCAGGCCTTCAAGGTGAGACCCTTCCTCTGAAGACAAATGTGAGCAGGGACTGAATGTACAGTTTGCATCCAGCACAACTCAGCCGTCACATTACATTTGGAATGTGTTTACTATAGACACTAACCGTTGGGAAACTATGTTGCAGAAATAGCAAATAGAAACACGTTGTACTTCTTGATTTATGAAGAGGCAAAAACTTCACCATCGAGAAGTAACAGAAGTGTGTCAGCTCTGAAACACATGCAGCGCTGTCTGTCTGCACACACTGAATTCTATTAAGATGAATTAAATCAGTTCACATCTTCTGCTTTGTTTTACTTCTAGGTGTACATTGCCAAGGTGGACCCCAATTCTAGTGTGGGCCTCTCTACAGACTCAATCTACAGTTACAGCATGGGCCACATTAAGAGAGTGCTGGGAGGAGAAGTTCCAGAAACGCAGCCCTCTCGCTGCATGTCCCGAGGCCCCAGCAGCATCACAGTGGCCCTGAAAGGTCTGTACACATGTCAATTACAATATAATTTTTGAGATTTACTTTCTCAGATTTGCAAGAAAATAACCTATCAAATAACATCTCCTAACACAAAGTTGATTTCAGCAAAACATTAACAAGTTTAACCAACAGTAAAGGCTCAAAGACATTATTCTGATCAATCCTAACAAAGTTTTAGACTTTTGAACCACTATTCAATCAGAATGTGGACTGATGAGATAAACTTCCATTTCTCAAGTACTCAAATGTTGTTTTTCAGCAGTAGAGCATTTTGGAGTCAGTCCAGCTTCTATTTTCAAAGCAATCTCTTCAATTTAGAAACCACTAAATTTTGGATTAAAAGCTTCTGTCTACAGCAATACGATACGTTGATGAATACATAATCAGGTTTCTTAGCATTAGCTATGCTGTGAAGTGTTAATCTGTTGATCTCAACAGTCAAATCCTAGTCTCGACAAAGTGCAGATCCTCATGCCTGTCTGTTAATTACACTAAATTTAAACCTGTCTCTCTTTATTGCCATTTGATCCAGATCCAATTATGCTTACTTTAAATAAACAACTCTCATTTACATCCCACGTGCATTCAGTTACCTGGAACTCTGAGCTGTTCTCATCATCGACCAAAACATAAACTCACACGACCCCATGGCATCGGAGGAACTCATTGTGCTTCCCAGTTTTATACTGTGTCATTTTCAGCCATAACTATATGTTTAAACTAATGTAAGGACCTGCTGTAATACATTTAACCCACAGACACCGATTTTAAAATCATAGTGTATCTTCTGACATTAATTTTCAAAAAGTGTTTGCTCACCAGCCTCAATGTTCAACAATAAGTAAAGTCAGCGTAATCAATAAGTTGTTTCCTTGATAATGAAATGTAATCAGACATAATGCTTTCCACAAATTCCATCATAGAGACCAGGCGTCCTGACACTGTAAGCCCTTCTTTTTCTTCAGCTGACACAAACAGTTGACCACTCATTGTCAGAAGTTGAATCCAGAGCTGTCTTTGAGCATGTTTGCTCTTAAGGCAGATTGAAAACTTAAAAATCTACAACCTTCACAACTCTAAATCATTATGCTGCACCCCTAGTCGCAACAAGGCTCAACCATTTTCTCGCCTGCGTTGCACAGCCCCGTTTAATTTTTAAATAAACATTGTGATGGTTATATACTTTATTATCCTATAACAGCCGTGTTTTGCTTTTGGATTTGCACCTATGTGAAGCCAATCAGTTATTCTAAACCCATGCTGTGATCAAGGAGGTTCGGGTTTGATCTTCAACCCTTCCGCACCTTCTGGGTGCGGGAATGTAAAGAGCAAAGTGCTACAGCGGCGCAGACAGGGCTGAGAGAAACCTGATCCCAGTGCAGCCAGGCCCAGCTGGTCAGCCAGTCTCAGACACATGGGCCCCAGAGATGTGGAGGCGGAGAATAAGACTGCTGTGGGCTGGTGGGAAGGGGGAGACTCCCTACACTTGATGCAAAGTTATTTTCAGAGCCAAATACTTAGGCTTAATGTTCCTTATGAAGGACATGCAAGGTGAAATGAATCTTTCTAACATATTCTTTCCCAAGCTTGTAGAAGACTCTTCAACCTATCTAAGTTCTCCCACACTTCGCCGCTCCTCTGCTCCCTTCACACGGCCCAAAGTGCTTTCATTCAGGACATGATAAAACCATTCTCTCCAGCACATTAACTTTACTCTTCTTTGGCCAATGGGCTCCCTTCAACAGAAAGATCTCCATTGATATCAGGACAGCAACAAGTCTGCTCATCTTCAATCACAAACAAAAAAAACACCAGTTTTGACTGCATTATTACCAATAACCACACAGAAAAGGTGTGGTAATTCAAGTATTTAGGTCAATTGAGACTAATGCAGCAGCACTTGGCATGGTTTGGCTTATTTAAAGCAGATGCACTTGCAAAATTCTTGCTGTTTGTATTTGAATGGTTTATTACAGTTATGTAAGTTGCTTTGGATGAAAGAGTCAGCTAAAGCTAATACAATGTCAGCCTGTTTGTATCAAACTACAGGTTACCGACATTTCTCATTTCTGATGGGTAATTGGCAGATATTGATCACATAGTTAATTATCAATTTTCCTCACTTTGTTCAGGTTTGAAGGAGAAGTGTGTGGACAGCCTTGTTTTCGAAACCCTCATTCCCAAACCCATGATGCAACACTACATCAGTCTGCTGCTCAAACACCGCCGCCTCATCCTCTCTGGGCCGAGCGGGACGGGTAAGAGCTACCTGGCCTCCCGGCTGGCTGAGTACCTGGTGGACCGCAGCGCCCGCGAGGTCACCGACGGCATTGTGATGACCTTCAACATGCACCGCCAGTCCTGCAAGGTGACAGAGAGTGACGGCCCATACCAATCTGTTCAACTCTGTGTTATTTGGCGTGCCATGTCAAAAGCTTCCTTTCTTCTTTCTCTTTCTCCTCAGGATCTGCAGCTTTATCTTTCCAACCTGGCCAATCAAATCGATCGGGAAAGCAGCGTGTCAGAAATACCGCTGGTCGTTATTCTGGATGATATTCATGCGCCTGGTTCACTCAGCGAACTTGTAAACGGGGCTCTCACCTGCAAATATCACAAATGGTGCGCTCCACTTACTCAGACTGAAAGTAGCCACAAGATTATTTATGTGATCACTTATTGTAACATTCTTCCTGTTTTTTAGTCCTTACATTATTGGAACAAGCAACCAGCCGGTGAAGATGATACCGAACAATGGCCTCCATCTCAGCTTCAGGTTGGTTGAAGGAACGGTTGAAGATTTAGTTTCTGTTTTGTCTTTGTTTTAATTGCTGAATTGATCCTGATTACACTGAAGTTAGATCTGAAGCTCACCCTGGAGTCAACATGTCAATACAATAAAAATGACGTCGTAATTTCTGATTAAATGTGTTTATATGTGATCTGGTACAGTTGTATCTTGCTCAGTGTCTACTGTCTTATGGTTGAGACTATGACACCATGAATACTTATTTTACTAGAGACTAGTAAAATAAGTCTAGACTAAGACTTTAATTTGAAAATCAAAGCGTCTTTTTAACCTACTACTGAAAATATATTTAAAAAAATAAAAGCCTCTTCTACCTTAACACACAGAAACAGATATATCCTGAATCTGTATATATAAATACAGTTATAGGATTTGTCTGTGAAACTTTCAAAGTAACCATTGTGTTCAATCTAACTGATTATAAGATATTGCAATATAAAAACAGTTTTATACATTTGGTTGATTCATAATGCCGCATTGATGAAGCAAGAGGAGAAAGCCACGTGAAATTAAACCACCAAACTGTTTATGAATAATTGATTCTGATGTTGCTGGTTACATTGCATTACATTAAATGTTACTTATCTTAAGTAAACGTTGAATCAGGTGACCTCATCAAAATATTGTAACAAGACAATCCCTACAGGTTGGCCCATTACTAAGGATCTATGTTGATAAGTGGGATACTGCATAGATGATCTCATATGTGGCTAAAGAAGTACACTATGGATGGACAGAGTTGTTGGTCTGTATTTTGACTTTTCCGTGACTTGTTTTGCATATTAGGATGGTGACCTTCTCCAACAACGTGGAGCCGGCCAATGGCTTCCTGGTGCGCTATCTGCACAGGAAGCTGATGGAGTCGGAGGATGAGAAGAACTTGACCAATGAGGACCTGATCAGGGTGTTGGACTGGGTGCCCAAACTGTGGTATCACCTGCACGCCTTCCTGGAGAAGCACAGCACGTCCGACTTCCTTATCGGTATGACATTCACTCTTATCAGGACAGGGCAGGGCTGAAAGGAGCTGCATTTCAATTTTGGAGGGAAGTGTTTTTGTATAAATTATGTAGAATAGTTAGTCTTATGGTGTTCTTCTTGCTCTTCCCGTGTCTCCTCAGGCCCCTGCTTCTTCCTGTCGTGTCCTGTCACGGTTGATGAGTTTCGATCGTGGTTCATTGACCTTTGGAACCACTCTATTATTCCTTACCTGCAAGAGGGGGCCAAGGACGGCATCAAGGTGAGCAACCACAGATCCAGAAAACGGTCTTGGGCACGCATCAGATTCTTCTCTACGAATTGCTGATGGCTCCCCTTTCATAGGAAATGTTGCGTTCTAATTATACCGTCATGGTATGTTGTGACGCTGCAGGTCCACGGGCAGAAGGCGGTATGGGAGGACCCGGTGGAGTGGGTGAGGGGCACGCTGCCTTGGCCGTCTGCCCAGCAGGACCAGGCCAAGCTGTTCCACTTGCCCCCCCCCAGCATCGGCTCCAGCAGCCCCGGGCAGCCCTGCGAGGAGAGGCCTCACAAGGAGACTCCACCCAGCTCCATGGAATCTGATCCACTGGTGAGAGAGCAACAACTTTCTGTCTGATTTGAAGGGCTTTGTGGGCTGTACCAAATAATACTTAGCTCCCAAGCTTTATTGATATTGAATTCCAAACCAACATTTAAAAACTGCGCTTCTTTTTAAAACTTTGATTCTGTTCACACTCTGTATTTCTGCACACATGCTGATAAAGGTTAGAATACACTGATGTTATTAGAATAGTTGTATTTGTTCAACCTCCTGTCATATGAATTGGTGTTGAGCCTTGAAAATAATATTTTCAATGGGGTCAAAAACTGTTCCATCTCTGGCTTGCCGCACATTAAGGGAGGAAGAAAATGTAATTTACTACATCTAATCTAATGGGATTAATCATTTTTTTCAGATAGAAGGTTTTGTTTGTTAATTTGTTTTGTATTTTAGTGTTATAACAAAGAAACATATGACAAATCTTCCATGGATAAACCTCAATTACAACTTGAAATGTAAAAATGGAGACAATGGTACAGCCCTGCATCAACACCACTGCAATGAATCCTTAAGTATTACTGATTTCTTCACCCTCTCTTTTTTGTTATAGATGGCAATGCTTTTGAAACTTCAAGAGGCTGCCAATTACATTGAGTCCCCAGACAAAGAAGACCCTAGTCTGCCTAAACTTTGAACACAAAGTTTTCACTCAGCACTTCAAATGTACAGGTTTTTTTGTTGTTGTGTCCACTGTGATGCAGTGCACGTTCAGGAACAAACAATCCCACAGAAAAATCATTCCCACAGTAGGTTGAAAGTATAACTGCAAAATTCCAAATCCTTTTATTACATACAGTATTTTCAAACGACTGTTCATACGTATTGAATGAAACACTATATTGTATTCCTTTAGTGTATAGTTGACTGGATGACATTCACTTTAGTACCAACACATTAGCACTCATTACCCTTAGGTGCTAATAGATCACTAATTGTCTCAGTGTTTAGACTTCAGGTGATTTCTGCAACAGCATACATGCATCATGGGATATGTAGTGTTTGTCAACAGGAGATATCCTCAATCATGGTGACTCATTTTGGAAAAGAGTATGACAGCATGACAGATGCTACTATTTATTGCACAGTTATTTGGTACATATCTACTGTATGTGTCTTTGAAGGCCAAAATCGTATACATATGCAATGTTAACTTAGCAACCAGAGCAGGTGAATCGGTTAAAATGCCTTAACAACAAAGACGTCACCTCAATTTCAGCAGAGGATACCGGTGCTTTTATAAGATATCATCCCAGCTAAAAAGGTCAGGAATCAGTTATTTCCTCAACTTCATCCTTTTTTAGACATTATAGGATCAATTATTAGTGTACTTTTTTCACGTAGTTTAACATCCTCTTTATCAGTTAAATGGCTTTTACTTTTTTTTAAATATATTTGCTGTCATACTCTTTTTTGCTTAAAACAAACCTATTTATTAGTGATGTGAGTTTTGTCGCTGCGCAGTACCATACTATATTTTTCAAGCACTTAATTTAGCTTTATGAAGTGTCACCAATGTTGCCATGTATATCAGGTATTAGATACTTATTACACAGGGATAACACAACACACACTCTTTCATTAAGCAGATTAAACTATTTGAATCTAAACCAGATTTATTTTATAGGAAAGAGTACATTTGTTTCAAATCTTTTCCCCCATATTCAGAGTAGCTAGTGTATATATGATGTAAATACAATCAGGCTACATCACAGCTATTTCATCTATATTAGTTGGTGCAAATATCTTATATACTGAACCAAATACTGTTCTTTAATCATGCTTCTCGACTGCCATGGTAGTGGTTTAAGTTCAACTCTGAATGTAGAGAAAACACGTATACAAATTGAACATCATCCATCATCTTTTAGGTGCTTTTAAAAGAAGCCTTATCACAAAGCTCCACTGCAACACCATGTCTGAGTAGAGTGACTTTAAAGCTGCCTAGGCCCATTTTCAGATTTAATGTCATTATCATCATTAAGTTATGGTGCTCTTGAACAACGTCCCAAATTGCTTTATTGTTGAATAAAGATCACATAGACTTTTCAGGGTAGGTTAAACAAGTGTTGTGTGTCCTACAGTAGAACTTTCAAACACTTAGGTCATGTGAAAAAGACCTTGAAGATAATTTGGATATGTTGAAGACATTAAGTAGAGATAGGCAAGTCATGTGTGACATTGTATGGTACATCCATGTTGGTGTCAAAGTGAAACTGGAGAGTAGTTGTTCCAAGGCCAAAAGGAAAAGATTTAAACACTTTTTAAGGTACTTTGTGTAGATTGTGTATGTAAAAGATAAGCCCTAATGGAGTAATGGCAGACAGTAGTTGTGCAAGTGTTGTCAAAACATTTCACCTGTTCATTTCAGGTGCTCAGACTTAACTTCACATGTACATAAATCCTGTAAATGAATGTCAGACCACTTTTATGACAGCTCAATAAGAAAGTTAAACATTTTAAATGCTATCTGAGCTGCTTTATTCTTGCACAGTTAGGCTGATAACAAAACTTCAAGCTAATCTGCACCTCTGATTGGTCTCAAAAGAAATGAATGAATTAAGGACAAGGAGCGAAAAGATGCCAAATGGATAGTGATCCTCAAACTGGTCACATGGGACTAATGTCAGTTACTGTAAATATTTCAGGTGTTAGACATAACCAGCCCTGGTCTGTTTCTGCAGGTTCCTAAAGCCATCAGCTCGAGCTTCTCATCTCATTCACTTGTTGTTGTGCCTGTTGCTCTGTAGTAGCTGTTAATTGTGTTCGCTTACTAGTGTATCAGGACTATGCAGCAACTTCAGGTCTGTCTTTGAGTTTTCATTTGGACCAAATTGCACCACAGGACAAAAGTGAAAGCTTGTATTAAGCAGGAGCCTTAAAGAGAGGACGATGGTTTGGCGTTGCATTGAAAACAGGGTAGATGTACCTAGGTAAAGAAATTAAGCAGTTTGGAAGCTGTGATGTGTGTTTTGTCCTTGATGAATGGCAACAAAAGTGTCATAACTGGTCTTATAAATGGTCAAATGACGATAAACAATTTAACAAAAAGGTTTAAAAATCGAATGATGAGACTGAAATCAGCACTTCACTGTTTGAATAGTTAATTTTATGTAGAATCAGATCAGAAGGCCAATACAGGTTGCTGAATAGTCATATTTTTGCAAAAGCTTGTTGTGGACTAAGATGAAAAAAAAAAAAAATGTATGCAGTATCTAATGTCAATGACGTGGAAATGTCAAGGGTTCCTAAGTGTTGTAAATGCATGTAAACTTGCTGTGTGATGAGAAAAAAAAGTTAACAATAATGTAGGCTATTGTTTAGGAAATTCATGCGAGATAATGTTTTCCTTTGTAATACTCAAAATATTTGATATTTCTTTCCTTCTTTTTCTAAAGAATCCTTTGTAAAACTTAATTTCTCTATTTTGTACAGGGCATCATTGTAAAGATTGTAAATAGGGCAGCATTCTGGATGCGGCAACAATCATTGAGGAGGGGGAACAAACAAAAAATCATCCTTGAGAAAAAATGTTTATTTCTTCAGAGTTGGGTCCAAAACATGAATAAGGCATGTTTCTGAAGGCTTTCATCCACCTACCACTGGTCGTTGGAGTCAATAAAATACATGTTATATTTACCTGTTGCTTCCTGTGTGTCAGTTTGACAGTATTAACTTGGTAATGGGAGATATACAAATAATATTGTATTTACTTTGGGGATGATGAAGGCACTATACTGTACGATTGTTATAAAAGTAAAAAAAAAAACAATACATTTTTTAATATTTGTATAATATAACTAATTTGTTTTTAGTAATCATAAGCATTATACCAGATACATCATGATTATAAATGCCATGGAAAAGCACGATGCAATCCAGCAATTCATGTTTGAGTTATCCGTATATTTCTTTAATTGTGTTTATGTTTTCGTATATGTTTCCTTTAAGTAGGCCAACAGTTAGCTCAGCACAGTGAGCGTTAATGAGAGAGACAAACAGTCAGGGGGGTCTGACTCACACTCAGTATCTGTTACATGTAATTCATAGTGGGCGGGGCTTCGACCTGCTGGGTCCTTTATAAGCCCGCCACCTTTGCACAAATGTCGGCATTGGATCCAGTTTGGAGGACTTAACGGAGTTGGGAATTAGCAGCAAACGCCACAATGCCATCCAAGCCTGCCCCCATCAAGAAGGCGGCGAAGCCAGCCAAGAAGGAGGAGGCGGCGGAGCCCGCTGCCGCCGAGGCCGCCCCGGCAGAAGCAGCACCGGCCGAAGCCGCCCCCGCTGAGGGTGAGGCTGCACCTGCTGAGGCCGCCGTTGCTCCGCCAGCTGAGGAGCCCAAACCCCCGACCCCTCCACCGGCAGAAGGTAATGCACCGAGCGAAGCGCGTGAGCCATGACTTACAATTAATACATTCAATTACTATTTAACTTTACAGTGGAGAAAACTCTGCACTAGTTGTTTAAAGTTTCAAATAAAGCCAAGGTATTCGGTTCACTTCACGGTAAGCACGCAGTTATCTTTGAGCACACGCGTTTGTGCTCAGTAAGTGTAAAGTTATATCATGGCAGGGTGAGGAGTCGTAGCCATCGACATGAAAGGGAAAAGCATGGTTAACTGCATAATCCGCCTGCTTCACATAACTTTTTCTCAAGTTACGGAAAATCGTACGATTTTTGCGCTCAAGGTGCGCTTTGCTCTGCTTTTGCAAAACCAATGTCAACTTGTATTAACTTGGGAGTTTGTTGCCAATGTGCGGTGTTATACCTCAGTGAAAGCTCCATCTTGATGCCAAACAAACATACATACATTCCAAATTAAAGAAAAGAGTGGTCAAGGTGGAGGCACTGGTTGCTGTGCTCCCTTTCCAGAACTGATGTATAATGCATATTATCAAAACACCTCACATTAAAGAAAAGTGACTACTGTTTCTCAAATGTAACCTCTAATATGTGCTGCTCTCACCCATGAGCTCCTGTTGCTGCAGATCAACCAGCCGCTGATGGTGACCCTGAGATCTCAGTTACCACCAACAATCTCTGCTTGTTTTAACTCCTTTTTATTTTCATAGATATAACCTCTTTCATAACATTTTGAAAATGTCCTTTCATATTTTCAAAACGTTATATGTCTACTGATATCCTCTAACCCCTAATATCAGCTGCTCCGCCCGCTGCAGAAGAACCAGCCGCTGCCCCTGCTGATGTTAAAATCATTGAATTAACACAGATGTTATAAAAGTGTTACAACTTGAATCTCCAGCAGGAAAATCTAACTGTACTAATATTGAATACTTGTTTATTCTAACCTTTAATACCAGCTGCTGCTTGCACTTTAGGAAACGGCCCTTGCTGATAGAAAATCAGTGTATTAACAAATATAAAGCATTATTATGAAATGTAAACCCCTTGTGGTAAAGCTAAGTTCAATAATGTCTAATTCTAATATCTCCTAACCTGTAATATCAGCTGCTCCGCCCGCTGCATAAGAACTGCCCATAGCCCCCGCTGAGGCCCCTGCTGAGGGTAAAATCAGTGAATTAACACAGATCTTATAAAAGTATTAAAACTTGAATCTCCAGGAGTAAAATCTAACTGTACTTATATTGAATGTTTATGAATTCTAACCTCTAATACCAGCTTGCACTTTAGGAAACAGCCCTTGCTGATAGAAAATCAGTGTATTAACAACTATAATGCATATTTATAAAAAGCTAACTTCACTAATGTCTAATGCTAATATCTGCTAACCTCTGCAGCGCCTGCTACAGAAGAACCAGCCGCCGCTGAGGGTAAAAGTTTATTAACACATATCTTAAATAAGTATTAAAAGTTTAACCTAACTTCACTAATAACTAATGCACCTCTAACCTTTAATAACCTTTAATAACTTTAATAAAGCACCAGCAGCTGCTGTGGCCCCTGCTGATGGTAAAGCACACTATATAAGATCAGTGTATTAACGCAGATCTTATATGTATGAAGCCATGAAGCTCCTACAGTAGCGGTGAAGTACACTAATATCTAACAACGATATCTTCTAACGTTTGATATCAGCCGCTGCGCCCGCCACAGAAGAAGCTCCAGCTGCTGCCGCCGAGGCCCCGGTTGAGGGTAACAGCAGTTTAATAACACAGATATAGGTATTTAACCTTGAACCTCCAACAATGAAACTAATAACTAATGCTCCTCTAACCTGTACTATCAGCGATTGCACCCGCTACAGACGAAGCAGCAGCCGCCCCTCAGGCCCCCGCCGATGGTAAAGAAAAGAGTGAAACAGCCGACATCTTTTATATAAGTTTATGAATCCTGATCTGTCCCCCTCCAACAGTAAAGCTAACTTCACTAATATCTAATACTGATATCCTCTAACCTCTAATATTAGCTGGCGCGCCCGCTGCAGAGGAAGCCGCGGCCCCTGCTGAGGCCCTTGCTGATGGTAAAAAAAAAGACATGAGGCACAACAAACTTCTTGAGTTACGTTAAGGCTAACCGCACTAACTGACTTCTTTACGACACTCTGATTCACAGACACATACATTATCATCTGTTACAACATGTCCCATCTGCTTAATGCTCTCAGTATTAATATCTAACATTTAATAATAGCTGCTGCCGCTCCTGCCGCAGAAGAAGGTGCTCCCGCTGCTGACGCCGAGGCACCTGCTGAGGGTAAAACAGAACATGTTCCTACTCACTCCTCACTAAGAGAAAAAGCTTCTTTCTCTATTTGTTAGCTAGCATTGTAAAGCAGAGAACTACGAGTAACATCACTGGACTTTATTTGATGCTGAAGCTGAGTTCTGCTTATTACATGCTGCCAATAATAATGCAAATGCCTATCTAATATTAGCTGAAGCTGCTGAAGCGCCTGCAGAAGAGGTTAGACCCGAAACACCTCCCCCTCCTCCAGGTAAATATCTATACAGAAAAGAGACTCGGTGTGGTTCCACTTCAATCACATCTTCTTTGTTTATCACAGTGTGAAAGTAAATAACTGAATGAGCCCCTCTTATGGATCTCAACTTCGATTTGTGAATGATTTTATGCATATCTGCAAATGTCAGTTGAATAATTGACTGTTTTTTGGTTTGCAGAGCCCACAAGCATCCCTCTGGATCTGTTTATTGAGGACAAGAATGACACTACAGTCACTATCATGTGGAGCCAGCCCGAAGTGATCGGAAACTCTGGCCTGGACGGATACACCATTGAAGTCTGCAAGGACGGAAGTAAGTCCTGCTTTTGACTGAATAGTGACATGTGCCCAAAAGGGGTCGGATTATTAATACCCTGTGACAAAAGTGTCAGTCAGCTGACCCTTTAAATCCTGCAGAAAGCTTTTATATGCACAGCTAATTTATTTATTCCTTACAATCATTATCCTACAAATATCTACCATTACATCTATACTATTTCAGTCCTTTTTAAACACACATTGAGGAACATGTTAAATTGCTGTTTTAACGCGGGCCAGCCGTATCGGTTGCAGCTGTCACAGAAGTATCAGTCGCAGAGTTACATCTCGAGCTTCCTAACTTCTCCATACAAGGAAGGAGGCATGTCAGGAGCTGCTGAGGCTCCTGTTTTTAGACTTACAGCACTAGGCTCATATCAGCAGCCCTTCAATGCAAGCTTGATTTAGCTGTGCACTCTGTTTACACAGAGAACACTAATTTCATGTCTAATAATATAAGACCATTTGTGTCGAGCAAAATCTCTCTATCAATTACAAAGCTGCCTGCAGTTCAAACAGTCCGCACACTTTCTGATAACAGTGTAATTCCCATAATAAGGAGATATACAGCAGCTCTGTAAGTGTGTGCTTGTTTTGTGTTATCTTTAATTCAGCTGAGGACTGGAAAGCTGTCAATGAGGATCTGCAGAAGTCCTGCCGCTACGTTATCAAGAACCAGACCACCGGGGACCGTCTGAAGATCCGTGTGGTGGCCCTGAACGCCGGCGGCCGCAGCCCCTCCCTCTCCCTCCCCGAGGCCGTGCTGGTGAAGGAGGTCGCTGGTAAGAAGTGTTCACAAAGACATCTCAAAATGTGGTGCTAACAGAGTGTATGTTTCAGTGCAAACAATGACTTCTTACTCTGTTATTGGCCTCTTTATGACCAAAAGCATGTCCTACGTTAAAGTGTAACATCAGAACAGATTTATCATATCAAAAAATAAGCTTAAAGACATTTTTTTTAAAAATACAAATACTTCACTTGCAATATAAACACTTTCAAAGTAGTTTTTAGGCCATTTCGCTACGAATGTTTTTCAAATGTTACTCTCAAGATGTTTGCCTCATGCACGTCATCAGTCTGGATCCTAACTTCTACACACTATCGAATCACAAACAGTTCTATTTTTGAAGTTCAATAAACGGGTATTCAAAATGTTAATGGGGTTATTACATTAAGAGACATGATCATTTCCATGTAATCTTATGGGATTAATCTTTCTTTCTCACGCTGCATAGTCTATTACTTCTGTAGAGTTAAATGCATAAAACACAAACTATTTGACCCAGGTCTGCTCTGAACTTAACAGCATTTTATCAGGGGGGGAGGGGCTGTAAAGTGCAGTAGTCAAACTGAAGCAGCTCAGCTATGTGTTCTCTCAGCTGTGCGTGTCCTGCTGGTACATACCTGCAGGGTTAACGGAATAAAACTGTGGCCTTCTCTCACGTTTCCACTTTGACTAGACACACTGATCCTACTAACCATAACTACTTACTTGTAAAGTAGAGAGGTTTTACTAAAGCCCTACACTTCAAAGTGTTAATTATAGATGTTATATCTAAAATGATTTGTGGTAAAAATGATGATGGGACCCAGGGGGCTTTAAAAAGACGAGCTGCCTTAGTTTGGCCCGCTCCCAAATCATACTTATGGGTAATGTAGAGCCGAGCAGGGAAGGACAGAAACATGATCCCGCCGGACTGGCAATATTTCAAACGTCCATGTTCACTGGGGGGCCACCACGTATTGCAACCACTCGTGAAAGGTTTCTAACAAAATTACCTCAAAGCTTTGTAAAAGAATAGCTGGGATGTCGCTGCTTATTAACACAGATGTTTGTGTAACAAGGGCTTTGCATTGCATTGTGATCCCTGTTAGGGCTCTGATGGAATGTCAGGCTGCACCGCCAGATCTGACAAGTGATCTGAGACGCGAGCAGGTGGGGGGGATGCTAAATTCCAGTGGGTGGTTCACTTGGAGCTCACTTCTCAGGTGACACCCAAATCTCATGACACCTCCAGAGATTCAATGTTTATTTTAACAACATGCCACGGTCTTTACAAGGAGAATGTTCATTAAGGTTAAGCCTCTCTTAATGAAGTGATAAGACTCCTAATATGCCGTATACTACATGCTCTAATATGCATCAACATTTTAGCTTCACATCACTCTCTTTTACTTTTTTAAACCAAATCATTTATGATCCAGGATATGTTCACACATCAGTAGCTTTCCTGCTTAATTATTTTCTGATTTTAATGAATTCTCATATGAGTAACTGAAGTACCCGGTGGTGCGTCATGAGGCGAGGTGTGCTTTCTTTATTTAGAGTCTGGACAATTGTTGCTATGCTGGACTCAGCAGGTGGTGCTTCTCACCAAATCACTTTTACAAATGAGTCGGGGGGGGCTTTGGTATCATTTCAAGTGTCACTCTGGCTAACTAGCCTCTTGATTTTTATTTTATGAAGATTTAATGGGCTTAATACAGGATGATACATAGAGATGAGCCACCAGGGTAGATCACATCTTTGATATTATCTTACATCTTTATATTTGAAATTATTTTAATTCCCAACCTGAAGATTTACACCTCTTACATTTCAATGTACTTTGTTAGATCAACTTTTTGGTAATTCTACATGTTATCTTGCATATAGGACAACACATTACACCAGTGTCGCGGACCCATTCCGAGTGGGTCACAGATGTGTGAGTGAAGAAAAATAAAAAAGTCAAACTTTTATTTTGAAGGACCGAGTTTCTAACACTGTGCATGCAGTATGCGTTGGACTGGAAGTATCGGAGACCATAACCGGTTTTGAAAACTTCTGTCACGTAGTGATCATCTTCTCAATAAAACATCTTTGCTGATTTTTTTTCGAGTCTTCTGGCCTTTGATCAGAATCAAGATTGTTGCCGGAAGTCCTTTATACATCCATCAGTACAACTTCAGATAAAAATTAACACATAAGGAAATATGACCCCCGGTTTGATGATTGACAGGTCACAGAACAATGGGGGCTATCTACCCTACCCACAATTCACACAGACAAGTTCACCTGTCAGAACAAAGTGAAAAACAAACAATGGCATAAAATATTATTAATATGTCGGGTAACGATATATGTATGTATAATATGTCAAAGTAATACATTTATTTATTTTCTTCTCACAGTGTACCAGAATGCGTAGTTTAGTATTTCTAAAAATCTCCTGGGGGACAAACCCCCCAGACCCCCCTTCTGGGGTGGGGTTTTCAGCATGTGTGCCTTTTTATGTTTTACAGTTCAGCTTTGATTCCATCATCTCATTAAAATGTATTTAAAAGCATTCTTTACTTCTGTGAAGGGATATAAGGGATATGCACTGTACTTCACTTTCATTAATATTGTATGCTGAAAAGCGTATATATATTACAGCATGATTTTTTGTTGAATAGATTTGAGTGGTTCAAATTTTGGGTCGCGATTTATTGTCAAAGGAAAAAGTGGGTCCGGAGGCCTGACCAGTTGAGAACCACTGCATTACACTAAACTGAGAAGGAAAAAACAACTGAAGAATAGTGAATACAAAGAAAAAGAATTAAGGCATTTAAAAATAATAGAGTATTTATTTTGTTAATTTTTGCAATATAAACCAACATGAAAATAACTCGAGTACGCTTAACGTATAAAAAGCACAAAATAAAGCACATAAGGATACAAACATACACATACACAAAAGTGAACTATTCCGCTGTCCATCAATCCTGTCCTCAACATTATGTGCAGCTTCTCCTTTTATTGACCTTCATATAATCTATTCTTACTTGTCTTCTACTTTGTGTCGCACCTTTAAATAATCTTGTGAATAAAAAATGACAGGTTTGCATCACCCTGTGGACAGATACAGAGCTTAAGAGATAAAGAACTTTAAAAAAGGGTTACTTTTACAATCAGTGAAAGCAAAGAGACACACTGATGGCACCAGTGAAAAGTCCCTGGCTAAAACAAGCTTAGATCGGCTCAGTAGCTTTATCGATTTCTTTAAGGTGTGTGGGTCACAAAAGAAAATAAGTCCTTTTGGTTCACTCCAGAAATCTCTCAACGGATCCTAACACTCATTGTGTCTTTTTGAACGGATCCTCCAGTGATACTATAATAACTATTCATTGTTTTTCTTTGTAGATCGTCCCAAGGTCCGCCTGCCGCGCTACCTCAGGCAGAGATACGTCGCTCAAGTTGGAGAGAAGATCAACCTGACCATCCCCTTCTCGGTAAGCTGAAGATCAGTGCGCTTTTCCTTTAAATGCGTCGTGAATCAAACTAAAGCACTTCTCCTAATTTCATTCTTTTTTTAATGTATTTATTAGATTTTGAATTGAAGTTGTAGTGGTTTTCAAAGGGCTGCAGCCTGGGCTTCTTGTTTAAAGTTGCTATAGATACTTTGTCTCTTTATTGCAAACCTAATCTACCTACGGGTACAGATGACTGACCTGAACCTTTGTGATTTTGAACCAGGGCAAACCCAAACCCGTGGTCTCCTGGACGAAGGACGGGCTGCCCCTGGACACCAAGAGGGTGATGATCCGCAGCACGGAGAGGGACAGCATCCTGTTCATCCGCGTGTCCGAGAGGAACGACTCCGGTGTGTACGAGATTTGTGTGAAGGTGGACGACTTCGAGGACAAGGCTCAGCTCATCCTGCAGATTGTTGGTGAGCAAATATCATAATACATCATAACTGCTGCTACTTCAATTAATAATAATAATAATAATAATAATGACCTCTTTAATTGACTTATAAACAACTTTAAAATGATGAATTCTGCCTATATTGCAATCATTTCATTACTTCTTTTAACAGAGTAACACATTCTAATCATAATATTGGTTTTAAAGCATTATACAAATATTTTACTAAAATGCAACTATTATTTGTAAAACAATAAATGAAGGCAAGTGGCAAGCAGTTATAAGGCTTTGTTATAAGTAATTCAAAAATGCTTCACAATTTGTTATTATTATTAAAATGATTTTAAGTGCTTATGAATATTAGTGCTTTCAGCAAATTATAACGGATAAGTCTGTTTTTAGAGCATTTTCCACGTGTTTACCAATCAGTTTTAGTTTGTGAGATTAAATATAAAAAACGTGCTTTTTGGCTGTTCCCAGAGCTGCCAGGTCCCCCCGCCAGTGTGAAGGTTGCAGATACCTGGGGCTTCAATGTTGCTCTGGAATGGACCGCACCCACAGACAACGGAAACACAGACATCACAGGCTACACCGTCCAGAAGTCTGACAAAAAGACCGGAGTACGTTCACTTTTCTCTTTTACTGGCAGTGTGTGTGCAAGGTCATTATAAAGTGGTGATTATTGATAGTGAATGCTTCCTCTTGCTGTGTCCACAGGACTGGTTCACTGTCGTGGATCATTACCATAGACTGAATGCCACCATCTCTGACCTCATCATGGGCAACACCTACAAGTTCAGAGTGTATTCTGAAAACAAGTGTGGAATTAGCGAGGAGGCTACAGTTGCGAAGGAGGAATCCTCAATCGTGAAGATTGGTAAGTTCCTCTTTCATTGTTCATGGAACTCACCCATCCCATCTGCTGAGGAGTTGTGTGTTCAGTTTGGTTGGCCTGATTTGTATTAAACTTGATGATGTGGTGTGGCATAGGCCAGGGAAAAACCTCATTTTGTAGAGGGTCTAAATTAAAGGCAGATACACAAATTACTATTCACTTTCATTGACATTTCCAATGGGGGACTTTCAGTTATCATGTCATTGATACTACCCTACCCTTCCAATTTAGTTTTTGACCGTTTTAGGACCACTTATGCTGCATTAACATTCTTCATCTGATAGCTAGTAGGCTTTTAACTCAGCCAAATAGTTTCAGATGTGGGCACATTTTTTAAATATTGTTTTAGGTTGGATCAGAAAATATTGGAAATGATTGATTTTGTGTTCTTTAAAGTGAATACAACGATTAATCGATTATCAAACAAGATTCCAGTTTTTTGTGTGTCAATTCTCTAATACATGAATCAAATAATTGTTGTTTGGTTCCTATGCACATTTGATTGATAATAACAGAATTTAACAATATATCTATAATTGACCGGGATGTAATTCTACAGACTTATCGCACACTATTGCAATTATGCTACCGACGTTTAAAAAAAAAAATACCAATGGGGGGGGGAAGACGCTTGGATATTTCTCAGAACTGTTGGGCTACCTGAGATGAGCATGTTTAAAAATGGCAGACCTTGTGTATTTAATGCTTCATGTCTGTTTCTCCTCCTTCCCTCCAGGTATTGACTACAAACCTCCAGAGTACAAGGAGCGCGACTTCACCGAGCCGCCCAAGTTCACCACGGCTCTGAACGACAGAGCCACCACCGTCGGCTACAGCACCAAGCTGCTGTGCTCCGTCAGGGGGGTGCCAAGGGTACGTTCACAGTAACACTCTTTATGACCACTATCAACCTACAGTTACACAACAATAGCACCAGCATTTAGCCGTTGAACTCTGCTGATCAACTTATTTAATGAAACGTCCTTATTACAAATGTTATATTTGAAATTGAAAAAACTGATATTGTTCTCTATATACTACCTCTGCTTGCTTTGTTTGTCTTAAAAATTCCCAAGACGTGGCTTATGAATTCAATGTTACCAAATCAATTTGGCAAATATAAATGAAGTGGGCTTAGGCGGGATTAATAGAAAACAAATGACTGCCTGGATACCTGGTGGTCTAAAAACGTTTTAATGTTTGATTTATCCCAGCTGTGATTTCAAACTTCTGAACAATCTTGAACTCACTGTTTCCTTCACACCCACGGTGCCACTTGTCAGCAGCTGAAAAACCATTATGTAGGTGGTGAGTGGGCGTATTGAGATTTTCCCTCACTCATTCATCCTTCGCTGTCAGTGTGCTGGAGTGGAGAATGTGTGGGATCCTGGCCTTGTTAGCCTTTCTGTCTGAGCCTCTCGCTTCCTGTTTGGGCTCCTAATCCCACCTGCTCAACAACAACACGGTAGCATAGATTAGTCTTGATGAGAAGGCTAGAATAGGTATTGCTCCTGAAGCAGGAGAAGAGTATGATCAGCAGCAGGAGAAGGGGGGGAGTGTGTGACAGGTCAGCAGGGTCACATGTCAACATTCCCTCATGGGGCCCCAGGCGGTCGTCAGCATGTCAGTGCCATTAAAACTCCCAAACTGGGTGTGTGCTGTGTGTCCACTTCAATCAAAATGCTTTTTTCCAGCCATGTAGCACAACTATAATTAGAAACGACATGGCTGCTTGTTCATTTGTGAACTGAAGCAATGATAACACATTTTGCTCACATAAGTCTGTTTTTTTTTCTACAGCCCAAGGTTATTTGGATGAAGAACCAGATGATTATTGGAGAAGACCCCAAGTACAGGCAGATCTGCGTCCAGGGTATCTGTTCTCTGGAGATCCGTAAGCCTGGTAACTATGACGGTGGCGTGTACACCTGCAAAGCCAAGAACACTCACGGAGAGGCCATTGTCAGCTGCAAGCTGGAGGTCAAACGTAAGTCAACATCAGAAAAACATACATCAACATTTTTTAACCAATAATGGATGCAAAAATAAATGTTTTCAGTTGAAGCATTTGCTTTACCAGTATTTGTATTAACATTTAATGTCTTTTTTTTAACAGAGATCCCGGTTCCAGATGCAGAGAAGAAATAAGTAAACATTCACATTCTCACAGGTTAGAAATCATCAAATCAAAGGGCCAACCTTTAAAATATACATGATAATAAATTCGTATTGTATTATATGTTTCTACTAAAGTTATATTATGTTCAGTTGCACAGCATGAATATTTGTGAAATCCTTTGAAGGCCATAACAGCCCAAGAACATTAAACTGCTTTGGTTAGGTTGATCTATATGAGTCTTGAGGTGACATCTGCTCTCACCGCGACTTACTCTCCATACATGGAGGGCACTAAACTTGGAAAAGGTTGCTCCTGCCACTTAAAGAGTCCTAGAGGTAGCTCCCATAAATTCAATCTGTAAGGGCTCCTCGTGTACTCAGCGAGTTTGCTCACTAGTCACATTTCCTCGACTCAGCAGCAGCAGCAGCAGTTAAGAAAGTGAGATACAGCAGTTTATCTGCAGGTTACTCCCTCTACACCAACAGTTTAAACATTTTTGGACCTTTATTCTGTGTATTGTTGTAGTTGTATACTATCCAAGATAAAACAATTGCTGGATAAAGCTATTTTTAAAAGTGATTAAAACATAAAAAAATACATTTACTTCTATTTTGTAAGTGATTCTGATTCTCTGCTGTCTATGTATGTTACAGTGTTGACTCCTTTTTAACACCTGTTGTTGTTATTTGTTCATCTGTTGCACACCCAATTAGGAGCAGAAGGAATGAGGCCTTTGCAGCATAAGGTGTGTGACACTTTTAGCCTTTCTAGAACTGTCATGAACAATGTCTTGCCCCTTAAAACTACAGTTCATTTATGGAAATACGCTGAAATACAAATCAAGCAATACATATGCACCAAGTAATCAACAGTTGATTTGAACAATTTATTTTACAGGAAGGGGCTGGATTCCTGGAAGAACATGTATATATGGCCGGTGACCACACTATTGAAGGGTTGTTGCCTGTGACCTCTTGCCGAGTGTTACCCTGTGTTATGATGAACAATTGTGTCACTTTATGCCTTCATCGTTCTCTACATTATTAAGTCCACATCCATGTCCACAGTCTGCTTTTCCCCCAACGATACTGTCTACGGTAACTACTGTAAATGATCTTCTTGTCAGTCTAACTAGGTGTACAACAACTACATTTAACATCTACGTGTTTATATCAATAAATAATTTTATTTCTGGTTTTGTTTTTTTTCAATACAGTGTGTTCTTTAAATAGAAATCTCCATGAAAAGGGTAACAATACAACTTGATATTGTGCTTAACATAACAGTAATTATTCTATATACCATACTGTATGAATAGTTTTAATAATAAATGAATGAAATGCTTTAAAAAAATTACAATCTTGCATTTAATTTATATAAATCTTATTATTATTGTAGTTTTGGTTTATATTGATTTAAATGAGCTAAAGCTGAAGTTCAAGAATTTGATAACACTTTATAATGTGTAATTTCTGATATATTCCCTATTCATCCTAAAATTCCTTAGAAAGAATTATGTCATTTGGCACCAAACTAGAAGACATCCATGTATCCATTGAACATGCAAAATCACATGCACACAATACAATATTTATAACGAGTACATCCTCCAATAATAAGTGAATAATAAACTGATATTTACTTGGGTTTAAAGTAAACTCCTCTTGAAGTTAGTAGAGTTGCATATAAATACTTTCATAGTTTACTTTTATATAAAATGCATTAAACACTGCTTCTGACAGGCAGCTCTAGAGCAGAAAGCTACTGTATCTCAAAATTGAGTACATCCCTAAAGTAACAGTCAGTTTCCTGCTGAACATGAGTAGCCCCTTTGGCAGCACCCAGGTTTAGAGACAGCTCTCTATTGAATTGGCTCGTACTGACCCATGAGTGCATCACAGTATGCCAGGACTTCCATAATATTCATACCAGTCTATAATCCTGATCTTGTAGCTATTTGGCCGTGGAGTTACTGGCATAGTGATGCAGGGCAGGAGGCCAGAGATATCCAGGTTAAAGAAACACAGGTTCACACATAGGCTGACAAAATTAGCCTTCATCTCGCTATGGTTAATTGAGGAACGACCGGTAAAATGTGCTTTTATGTTCCCTTAGAAAAACATGAAGATATATTTAGAAATCACAAAGGAAAATGAGGAAGAAATTGAATATCAGTGTTTTATCAGAAAACAAAGTGTCCCTCCCTCACACGACCATGTTTAGATTTTGGTTGCAGATTTTGTACAGCAATCAATTTTTTCAGGAGTACACCCCTAGATGTTCTGTGGAGAAAGCATAGACTGTATATATAAAAGAGAAAGCTAGGACGTGAGCTGCATTGTGAGTGACCCAGCTTTACAGTCCATTTGAGTGTGGCGCCCTCTAGTGTTACATCTGAACAATGACATCTACAGGCCTTGTGTTAATGGGAAGATTGAAAGAGCAGTTTTGTTAAAAATACATTAATAAGATTCTACCTCTACAAAACAAGAAAAGGAGGATCAACATGGTTAACTTTCCATTTGATTTACGATCTTTTGACACAATATCTCTGCCATTGTAAGCCTTAAACTTGCCCAATTTGTGTCATTCTGCTTTAACCTGTGGGCTAGGAGCCATAATGGGTCTCAGCCCTAATTATGGTGCTCCCTGGATGCTGACTTGCTGCAATAGGGTCATGGAGCAAGAGACTCTGTCTAATTTAGGTCCTGCACTGAGAAAGTTTCAAACCTCTAATGACAACCATCATTTATTTTACTGAAATATAATGTAGGAAACATAATGCTTTGTATTCAAGAAATATACAGCATTTGTTTTGAATTGTATACATGTATTACAGTTGCCTTGACTTTGATTTTCTTCTTCTTTGGTTTTCATTAATTGGGTTTCTTTTTTATTTATTTTTGTTTTTGGAGTTGTATTTGAGCAGATATATGAAATATGCAAGTGCCCGCAATGTTTATTTGTTGCTGGGTTTGTCCACCACAGTTCCAGACTAAAGTATTCGATGAATTGCGCAGATGTTCATGGACTTAGCAAACTTGGTTTTTGGCTAGCAAGCTAACAGCTAGTACACTGATTGTCATAAAATCCTATACACTTACATTGATCATTTTCCCCGCAGGATATCATCTGAATCGTCATCCATTGTATGCAGCCAATACTTATGTTTATGAAAAAAATATGATTTCCCCATCAGCTGTAGTTTACTTTGTGTTTAGTGCTAATTAGCAATTAAGGCTATCCTGTCAACACACTTGTTTTTCAGAGGAGATTTTTGCACAGCAAACTATCTCAGATTCATGCTTTGCGTCTTGGGAAAAGTAGATCTGTCACAATACACTTGTTGATCTTCTTTTTGTCTACAAGGCACAGATAAATATTGGTCCTGTCTTATTCTGTAAATTTTTGAGGGATATGATAATTGTGCCACACTGATCACACATAGTGGTTGGAGTAGTTTATAATCTATTTAAGATTGTGATAATTCTACTAACACTACTGACAAAGGTCCAGAAGGCAGAAACGTTATGTTAGACAATTTGTGATGCTAAGCAAGACCACCCATTAGCATGTTAGCATCCCCAGAGCAGCTAGTATTTCTTTATTACTGTCATTTGTTATGTTAACTATTTTGTTTACATTTTATAATTGAAACTCATTAGTCTTCCTGGTTCACCTTTATGAAAGTTGCTTCAGGTTCGCATATTATCTTCTCTATCCTGAATTATCTGTGTTTTTGTGTCATTTATTGCTATTAAGTCCAGCACAAGGCAATCTCAAAATATCCTCTGGCTGAATTGGATCCCACCAAAACTTTTCTATCACCACTCCCCCCTTGAGCGGGAAGCTAATGAGCACAGCGGGATGGAACGTTCATGAAGAGGCAGGATGCTTCAGTGATGCAGCATCTCTGACTCATGTGGTGGTCTAATCGTTGGTAATGCACTGAGCACAGCCTGCCTGTGTTATGTCAAGGGTAACGCAATGAAATGCTGTGTCCTTCTTGAAGGGAGTCTGGCTGCTATTTGCTGCAGAGATTTTGGCAACATTCCCGGAAGGTTTAATAAGTGTAATGGTGAAACTGGCACTCTCCCTGCTGCCCTGTCATTGCTTTTCATTAACAAATGTTGCGCTGCTAAATCAGCTGCAGGACACTTTTCATTTGCTTGGGCTTGTGCAGTAAAGGTTGTGTGAGGATGTGATACTGTTATGCAAAGTTTAAGGAATTGTTTTCACATTTTGAGATGATTATATGTTACTCTATAGCTGAGGTAAACAGTGATTCCCACAAACCAGCCACATACCGTATGGATTTCCCCGGAGAAACCTGCAGTGTGATGCGGCTCTCCCCATCTGTCCAGTGACTCGGGTAGTCTATTGATTTCAGATGCAGAATGAGACCTCATTAAGTCTGTTTAATTAAATGAAAGCACTGAGTTGTTAAATTGGAAGGGAATTAAAACAAGGGAACTAATAAATGTTCCATCAAGTATGTTAGATAACATATATTTTTTCTAAAAGGTCACCTGGCATGAAGAAATCCTAAAATAAATGGTAAAAAAACATCTAAATGTCTAGTTATTGAAGTGAATTTTGTGGGACCAGTTATCTGAATTTTAATTAGGTGCCATTATTTGATACTTTTATGTATGAGCCAATACCTGAAAACGTATATTCTCATCAGTTTTAGCTGCAGTCTACTTTGTGTTAAGTGCTATTTCGCAAAAACAAGAGAAAAAATGCTCTAACAAGTATGTTAAGTTAAATCATTTTTCTTTAAAAGTATCATCTAACATGCCCAAATCCTGAAAGAGATATAAAAAAACATGTAAAATGTAAATGTATTGAACTGAATTGTGTGACTACAGGCAGCATTAACACCCAGTGCGAGTCCTGACTTTCTTTAATTAGACAAGTCTGTTATGTGCCGTCATCCTTAATGAGGCAGTAGCAGTGATCCGTCAATCCTGTGGCTCATCCCACCTTCTGCTCTTTTAAATTATTCACTAGTTACATGATGGATGCCTGTAAACAAGGAAGGGTGGAACTAGTTGCCTTCTTTATGCTGCCGAGTCTGCTGGAGCTCTACAGCAACTGCTGCTGGCGAGAAAAATACAGAAAAAAACAACTTCCCATCTGTGGTCTGCCTGCCTCTTTACTGCAGCAAAACCAGCCCGAGCAGACCGCCCCCCCCCCTCCTTCTATCCTCTCTGGTCCTCACACCTCACTGCCCTCAGGTTCCTGCAGAGCTCCTGCAGCAGGGATGCACAAGAAGGACCTAAAAACCAGTTCTGCAGACTGCCGGTCACCATATTCACCTCTCCATTCACCACTCATTGATTCTCCCCCCCCCCCCCTCACTTTCCTCCCTCCACTCGCTCTCTTCCTCCTGCTAATTCTCAAAGCTCAGCACTCCCTAGCTGCCTGTACTGAGAGAAAAAAGTGATGGAGCAAGAAAGAAAAGAGGAGGAGCACTGTTGTTAGTGCGCCACAGAAAATCTTACCCCCTCCCCTCTATACCCAATTGATGACAAGCAGGGTTTTTATTGAGTAGCTCCTCAGCCAATGAGTGAACAGTGCCGGGAAATACAGCAGTGGAACTGCACCGGCTCTGATGCTTGTGCTGATTTCAGTGTGTTAGAACAATGTTAATCTGTGTGAGTGTTTCCTCTGCTCTCTGCCTCTTCTGAGCACACGTCAGCAGCACTTTGAGCAAAAAAAGTCTCATTAGAGTGTCTGCTTTTTGGACAGAAACACCCCCAGGTGAAACTGGGACCTTCTGCCTCTGGGGGTTTGAGATGTCTTGTGAGAGTGGATGAACCAAAGTGCAGATTGTTAAGATTTTTTGTTCTTCCTGCATACCTGACCCTGTTCTCTGCTTCCACTCAGTGTTTAGGAGGCAGCACTTCTCTCTTCAAGGTAAGCAGCTTTATTTTTTTTCTTTCCTGTCCAAGACTGCATCATCAGTTACTGCGTGCCAGGTTGTCACAGAGGCACCTAGCCTCATTACACACATCCTGTCTGAATGTAGGAAAAGAAAGGCGGAAAGATGGAATAAATGTCTCAGGGGTAATTAGAGCAGACTGTGTAAGCGTTTTGCCAGTCGCCTCTCATTTTAGTTGAGAGTCTTGAAATATTATCAAATCTGCCCAAAGAAGGAACTTTTACAGTATGCCGGTCAGTCCTCACAACTCATCATGCAGTGCTGCAGTGCAATGTTACATACTAAAACCCAAATGTGTGTAAGGGTAGAACTTAGGATGTTGATTTTTTTGCACTATACAGAAACAGCCTTTTTCATTTTTCATCATAATCTTGACATGAGGAATTTCATTAAAAGTGATAAATACTGGATTTGATTTTACTTACTGGTAAACAAGCAGATAGAAATAAGTATTTTTTGGGACAATATTTAACTGATTTACATTTGCTTTTTAGTTGTGTTTCTTAACTGGGTCTTATTTGCCTCTGTATTACTATGACTTGATGGAGGACGAGAGGCTGCTCACTCACACTTAATACAGTAAAAGCTTGGAGGGAGTGTGTGCAAAGTCAAATCTGCTGAGCCAGCAAGAGTGAAGGGCCCACGTCTGCAGAGCTGACTGTGCTTATGTGCATCTGTTACGCAAATGAATTTATGCCAAGTCCATTACAATCTTTCCTTTTAATATGTTTTAGTAAAAAAATGCCCTTGACGGTGATGGACGGTGATAAAGCTTTTGTTAAATGTTGCGCATTACAGCCTCTGATGGACATTTAAGCTTTGTTTCATTTTCTTGTCATTTAAGCAAACCCCCTTCTTTATCTGGCCTCACAGAGATCTCCCATGTGGATATTCCTCTGTTTTCTTATCGATTAAGAAATATTTTATATTCAGCCACAGTCCAGAGTTGCTCTGTGTTTGTACTGTGTGTCCCTGGGCTGATTATGATGCAGTGTGTGAAAAGATCAGGTGGTGCAGTGCTTGCCTGATTCCCTAGGGGTGTTATGAGTACATGACTGGGACACTCCTGAGTGTGTGAGCCAAATGAGGACTTCCTTTTGGCTTCAGCAGAGGTGTATCAGGGGGTGTGTCTCTGCAGTATGTCCGTACACATACACACACATGCACACACACACACACACACACACACACACACACACACACACAGCTTTCCACTTCTACAATCTATCCCATGGTGCATTTAGCGCTGCAATAGATGGTTGATGGATTCAAAGTGACGTATCTTAATATAGCAGTGAATGCACTGAGTATGTGACCTGGCAATGCAATAAGAGAGCAGGCTTGTGTTAATCAATACAAATGTTGATTATGTTTCTCCTTTATTACCTATTGTATTAACTGTTAAGAGAATCATGATTAAGATACTCATGTGACAAATTAAAAAGGGAAATAGCCCAAGATAAACTACACGATGGCACAGCAGCACATTTGAAATGTGTTATCTGTCTTTATTGTAGACATGTTGAACTATTAAAAACATTATTCCTGTAGAAAATAACATTTTGTATCTAAAGTTATGTTTCTTTTGCTGAATTTGCATTCAGTGGTACACTGAGAGGATTAATCATTCTGAAGACAGTGTTGCAGCCTGTGCCTGGTGTCATGGTGCTGAAGTCAGCGTTACATCTGTTAGATGAGATATATTATAGGGTGTCCCCTTAAAAATGGTTCAATACTGAGATCTTTGACAAATATATGCAAGCAATTATACTTTTTTGTTTTCATGCTAATATGCTAATGGTGTTGCTGTACGTGATTCATTGAGCTGGTCGACTATTTGGTCCAGACTCTATTTTCTGAGGAGGAATCCTTTCGGACTGTGATTCCCTGACTTTTAGCGCCACCATGTTATCTACATAAATGGTTTTGAGTGAAATGTCTATGGATGGATGCTATAAGAAATGTTGTTCATGTGTTTCCCCTAAGAATAAAATATTACCATTTCGGTGACCCTCTCACTTTTCATCTAGAAACCACCATCATGTCAAAGTTCACATTTGCAAAAGGATTGGTTTACACTGGTTTATCTGAAAAAGGGCATCCCCATCAGCAGCTGTGAGTGTGTTTGAGTTGAGTCCTTAAGTAATGCTAACACAATAAACTATAATGATATGCATCCATCCACATTACACACAAATACACACATACACGTATACACACATACATACATACACACATACATACATTCATACATACATAGGCCTACATACATTGATCAGCATAGTAGCGTCATTGTGAGCACGTTAGCATGCTAATGTTAGAATTTAGCTCAAGACACCTGTGTCTCAGTACAGAGTATGAGCTAATCTTTTTTTCTCAAAGTAATGATAAACCTGTGAGTTGGATGTAGAAGAGTCAGAATCAATATAGATGTTTTTTATTTTTAAAGAAAATTCAGATTGAACATAGTAAAAAAATGTAAATTATAGTGTCCGTCCAACAATTATTTTTTACTTATAGTGAAAACCACCCTTGAATGATGGGTTAGTAGACTAAAAGCTTTAGGAATCCAAATTACAACATATAATAAGTACGCTGTATCAAGATTGTCTGCGCCGGAAGATGTGTAAGCTTTCTGCTGTCCTGATTTCAATGGGGAGCTCATTCCATCATTTTGGAGCCAGGATAGCAAACCCACGTGTTTTTGCTGATGGGAACTTGGGTCCCCCTCGCAGTGCGGGTGCAGCGAGCTGTTTGGCTGATGCAGAGCGGAGTGCACGTGGTGGGGTGTACGGTTTAACCATGTCCTGGATGTAGGAAGGGCCAGATCCATTCGCAACATGGTACGCAAGTACCATTGTCTTGAAGTGGATTCTAGCAGTTACTGGAAGCTAGTGAAGGGAGCGGAGGTGGTGTGGGAGACTTTAGGAAGGTTGAAGACCAGACGAGCAGCTGCATTCTGGATGAGCTGCAGAGGTCGGATGGCACATGCAGGTAGACCAGCCAGGAGGGAGTTGAAGTAGTCTAGGCGTGAGATGACAAGAGTCTGGACCAGAACTTGCATCGCTTTCTGGGTCAGCTGGGGACGTATTCTACTGATGTTGTAAAGAGTGTATCTGCAGCAGCGGGTTGTAGCAGCTATGTTTGCAGTGAAGGACAGTTTGTTATCTAGGGTCACACCTAGATTCCTTGCAGTCTGAGTCGGGGAAACAATAGAGGTGCCGATGTTGATTGTTAGGTCAAGAGTGGGACAATCTTTTCCCGGAAGGAAAGCAGTTCAGTCTTGTCAAGGTTGAGCTTGAGTTGGTGAGCAGACATCCACTGAGAGATGTCAGCTGGACAAGCAGAGATGCGTGCGACGACCTGGGTCTCTGAGCGGGGAAAGGACAGAATTAATTGGGTGTCGTCAGCGTAGCATGGGTATGAAAAACCATGCGGGCTAATGACTGATCCGAGCGAATTTGTGTACAAGGAGAAGAGGAGGGGACCAAGAACAGAGCCCTGAGGGACCCCTGTAGTTAATTGACAAGGGTCGGACTCCGACCCTCTCCAAGTAACCCTTCCGTTAACGCTTCTCATGCACTGATTTGCTAGCTGAACAGCCAATCAGTGTTATCCCTTTGTCCGACTTCCGGTGGTGTTCTCGACGCCAAGAAAAGGCGTCAGGTCGGCAGAAAAGACCCGACGGTGCGGCGCACACCACTCCGAATAGGGCGTGCCCACGCTCATGTTCGGCCCGACTCCCATTTACTGCCGATTTTGGGCCGGTGTACCTGGGCCTTAAAGAGTTACGACACTCTTTGATGTCGCCGCCAGCCGGTCACGTGGTTTATGTATGTCGGGATAGTTCAAAACGCACTTCCGGGGCAATGCTTCTCTATGGCAAAAACAGCACGAACATGGTCAAAATAGTCAGATTAAACCAACGCTGTTATTTTTTAAAGATTGCTTTCATATGTACATGATGTGGTTACACTTTGTATGGATTGGCACTATTTCCAAGTTTCGTTATTTAACGATATTTTGAGGGGAAAGTGTGGTAGCACAAGCAGGCTATGTTGATGTCACTGCCAGGGCAGTCACGTCCGTAGTATAGTTGCGCTACGCTGTCATGTTCTTCTATGGGACAGACATGTAACGATCAACTATCTAAAAATAGTTGTGTTAATTAAACGCACAAGGGGTTCTTGAATGAAATATTATAAAAAGGTAAACAGAAATAATAAACGGATAATCTGCTCTTCCCACAAAATAGTCCCCACGGAAATGTATTAACTAAAGTCTATATGCACACATGAACAAAATAAACAAAGAAAGGTTTTCTGCGTTATTCAAATGTATTCAGTTTTTCGAGCCAAGGAAAACAAACAAAACCCAACAAAAAGTCCACTCGCGATACATTGTCTTTACTGCCTAATCCAGGCCATAGTGTAGTTCATTGATACAAAAAAAGGCTGTTGCTCCTGCGCCCGTCGGCGGCAAAAACAGAAATGTTTGTAGGCCTTTTCAGGCTATAATCCACAAAAATGTTTAAAAAACACGATGATCGGCGTGGCACAAAGGAGCGAACCTTACCCTGTGTTGGAGGGAATCTCTCTCACTGTGCGCGTCCTCTCCAGGCAGGGAGACGTGCTTCGAGGTTGGTCGATGCAATATCCACATACGGTTACTTTCAGTTACTTCCCCCGTTGCATTTTAACATATATAGACATGCTGAGGAAACTTAAATATCCCGCTGAATACCCGCATTCACCACACATACGCACCCTCCTCCAGTGAGAACCACCCCTGGCATCCCGGTGACGCGCCCACTAAAAAGCCTTTTCCCCTGCCCCTACAGTAGACACACTGAGATCAAACTGCGACTGTCACAGACAGACAGCCGCGATTGCGTTATTGAATGGTAAATATATATAAAAACACACACACCCAAGTACTTTTCCAGCTGTAATTGCATTATTGCATACTTTTTATTGACAGTTTTGCATTTGGAGAGGCAGGGTGACAATGGAAAGCTTGGTAGCCTATTACTTAGATCGTTTTACATTTTTGGAGGGAAACGCTTGTGTTCATGTTAGCATGGGTAGCATGATCATGTTAAGACTATGAATATCATTTTACCACAACAGTGGATGAACAATTGATATATGTATTACCATTTGAACAAGAACAACAGGAAGAACCAAGTAGAAGGGACAAACAAAGTATTAAGAACAGTGTATGGAAAAAGTGATGTGTGTTAGAACAAAACAAAGTAAAATGAATGAGAAGGAGAATAAAGAGGGTTAGGGTTAAACAGAAAAATATTAATTCAGCCAAAAAACACAATTTGATTAATCTAAAGTGTAAAACAATCTTCAACACAGACCAAATTAGTGCCCCTGGACAACAAAACATATGGTGGGGCAAAGAAACGATAAATTAAATTGAGACAGTGGGAGACTGAAAATTATTACTATGATAAATATTAAAACTATTTACAAAAGTTCCTGTTGAAC
Organism: Notothenia rossii; assembly: GCF_949606895.1. Taxonomy (NCBI): domain Eukaryota; kingdom Metazoa; phylum Chordata; class Actinopteri; order Perciformes; family Nototheniidae; genus Notothenia; species Notothenia rossii. The sequence goes on along the minus strand of NC_136903.1, from coordinate 66,462,688 downwards.
CATGGTTCAAAACCACTACAGTATAAATCCTTCTAAGCCATGATCTCTGCCTGAAATCAGGACCACTCAGAGGAGAATGCAGCACATCAAACTGGAGTCAGGAGTGTGAATAACACATTTTGGCCAAAACAAATTGTTGCTTACCAATACAGTGGCTGAACAATGGACACCAAAAAGTCAAAAACAGAAGCATAATTGTGCGAACAACAATTGTGGGGTGGGGGGTGGGGGTGGGGGGGGGGGCATTTTACAAATATTTACAAACAACTATTTACAAAAAAGCAACTATTTATAAAAAAGCAATACTATTTACAAAAAAGGGTTAGGGTAAGCAACTATTTACAAAAAAAAACATCTGTTTCGGGGCCTGAAGATCGGTCCCAAGGGCAGCTGGAAGCCAGTCCAGACAGGACTGGTGATGGCCACAACAACAATCCTGGAGGTCCAGCATGACCTGTTGAGACAAGGGCACACATTTGTTCTCACAAGCCGCTTCACTCAAGACTGCCTGGAAAACACATTTTCGTCCATTCGTCTGAGGAACTCTGTCCCAACACCTGTATTGTTCCAATATGCACTGCGCGCTGGGAAAAAAAGTGCTTATTATTTTTTTTTAAGTGTTTATTTTGTTAAAAATAAACATTGTGGATGCATGACCATGTTTTAAGCTCATCCTTCATTCACTGCTGTAGAGTAGCCTGTTCAGTAGGCTATTATTTTTTTAAGACTGAATAATACCTTTGAAGAACAATCATTAAACTAGTGTGTATATTACAATACAAAGGAATCTATCCTAGCATGCCATCAAGCATTAAAAAGTAGCGCTAGGCTAATGGTACAGTACAGATGAGTTAACACGGAACAGTACAAAAAAAAACTAAGTACAGTCAACATGTCACATAATGAAATGTTAGTATATATCCCAAAATGCAATGAAATATCAAATTAAATATTTATCACAAATGGCACCTCATTTCTACTTGTGCTAGCAGTTAAATCATATCATACAGAAAAAGCCGACTAAGGATGGCTGACACGGTCAGGTTCAGCAGATAAAAACCAAAATAACAAAAAAATACATAATCAATCTAAATCCTGCTTGTTAGTTACCCAGCATCATTGATATATAAGCTGCTAGCGATTCATTACTGAAATCTTACCTTAAAAGCTGACGAAGTCGCGCTAGCTAACTAGCAGGCAATGCTAGCAAAATTGTTTGTAACAACCAAGATAAAATATAGATAATTACGCTGTGCATATACAAATGAAGACCAGTATAAGCATCATAAAGGGCCTCTGAGACAATATAGACAGTTGACAATTCAAAAGAGTTCGATATTTCAGCAACTTACCTCTGGAACTAATCGACGCGCCGTAATGTAAGTGAATGAGGTCCAACGCCCAAATGACAATATTTGGAACTATTTCGATTCCATACCCCGGAAGTAGGCGCCGCCATTTTTTACAACGGAGGTCTATGGGAGTGTCGTAACTCGTATCTCTCTATAGAGGTTTCTCAATACTCTAATTTCCCCTCCTCGACTCCTCGACTCCTCGGTCCTCCGGTTGTGACCCGGAAAGGAATTTCAGCGCGCCATGTTGAAGGACATCTAATTTCTCTAAATGCACATCGAGGACCGAGCATCGAGCATCGAGGAGGCTCTCTGGAGGAGCTCTAACCGAGGAGACACTGATGGGTCCTCCAGGGCTCCTCCACGGATGCATTTCCGGGAACGGTGGAAGCGTTACGCACGACCGGACTTATCTCAGCCAATGACAGCTCTGCATGCATCCCCTGGATATTATTTTAGTAACCGCTTGAACGGCGACGCGATGTTTACAGTGAGAACAGCTGTGAGGTCCGTGCAGAAAGCAGAGCAGTGTGTAAAATACATATCACTCAGTATAACAGGCCCACATTACTCTCTGTATTTGTATGCTGTAGTTAATATCTACAAACAAAGAGTCAATATTTTTCCAAGACCATTTAGTGCTTCACATAATAAAATACACAACGGCTGTAGCCTGATTATGCTTTAGGAGCTGTAGGTGTGTGTGGTACAGTGTGTAGGTGTGTGTGTGGTACAGACTGTACAACACGTACAGTGTGTAGGTGTGTGTGTTGTACAATGCGTAGATGCGGCGGACAGACGGGTCTCAGTTGGTTTGGTGTCCTATGCTTACTTTTAATACTTGTAAATACAACTTTTGGCCCGTAATTTCAATTGTAGTTTTTGTCAGAATGTATTATGGCAACCCTGTCTCCTAAAAAATACGTTCCCAGAGAACTAAACTGCATTCTCAATTACGTAAGCTAAAAACATATTTTCTCCAACGTTACGTTTCTTATGAACGTATCTTAAATACGTTTATTTTCTACATATATTTGCCATTTATTGTCTTATAATAATGATAATAGTCATTTATAAATATCATTTTAGAGCACACATTTGAAATCAGTAGGCGAGGCTGTAATTTTGCCAGCTGTTACTCTCATGAGCGACTCGGCAGAACATAATAGTTTTAACATGCCAAAAAAACTGCTGTGTCGTTTATTACACCTCAAACATTCAAAAATATCCAGTTACGTTTTTCTGTACTTCCTCTAAGAAGAAAGGACAGTAACAGAAGATCTACAAGCTATAAAGTAGATTTTTAAAATGTTTTATAGAATAAAAGCTCACTGCTGGACGTTGTAGAAATGCGTGTGTGCACCACGACAAAGGAGCCTCATTCACTTTACATTGGGGTTGTTTGCGTGGTGCAGACACGTAAATGTAGCAAAGTTCGTGACTCCACCACGCAATGCGGTGTTAAGGAGTCGTGGTGGAGTCACGCATTCTGGTGAGATCAGGTTGCAACGTACTGTCAGTTTCAGCCCAGTCCCTGCAGTCTCGTATGAAAAAGGATCAATACCTTTCGGTAGATCGATGGAAGTGCTTCATGGGTGAATTAATATTAAGTACCAGATTGAAGCGGCAAACAATTGGTTGTTTATCTACTGCATGTGTGCGTCCGTGTGTGGCACATGGACGCACTTACATAAACATATAGTAATACAGTAGAGCTGCAAGCTGATGTTAAAGGAACATTTCAAGGTGAAGTGTATACAAAATAAACATCAGTTGGGACTGTAGCTGAAACAGTAATATCCAAAGATCCTTTACTCAAAGCATCTACATTTAACAGTGAAAATTGATTAAATGACATGTGAAGGGGGTCATATAAGTCATGAACATACAAAGAATCATCTGCAGCTTCTCTCTGCTTTATGGAGTATAATAAAGTGAGTTTGGCAGGTTTTATTCAATAGTTTTGACGTAAAATAGTTACAATCTGATTTAAAATGGTTCCAACAACCTTTGCTGTCTTGTGAAATAATGGTTATTAGACTCTCTGAATCTCAAAGAGAGTAAAGTGTCTTTACTCGAACTGAATCTTGACAAGGGGCCCCAACTTCTGTGAATATAGTCTTTATGTTAGTAACTAAAGCTGTCAGATAAATGTAGTGGAGTAAAAAGTCGTATATTATTAGCTGAAATCTGGTGGTAAAGAAGTATTAACATTCATTCTTAAGTAAAGTCACATACTTACTGTATACGCAAGTACTCTTTACTGTACCTCTGAATTGAAATAGTGTACAGTTTTGATACTTCAAAGCTAGAAATGAATACACTGTGTGGAAAACGTTTTATCTAACAAGCAGCTGAAATGATCAAGAAGTCTGCAGAGCCATTTTACTGAATGTTGTGACCTCTGAAGAGTATATATTGTATACACAGCGCCCTCAACTGGTCACTCCGAGTCTTACACTCTTAGCTGACTAGGAATAAAATCAGCTTTAAAGAATTCAATTTAGCTATTTGTGAAATACATACATCAATCAATCAATGTTTATTTATATAGCCCAATATCACAAATGTTACGTTTGTCCCAGTGGACTTCACAGTTTGTACAGAATATCAGTATGACAATACGACACCCTCTGTCCTTAGACCCTCACATCGTACAAGGAAAAACTTCCAGAGAAAACCCACAGTTTAAAGGGGAAAATGGGAGAAACCTCAGGGAGAGCAACAGAGGAGGGATCCCTCTCCCAGGACGGACAGACATGCAATAGATGCCGTGTGTAAATTGAAAAGATAATACATTTACAACATAGGTAGTCCATTTTTAATCACATTATATGAAGTGATTAATTTATAGCAGAAACATTGGGATCTTTATGTCTTTTTCTGGGCTGATTCAGAATATACCTTTTTCTGAGGATCTGCTGAGAAAGGGCTTTCTTAATGATTCCCATTTGCCTTCTGCTCTCTCAGCATCAAACCCCTTACAGATTTTGAAACTTGCTGGAGCATAAAATGAACGATGGCACAATTGACACATCTGGTTCTTCGATGTATTGCTTTGCCTTTGGCCTATAGTGGCGCTTGCAATACAGCCTTCAACGTTTTTTCTTCTAAATGCAACACTTAATCTGTATTTTAGTAAGACACATAAGGATGTATGCAAATGATTGGCCACAGTTTAATTAGTAAGGGTATCTAATAAAATCTGATGTGAAAGGGCTTGGAGGCCAGAGGAAAAGAAGATGAAATGTAAGAAGTCGGTGCAGAAGGATCAGATAATTACTCACTGTACCAGTGTCCCCTTTGGCTTCCCTTTTCTCAGTATACTGCTCCGCCATGTTGCCCCAAATCTGTGCAGTGCAACACATCCTTCACTGGTGGGGGGGAACATTCCCTCTCTCTGTTTCCTCCCCTCTGCTCCCTAAATGCACCAATGTATCCAGTGTAGTCTGTCAGGCTATTTTCAGCACAGGGAGCCAGAAGAGAGTGCAAGCCTAAACTGTGTATACATGTACATTGCATATCTGTATAGTTTGTTGGTTTCAATAATGTGTACAATTAGTTAGAATGTAAAAAAGTACATCAACCTGAGTATTGTACTTAAATAACATTTTGACATACATATCTGGACAGAGCACATGATTCAATTGTGTAATATGATGCAGTACTGTACGACTTATCCAGTATTACAAATAAAGTATTTGTTGGGCATTAAAACATAATAATAATAAATAATGAAAAAAAGTGAAAAAAGCTAATCTGCTTAATAATTACTTGTAGTTTTGATACTGAAGGTACATTTTGCTGATAGTACTTCCGTACTTCTACTTAAGTAACCGTTCTCATTCAGGACTTTAACTTTTAGTGCATTATTTTATCATCATCGAATAACTATTGCTTAAAGGGGCCCTATTATTATATCAAGCAGAGTTTCAGATTCATATTTGTATTTAGTTCTTCTGCTGTGAGATGTTTACATGCTTTAATGCTCATAAAGGTCTTTATTTCTCTCATACTGTGCCGCAGCACCTCTTTTCACCCTCAGTCTGAAACCAGAGCCCAGTCTGCTCTGATTGGTTAGCTGGCCAGCTTTGTTGAGATTTCCGCCCCTTAGCCTATCACTTACAATGTGATGGAGCGCTAGCCAAAAGAAGAATGAGTGTCACATTGATGTCACTATGTTCCGGAAGTAAACAAAGGAGTCCAATGAAGGCGTTTCAGGAAGTGGCAGGGGGAGTGTGTGGGAGAGACATTTGGAGTTTAGACTTTGCAAACATTTTACATGCACATAACACACTGCAGGAAGTCGACAGGATGAAATTAATGGCACATGTAGAAATAAGAGATTTCATTACTGAAGTGTTAGATTTTTTCAATCTGAAAAACCTTGAGAGGATTACATTTAGAAAAAATGTTTCTCATCCACTCCAGTGATGTGTCATTGTGCACTGAGACTGTAATGGGTTTCAATCATTCATATGATTTTCATATAGTGCAATAAATCAAACTTTCAAGTAAACCTTTTGATGATGTTCCTGTCTCAGTTACATTTTTCACCACAGGGGAAATTGTGGGTGTTATAATTTTCCCTTAAGCTACAGTATATGTGATCAAACTCACAGGGGAAATTTTGTAGAAAGACATTATACAGTGAATTACTTTTGTTAGTTATACCCTTGTGATTATTTGTTTTCCACTCGTTTCGTGATGTAAGTAGATGGTAATGAACTGTTGCGTAAGTTGTTTACTGCAAATACCCGATGGACATGCTTGCAGACATTTGATTTGTATGATGGTTTGATTATTTGAAAGCAATTTGCATTTTCTTAATGAGTATCTTTTAGGGCTACAGTAGTATTCATGTTTTTATTTTTATTTCAGAGTACCATCCATCTTGATGTAGACAGGTCAATTTTGCACAGAAGTCAAATGTCAGCATCAGCTGTTGTGTCTTCCCCGGTCACTGCTTTTTTGTCTGCGATGGTACAGTCTATAACAGCGGTTTTCAAAGTGTGAGGCGCACCTCCCCTGGGGGGCGCCAGAGAGCTTCAGGGGAGGCGCAGCGTGAGACACAAAAGAACGAGAAAAAGACGAGTAAAGTGACACTTGCCCACTTTTGTCTGTCTGTGGAGACCGAGTTCCCCCACCTCGCCAAAAAGGCTGTAAAAGTGCTCATTCTCTTCACCTCCACCTACCTGTGGGAGTGCCGGTTTTCCGCATTGACTTTGATCAAAAGCAAGTGCCGGTAAAGGCTGCAGCCAGAGTATGATCTGCGTTTATTCCTGTGTGCACCAAAGACGCAGACTCATTATTCCCACTAAAGTAGGGGTGAGTGTAATAAGGAGGCAAAGTTGACGTTCAGTGTGTTGCCGGGAACATATAAAGATGTATCCACGATGTTGAAAATGTAAAAAAAAACGGCGTGCGGAAATATACAGGTCGTGCTGCAGCTAGATGTGCCTGTCCTCTGTAAGAAGATGTCGGCGACTGACATGAAAGGAAGAACGGCTGTCCACAGGCTGTTCCAACTTTAACAACTGTATTAACTTCCAGGGTAGTGAATTGAACATGCAATTGTAATTGTGTGTGTGGTATATTTTCATGCACGGCACACGCATGTTCCACAACACACAAACTGAACAACACTCAATTTTCCCAATCGCTACCAGTGTCCTTGCGATCTTGTTATAACAACAAGTGCACGTTACTGATGCAATATGGTTGAGACCATTCGGGCTTATTCTAGAGGGGTGCAAGGAATAGTCCAAGTATTGGGGGAGTTTTATACAATATGTTTAAAACATAAAAATAAAAAGGTTTTAAAAAGTTATTGTTTAATGTTTTAAGGAGGTGACGCTACTCAGCCAATCAAATCGGTGCAGTCAGCACGATAGATTCAAACACAGAGACGAGACAAGAGGAGAGAAGCAGTCGGAGTAATTTCAAATGGCGGAAGGTAGACAGCGAAACAGCGAAAACAGCATTTAATTACATTTTCTCTTACTGGACCTCTTTGAAATGCAATTGAATACCCCCTGCAATATAGCAACAATAATAATAATAACAGCAATAATAATTGGGAGGGGGGGCGCGGCTGTTCTTATGTTCTCTGAGGGGAGGCTCACCTTCCCACACTTTGAAAACCCCTGGTCTATAAGATTCTTTCCCAATTAAAGTAAATAGCAGTAGTTCCAAAAGTTGCCATCATCGCAGTCAAATGCTCTTTTACTCAACTAAGTTATTGTGTTTTGTGTGGACTGCTATGACTTTTGGAATGAATTACAACATACGATATATTTTCCTTATTATCTGAATACAGTACGTCTCTATATCTGTCACTCACTAGCAGTAGGCTCTGTATACTTTTGCTTATTAAATACACTTTTTTTTTTACATTGCATATATGTGCAAATCTTCAATATTCAAACGTATAAATTATAAGAATCTGTTAATTGGGCAATTTTTTGTTGCAGAGAAACAGCAATTATCTCATTATCAACATATTTAGTATTGATAATACTAAATATAATTGGATGAATAGGAAGATCACGTGATGACACCGGAGTAGTCGGGTGCAGGCGGTAATCGGACTTAACTATGATTTAACCATACTGAAAGTCTCAAAGTGTAATGCGCAGTCAGTTCTATTAGTGTGTAAAAACATCTGCGTTTAAATGCCCGGCAGTAGTTTGACCAGAGCTAGAGCAAAGAAAGACAGGGGCCTCATGGTGGAAATGTTTGGTGAAGAGGAACACGTCCCCATGGGCTTGTCAATTGCTTTCTGAAATACAAAGCGTTAAAGAAACCTGTAACGTAAGGTTTGACCATCTGGACAAGGCTATTGTTCAGTTGAAGAAAGACTCGAAGGCCACTTCTTAAAGAATAAACAACACAGAGAAGCGTATTAGCGCGATAGAGGATCAAGCCAATTCCCAAGGGAAGACAATGGGGGATCTGTCCAAAGATGTCAAGGCCCTTCAGGGTAAAATGCTGGATCTGGAAGCCAGAAGTCGGAGAAATAATCTCATCCTAGCTGGCTTCCCCGGGGGTAAAGAAGCCGGCGGCATCTCCCCAATACTGGATACAATTATCTGTGTTGCGTGAGACATTATATTCAGCAGAAGTCTCCACGTTTGCAGTCAGTCAAAGAAGTGTAAGTATGCTAACGGACAGAAAAAACACACGACCACATCGCTCAAAGTTTGGCCTGGAGTACGGGCCGTTTATTGTATATGCGCATGCTCATTAGCATCACCGCGTTTCAGGCATATTCTGATGATGTCATACACATGAACTGAAACATGACTTTGTTATTATACAAATATGCTCGACACTCCCACTCAAAGACATGTTGATAACTCTCTACAGTGGAACACAGAATCCAAATAAACAAAACAAAAACTAATCTAGCAGTGTTCAATTTTTATACCTGCAATTCACATTACTCTCCAAACAAATACCCTTTGAACTTGTCAAATTTTGCCTTTGTCAACGGCTTGATTAGGACATCACCTACCATGTCTGCTGTAGGACAATATGTAATAGATATCTTCCCCTCAGCATGTGCAGATCGTACAAAATGGTATTTGATGTCTACATGCTTGCTTTTCTGTCTGGATACAGGGTTTTTGGATAGAGCTATTGCTCCCTGGTTGTCCTCGCATATCTTCACTGGTACATGTGGGCTATTACGGTCTACCCCTTTTAATAACTGTACAAGGTACATGCTCTCTTGAGTAGTAGCCGCTAATGCCATGTACTCGATAGCGCCACTGTTGGCTGCTTCATACTTTTCCAGGATATAACTGGACCATTTTCAGTTAAGCTGAAACAATATCCAGTTGTGCTTCTCCTATCATTTTGATCGGCTGCCCAATCAGCATCACTGTATCCCTCAAGCTTTAGGCTTTCCTCACTTTTCTAGCTCTTGGTCTATTGTACCCTTTAGATACCTCAACAGTTGTTTTGCTGCATCCCAATGTTTTTGTTTTGGTTCTGCTAAGTGTTGTGATAGTTTACTCAAAATCCAGCTCAGATCAGGTCTAGTACATGTCATAATGTATATCAAGCTACCTACTATCTCTCTGTATCCTGTGGAATCGATAACTTCACCCTCAGTGTCAAAATGTAACTTTTGCTCACATGGAGTTGACCTTGGTTTGCACTCTGACATGCCAAACCTCTCTAGCATCTTGCTATGTGTCTCTTTTGGCTCATTTTGATCTCCCCCTCACTCTGTGTAAAGTTGATACCTAGGAAGTGTTTAAGTTCCCCCAAATCTTTCATTTTGAACTTCCTCTTCAACATCTCTTTGACATCACTGAATGAGCCGTTGTTATTGGCCGCTATAAGTAGGTCATCTACCCATATCAAGAGTATAACTCTTTCGTTCTCAGACTCTTTTCTGTAGACACAATGATCAGCATCGTTTTGCACAAACCCATTCACTGTAAGATGATCATGGAGTAACTTGTTCCAGTTTCGCCCTGATTGCTTTAAACCAGCGTTTCTCAAAGTGTGGGGCGCGCCCCACTGGTGAGGCGCAGAGATGTGATAGGTGGGAGGCGAATGGACGCGATGAACAGGAGTTTTTACTTTTTTTTAAAAATAATTGTTTTGGACATCAGGCCGGAATCAAACCTAGGACCTCGTGGGCGTTAGTGGACTGTTACAGCCGGAGACTCGCAAAGGCGGTGGACTTTCACAGTGCCGGTGGACTTTCACAGTGCCGGATCCGCCGGAGCCTCGCAACGGCGGGTGTTTGCAGCTGCAGGTGCGGTACCGGCGCTGTGAAAGTCCACTATGTCAGAGCCAGCGGCCCACCAAAGGCAGCGGCCCACCGGGAAAAGTCCCGAAACTCCCGATGGCCAATCCGAGCCTGCTCACACACACACAACTGAAACCAAAATCATTTACAGCGCTGCAGTCGGGAAGAAGAGCAATGTGGAGCGGCACCTCACCACTTCACAAGGAGTTTAACCGTGACACTTTTCGAAATCCCGTTTGTGTCCCCCCACTTTACAAATAGGCCTATGTTTATTATATTTTTTTAACGCAAGCCTTTATCGCCACGGAGGAGCACACAGCCTCTGTGAGCGAGCGAGACAGAGAGAGAGAGCGAGAGAGCTAGAGAGAGCACACATTTATCTATTTAATATAGCCTAGGTGTAAAAAATAAAGTAAGAAATCATTCCAATGTGTACTATAGGACAGTAAAAAAAAAAAAAAAAGTTTAAAAGGGGAGTGATTTGTAAAATATGCATAAATAAAAAGAAAGAATGCGAACTAGGTAACATAAGATAAGAATAAACAAGTTTAAATGATTTGTTTTTGGTTTTGATCATATTCTAAAGATGTTTGGATTATTGAAAAGTATACAGCTCCCTTTCAGTGTGTTGAGAGCTGTATCCATAAATTCATTTTTTGTTCAAAGTGCACCAGATTGAGGCATTTCACTTCAACATTAAAAAAAAAATCATCCACGGGGTACATGCCCCCGGACCCCCCTAGAGGAGGTGATGTCCACCCCCAAATAAAGCAGGTTAAAGTAATTAAATTGCATACATTATCATTTAGTAAACATTGAAAACGGGTCCCACAGACCCAAACAGCACACAAAGGTTAAAGGTAAGCATATAATAATGTTCAAATGTGCTAAATATATACAGTGCAAAAAAACAAAAAAAAGAGGAGTAAAAGTAGCTCACGACTTATTTTCTTTTTTTAAAAGTAGCTCTCATCCTAAAAAAGGTTGGAGACCCCTGTTATAGAACGATACATTTGACAATTTTAAGCTTGGCCTACCATTTTGTTGGAGCGATGAGGAACAGGTGGGGCTTGAAAAGGCCCACCTGTTCAAAGTGGGGAATGACAAAAAAAGTTTGAGAACCACTGCTTTAAACCATACAATGACTTGTTGAGTTTGCCAGTGTTCCCCTGTTTTGGATTTTGTCTCAAAACCTTCAGGCTGTTCCATATATAACTCGCAGTCTATTGGTGCATGGAGATAAGCTGTCTTCACATCCATTTGGTGTTGGATAAGATCCTCCTGTATAGCCACCTGCATCAATGTACATACAGAAGTCATATTTGCTGTCTGTGAAAAAGTTTCCTTGTAATCAATTCCCTCTACTTGACTATAGCCTTTAGCTACATATCTGGCTTTCCTTTACTGCATATCCCCAACGACCTCCCACTGCTTGCTTGCCCTTTGGAAGTGTGGTCAGACTGAAGGTCTCATTCTCTGTTAATCTCCTCTTTCATTGCATCAGCCCACATTTTTGATTTCTTAGAGCCTACAGCCTGCATGTATGTTTTGGGTACGTCACAACCAACTCTGTAGAAATAATCTACATTTTCAGACTTCATCATTACAATCAGCCTTACACTGATACTCCATTAAATATTCTGGAGCATTTCTTTGTCTAGTGGGATAGCGTCGTGCACTCTCTCCCTGTTCTCTTTGAGTACCATCTGTCTGGATCTGACTAGCCTCAATATTCTCATCACTATAGGACTGTACACCCATATTAGGCTCTCTCTGATTCTGGTTCACCATTTGTGTCCCTGCTGGTGTTGTGGGAATAGTTTCTCCACAAGTGTCATCATCCATATTATGATTAGTCTGAGTCTGACTATCTGCGCTACTCTTTGTGATACATTTTACCAGCCTATGTTTCAGGACTTTCCCTGTCTCAGGATAAAATACTTGGAATGCTGGGCTATATTTGTCGTATCCTACAAAAATACCCTTTGCACATCTAGAATCTAGCTTCTTCTTATTCTGCTTATACCCGTAGCATTCAGAGCCACATATTTTCATGTTGGACAAGTTGGGTGTTTTGCCAGTAAAAACATGGTATGGTGTCTGCTCTAGACGCTTACAGTAACACCTGTTACGTATCTGTGCTGCTGTTTGTACAGCATATGTCCATAACTGCTTTGGGAGGTTACTCTCTAATAGCATGCATCGTGACATCTCAAATAAGGTCCTCCACCCTCTCTCAGCAGTACCGTTCTGGTGAGGTGAGTATGGGGCACTTGTCTCGTGCCTTATCCCTTTCGTCCTAAGTAAAGATGGAAACTCATGCCCTGTGAATTCAGTACCGTTGTCAGATCTTATGCACTTAATGTGTTCATATGGAGCAGTATCCGCTATGAATTTTTCAGTAGCTTTTGCTGTATCACTCTTTGCTTTGATAAAGTAGGGAAAAATCATCCCACTATAATCATCAGTAAATGCTATTGCATATCTGTAGCCGTCTTTATCTGCTGGTTCTATTGGACCGCATAGGTCTGTATGTACTAGCTCTAGTACTGTCTTAGCTTTTGTATCTGCCTGCCTGTTTCTGCTTTGAGTAAATTTTCCCTGCGTACATATTTCACAGTTATGGTTAGACAAGTCATGTTTCCCTTTGATCGACATACCTTTAACCACTTTCTCAAGTTTAGACACATCCTCAAAATTACAATGACCGAGTATTCTATGCCATGTCTGGATGTCATGACAACCATTACAAACATCATCAGTATTTTCATCCTCTACTGTGCTAAGGTAATATAGCCTACCATACATATCCATTTTAAACTTGGTACCATTTTGATGAATCAGCCAATCATCACCGTCCTTGAAGCGGACCTCAGCTCCGCTGGCTGTCGCCGCTTTCACAGAGAAAATGTCCTGTGGAAAAGACGGGATGTAAAGCGCTCGTTTGAGCCTCGTTTTCACTTGCCGTCCTTCGCTGTCGAGCAGAACAACTTCGGCTTCTCCTCTCATCTTCGCCATCCCGGTCGTTTTCGTTCCATCTGCCAGCTCTATCACATGGTCCTCGGGTCTAAAGCTCTTATCGATTGTCTTAAACTTTGCCGGGTCATTAATCATGTGTGTCGTGGCACCACAGTCGACCATAAGACCTCTCTTATTTCCTACTTGATTGATTTTGTCACTTACTTTGAAAAAGAATGATGCACCGGTCAGGGCCGGCGCAACCCATTAAGCGACATAAGCGGCCGCTTAGGGCCCCGCAGCCACTGAGGGGCCCCCTAGCAAAAAATTAAAAATTTGTTTTATCTCAGTACACCGTTGCTCTACTCTAAAGTCGCATCTAAAAAGCGATCTGATCTAGCTGTGTATATTTTGTTATTTTTGATTGTTATATTCAATCCAGTGTTCGAAATGGGGGGGAGCCAAGGGGGAGCTTGGCTCCCCCGAAGAGGGAGGGAGCTCCCCTGAAGGCCGACTTTGAGATAAATAGGGGGAGCTGCATATTTGTGTCACACAGATTAGAAATGTTGAGTTTCTGTAAATAAAAGTTTTTGAAATAAATAATAGTCATTGTTCATTACAGTTTCTGAATATTTGTTTTATATTTGTGAATATTTCTGGGTGTTGCCATCTGTACGTGGCGGCGCTGCATTCTTTACGCTACTTACGTTGCTATGGTTACGGCGGCGATGCCGGCGGCGTATTTGAAATGTTCATAAAAAATATGGCGAAACGAAATCAGCCAAGCCTCGCAGCTTTTGGATTCACAAGCAAAGAAGCGAAGGATTCTAAAAATGACAACGTGAACGGAACAACTTTTAGCTAGCCGGCTGTAAGCGGCGTTAGGGTCGCGTTTGACAGCTCCACACCGAGGGAGAGGCTTGCCGATGCGGAGCCTGAAGAGGCTTCAACAACGGCCACAGCCGCCGGCGCCACCTGCACTAGCAAACCTGACGATGCCCATGACCTGCCTTTTAACTGGACACAGAAAAGATGGAGTGAGTGGAATGAAAGCTATCCATGGCTTTTCATTCCACTCACTCCATCTTTTCTGATGAATGTGGATATGAGATTTGCAAAGAGGCAAAAAGTATATTGATCTCTCTGCCGCTCGCAGAAAAATCCACCGGAGTGCACCTTTCACAAGAAAGGATTCAGGGAAAAGTCAGCAGTGATTAAAAGAATAACCTGCGGAAAAAGATTTATAATCACCATAAGGGCCAGGCAAACGAAAAAGCGATCGAGATTTCGGAGAGGAGAAAAAAAGATGTCCTACCAAACAAGCTATTGGCGATCAATGTTGACCTAATGCAGGAAACATATAGATCTTTCAGGTCTGCCTATATGATTAGCAATAAAATAAATAAATAGGGCTCCCCCGAAAGCAAATGGGTAATTCGAACACTGATTCAATCTCATTAGCTACAGGCATTTGAAGCTTGTAAAGGGAGGATGACAGCTCTCACTCGCCACTCTGCTGTTCCGCAGCGCCGCTTCCCCTCCCTCCGCTGAAATGATGAATGTAAGGTGTATAGTAATCATAGATAACACGGCAGGGTCCGTTACAGTTTGTTTTCATCTGATTTCAAATAAACAAAGTATTGGCTTTCAGAATATTAAACTTGTTTCGGCAAATTCAGATGATAAATACAACTTTGAAGCTTGTAACGGCATAATTAAAAGCGGAGAACGGAGTAACTTGACGTCACAGCAGGCATAACAACAGCCGGTGTTTCTCGAGTGTTTTCCCACAATACACACAAATGCAAAAATACACAACACACACACACACACACACACACACACACACACACACACACACACACACACACACACACACACACACACACACACACACACACACACACACACACACACACACACACACACACACACTCGCGGGCTTCCCCCAGACCAGTAATCCAAACGAAAATATCTTCCCTCCGTACTATTTTGATAATTTGCTCCGCTAATAATCAATCAGATCGATCCAGAGAAGAGGAAACTTTGAAGGCCTTTTTCTCAAAATGATGACTCTGTAACAGTCATTATATAATGTGACATATTTTGCTTAATATTTGGAGTACAAAAACAATCGTCGTGGCGTAGGTGTTACTCTCATCTATCTCAGATAGAAGATATGATTGGAGACGACCAGCCAATCAGAATTGACCTTCTCGAGTTCTCCGATTGGTTGGTTTTGTGGCACATTTGTAACGCTGTGACAACTTGAGCGAGCAGGCAGGCAAAGCTGAGCGCTCAATTGTGGTGTCTTCAGTTTGCATGATGTCTGGCAAAAAAAGGACATACGCCTCTGGTGATCAAAAACGAAAAAATAGAAAACTTAATGAAGAAAAAAGGCAAGACAATAAAGGTATGTAACTTCATATTATGGCTCTGTCTCATGTCCTGTGTCCCACTAACAATAGTTGGATAACTTGGATTTGGGAGTATTCTAACTTACTTACTACTACTACTTACTTTCTAGCTAACGTTACAGCTAGCTAACTAGCCAAGTTATCATTATTATCTCAGCCTTTCTGTAGAATAATGCGATGCTATTAACGTTACTGATTAATTTACTTTAGAAAAGTTTAGCTCAGGCAGCAAGTCACACTCGTAGCTAATGTTAGCTAGGTATATGTGCTTGTTTCATATTTTGACCAAGTAAACCAATTTCCCCTGGGATTAATAAAGTACTATCTATCTATCTATCTATCTATCTATCTATCTATCTATCTATCTATCTATCTATCTATCTATCTATCTATCTATCTATCTATCTATCTATCTATCTATCTATCTATCTATCTATCTATCTATCTATCTATCTATCTATCTATCTATCTATCTATCGAACTATCCAAACATCATTGTGTGGGTTCTAAGTTCATGTAAATGCAAGTATTCATTGGCTGAATATTGAATTAGCTATATAAAGCTAGTATGTTCCATTTGATGTTCCATTTCAAGTCTGTTTCCATAAAGCTTAACTCTGTAACATACTCTCCTCAGGAGCACTTCTGAAGTACTTTGGAAGCCCACAGCAGGTGCCAGCACACACCACAACGTCCACTGAGGACACTGTTGGTGAGTTCAAATGGGCCCAAAGTGAGAGCTTTCTGAATTTGGAATATTAAGTCATTACATTACGAATCATATATTTCTTTATTCCATAGCAGGTCAATCAACCTCCACCGCTGCTGTTGGTGAATGTGAAACCACAAGGTCAGCTGTTGGCACCAGTGACTCCGATGTCATCCAAGAAACCGCCTCAGACAATGCTGGTAAATGATGTGTTAAGTGTATAGATTAAGCCCATAGAGCTAGCTACAATTGCCATTTGTCGAAGTTCTATTGAGCAAGCTCGCTGTTCATTGCTTATAATAAATATCTGTCATGCATGGGGCAGGAGTTTGATGATACCTGTTTTTAAGGACTGATTCTGGATCAGCAATTTGGAGCTATCTCAAAAGCAGCGCCATAGTGGTGAAAAGACAGCTGATCTAGAGACAGTCCTATAGTCATATATTAAACAATGATATACTTCTTTATTCCATAGCAGTTCCATCAACTTCCATCACTGAAGAAACCACCTCTGACAATGCTGGTAAGTTTAGGCCTACATCAAAGAGACCTTAACTTTGTTTGTCAAGAAAAGCAAAGCACTATATGTCCAATCAATCATGGTATTATTATTATTATTATTATTATTATTATTATTATTATGAATATTATTATTACTATTGTGTTCAATCATTCAACTGTGTTGTTCATTGCCAGGAACATCAACTTGTAAACATGTCAAGTAACAAAAACTTATTTTTTAAAATTAATTTCCCTATAGGTATTTCTGTACCCATTGAAGTTGAGAGCAGTACCATTACGCCTACTACACCTACCTCTGTAACTTCTACTCCTTTTCTCTCTGGTTCACCAATGGATCCAACTGGGTGGCCATCAGTACTTAACGATCACGTACGTACAGATCTGGTGATTAGGGGGCCAGTACAGGTGGACAGAGATTTTGTATTCCCGAAAACACCAAACAACAGAAGCTTTCATTATCATTACATGTTTAGAACACTTGTAAATGGTGAGAAAGTTAAGCGAAGCTGGTTAATATACTCCAAGAACAAAGATTCAGTCTACTGCTTTTGCTGCAAGTTGTTTTCCAAGAAATCATTAAAGCTCATAACAGAGGGACAACAGGACTGGGTGAATATTGGCGCATTACTGAAGCTACACGACAACAGCCCAGATCATGTGAAAAGTGTGTTGACTTGGAAGGAACTAGAGCTCCGTCTTAGAAAAGGGAAGACAATAGACAAAACAGAGTTGTACCTCCTGGAGGCAGAGAAGAAGAGGTGGAGAGAGGTGCTCATTCGGTTGGTTTCCATCATCCAATCTCTAGCAGAGAGGAACCTGGGACTTAGAGGGACTGTTGACACCCTGCATAACCACAACAACGGGAATTTCCTCAAAGAAGTTGAGCTAATTGCCAAGTTTGACCCTGTTCTGAAAGAACACATCAGACGCATTGACAGTGGAGGAAATTACACTACATACTTGGGTAAAACAATCCAAAATGAACTCATGTCCTGTATCAGTGACACAATACTTGCAGCAATGGTGGCTGAAATCAAAGAGTCCAAGTATTTTGCCATCATTTTGGATTGCACCCCAGACGTCAGCCACCAGGAGCAGATGACTGTTGTGATTCGAACAGTGAGTGTGAAGAAAAGGACTGAGATCAGGGAGCACTTTCTGGGGTTCATCATAGCCCCTGCATCCAAAGGGCATGGTTTGTCTACACTCATTTTGAACAGGCTGGAGGAGCTGAAGATCCCCTTTGAGGACTGCAGAGGACAATCCTATGACAATGGTGCAAACATGAAGGGCAGAAATAAAGGGGTGCAGGCCAGGCTGTTGGAGAAGAATCCTCGAGCTCTGTATGTTCCTTGTGCAGCCCACACACTGAATTTGATGGTGGCGGATTCAGCCAAAGGATCAATAGATGCTACTTGCTTCTTTGGTAATGTTCAGAAGCTGTACACCTTGTTTTCAGGTTCTCCCCAGAGGTGGACCATCCTGAAAAAACATGTGGACATCACTCTCAAGTCCTGGAGTGAGACGCGGTGGGAGAGCAGAGTGAATAGCATCGAGCCGTTGCGCTACCAAACGGATAAGGTCAGGGAGGCTTTGCTAGAGGTGAGGGAAAACGCAAATGATCTCATGGTCAGAATTGAGGCCCAATCCCAGGCAGAAGAAATTGGATCATTTAGATTCCAAATCTGCACTGTTGTCTGGTATGATATTCTGTCAAAGATCAATACAGTTAGCAAGCTCCTTCAGTCTGTCAACATGCAGCTGGATGTTGCGGTCAGTCTCTTAGACAAAACCAAAGCATCGCTGGTAACCTACAGGGCCACTGGGTTCACAGATGCTCAGGCCACAGCAAAAGAGCTCTGTGGAAATATGAATGTTGAGGCAGTGCTGAAAGAAAAGAGGCTGCGGAGCAAAAAGAGGCATTTTGCCTACGAGGCAGCTGACGAGGCAGTGGCTGATGCCATGACGAGACTGGAAACAGGATTCTTTAATGTTGTGGTGGACTGTGGCATCCAGTCTTTGGAGGACAGATTCAAGTCCCTGGGGGAAGTAAGAGACAAGTTTGGAGTGCTTCACAACTTCCATAATCTGGATGATGAGTCACTTACAGACCAATGTGCCCTGCTGGGAAAAACATTGACCTGTGGCGAAGAGGCAGACGTTGACTGGAGAGAGCTAGCCATGGAGATGCAAAGCCTTCCAGAGCTTCCCAAAGAAGATATGACCACATTGGAGATGCTCACCTTCTTAAATGAAAACGAGCTGTGTGAGATCTATCCAAATCTTTGGATAGCGCTGAGAATAGCCTGTACCCTTCCAGTGACAGTGGCGTCCGCAGAGAGATGCTTCTCGAAGCTCAAACTGATAAAAACATACTTGAGGTCCTCCATGGCCCAGGATCGCCTGAGTGGAATGGCAATAATCAGCATAAACCACCAGATTGGCAGCCAGATCTCCTATGATCAGGTCATCAATGACTTTGCCTCCAGGAAAGCAAGAAGAGAACAATTCTGACTGTACGTACGAGAGGAACATTTGTATTTGCATTTGTTTTTTTACATTTCATTTCATTGTTAAGCAGTTTGTTTTGCACATATTATTTAATCCTTTAAAGGTATTTTTGGATCTATTTATATATTCTATTTAGTGTTGAGTGTTTTTTATAAAAAATATCTATCTTTGAACAGTGATGGTCACTTTGTCAGTCTTTTTATTCTGCACTGTCAGTTCATCAGTGCTATCTGATATGACTACTTTATTCAAGTTTATGTTCATTTGTCAGAGTACTTTTGATCCCCTAAAATGGGGGATCAAATGTAATATTGGACAAATTAACATACACTTCAACAAAGTAGTCATATTTAATACTTGGTCACATTATGCACTTTAACCTCATAGTCCTTGTTTCATTTCAAATCTAATGTGCTGGAGTACAGACTCAGAGCCACAACAACAAAACATATGTCACTGAGGACTGAGGAGTTTCTATATTTCTGTTCACTGAGTTTATATAGTCATTAGTTATAGCCTAGGTAGTTATTTGTAGTCAATTTAAAGACTGTGCTGCTCTTCTCAGGTCCCACTTTAGTGTTTACATGCTTATTTGTACAATATGTGTGCTCATACTAACATCATAAGACAAAAGTTGGTTCCGTGTTGTGTGTAGTGAGAACGCGCTAGAGTGAGGGGGGCCCCCAAACAAAATCTTGCTTAGGGCCCCCAAAAGTCTAGGGCCGGCCCTGGCACCGGTATCATCCTCCGTGCCTCCGTCTGCCTTCTTCACCTGATCACGACCCAGCCCTCTGCCTCGGCCTCACCCCCTTCCTCGGTGTGGCGTGCCCAACCGTCGTTCCTCTCGCCTTGCTTGGATCTCGTTAGGGCATGTCCTAGCCATATGCCCCATCTTTCCGCATGTGTAGCATTCAGTGTAAATATGTAGGCTGACAATATACAGTACTTCTTACTTTGAGCAAGCCAGCACTCTCTATACCCGCAGTTCTTGATCTGATGCATTTATTTGGCAGCTTCTCTGGATATAAGATACATTGGAATAAGAGTGAAGCAATCCCACATATACATATACGCACAACCTAATGAACACTCCCTTTATTTTGAAAAAAAATGGAATGAGGTATTTGGGAATTAACATTGTCTCTCCTGTTTCTAAAATCTTTAGCCTTAAAGGCCCTGCTATTTTCCAGTCCATTAATGAGGACATTAGATGGATGGCCATACCACTTTCTCTATGGGGCAGAGCAGAAACCTTGAAAATGAATGTTCTCCCAAGGCTTTCTCATATTATCTCTTCTGTCCCTCTTGTATTCCCAGTAAAGTGGTTTAAAGATATCAAATCCCTTTTCACTCAGTTCCTTTGGAATAATAAAAATCCATGAATCGCACACAATAAATGTATCATTCCAAGATCAATGGGAGGTTTGGGAGTCCCGGATGTATTCCAGTATTATTTGTCCTTCAATGCAAAGTATCCATTATCGTGGGCGTGCAAAAGTGCCTCTCCGGTAGGCAGTTGGCAATGGCTGGAACAATCCATCATGTCTGTAAACCAAAACATATCTCTGGCATCAATGTGGTCCTGCCCAAAACCACCACCCTCAATGGATAATACCATCATCCGCTTTTCATGCTCTATTGTAAAACAACTTCACAGGAGACTCAACATAGAGGTGCTCTCTTTACCATATTGCCCTATTTGGAGTAACCCCTGCCTTTCTGCAGGAGGAGGCACCTTAAGTAATAATATTTGGCAGAGGGCTGGTATTACTACAATTGGACAGATATATAGAGACTAAACCCTTCCATTTCAACAACTCAAAAACCAGTATGGTCTCTCAGACTCATCTTTTCTATCATATGCATAAATAGCATCTATTATTAGTACAAAATGTAAGGAGGGAGCCATGCATGCTTCATGTATGGAAGAGGACCAGCGCCTCAAGAAAGCAATCATATCATCAGGTGTGGTCTTTAATATTTATAAATGATTATTTAGGGCTGCCCCTAACACCTATTCTCCTGTTCAACTGTCCTGGGAGCATGACTTGAATATCTCTGTCTGCTTTGCAATGGAACTCCATTTGGAGATCAGCTATGTTCTCTTCTAAATGTGTAAGATTCAGGATCATACAGTTCAACATTCTCAATAGAGCATACATCACCCCTGTCACAAAATCCAAGATGGAAAATAAACACAGACGTATGCTGGCATGAATGTGGCAAGCGAGGTACATTGTTGCACCTACTCTGGGAATGCCCAGCGGTAGAAAAACATTGGTCAGAAGTAATATCCTTAACGTCTGAATCTTTAAATGTTAATTTCCCTACATGTCCCATTGCATGCCTACTGGGTCTCAAGCTAGATGGCAATGTTGCAAGGACTGCCGATCGGCTCTGGACATTGGGCTGTTTAGCCACAAAAAGACTCGTCCTACTAAACTGGTAGGAAACGAAAACCAGCCTGCTTCACTAAGGACTCATGGCTGAGGGAGTATCTGGACCTGCTGAATATGGAGCGTGCAGCTTCTCTGCTGGGGGATTTTGATCGAGACAGGAGGATTACGGTTCACGGTCCACAACACTCCTATCTGACCCTGTCAATATGGCATCTCCTGTGTAATGTCTTGTGTATGTAACAAATTGCTGTTTTAGGAAGTCATCCTTGCATCCCCCCCGTTATGTCTTGTTTAGTTGCTTGTTGTTGCATGTTTTGTTGTTTTTTCTGTTATATATATATGTAGTATTTGGTTGGAATAGGACTGCTGTTTTCGTTCCTAAAATAAAATGAAATAGGAACACAAGTTGTCCTATGTGCCCATACTAATAATGATATGATAAGAAAAACTCACTCCTTCACCTCAATTGACTAATCTTGAAAATCAGATGTTGGAAGGCCAACCCAGTGAACACTTCAAATATAGGGGATTCAACATTTCAGTTGTGGGCACAAATGAATTCGATTTTTAAATCTCTTGTCAGTTTTGTTACACCTGTTTGTGCATGCATATACAACTTTCATCACTTTCCTGAATTATGGAGCACCTCCCAACTCCAACCCAGGCAGAGTGTCCCACGTCAGAATGAGTTTCACCTGTGTGAATGCAGAGGGCCTTAAAATAGAGCAGAGGCATCCCTAATGTTACGAGTTACATCTGGACCTTTCCTGTTAAAAAAGGTTCATTCTAATTTCAGGAAGGCCCTTTACCAAGAAATATAAGAATGAAAAACATTTTCCCCGAGATTATTTCATATGAATGGTTCTTGTTATAACAAGCAAAAATGTTTTTACAAAAGAGGTTTTTATTCCTGCCTTTGACAAAGTAATGTAATTATGAGTAAAATGTTCACCGACGTTATTCAACATACATCAGGGTGATCAGTTTGACTATATATCTGTATTCTCAATCATTTCTGTCATATTTTCTATGTTAAATATCTAACAGATGCATAGGAACGTCCAAACAAATAGGGCTTTGAATGTAAATGTATATTTTTGACAGTCCGGATAATTGTCTTGAATAAAAAAAGGATACTTTTTTTTAACAAAGGTATCCTACTTACATCCTCCGAAATCCTCCTTTACACACCTACAACATTTTTGAGCTTTTGCTATAGTCCAGATCAGCAGCCATAGTAATTGCCTTATTTATTATTAGTTATATTCAGTTGTGGCTTAAATAACATGATAACATGGACACCACACCTGTCTTCGGCCCAATATCCTCCTAACATTACACATCAAAGAATGAATATGTAGAAATCACCCGAAGTTTGTAGCCAAATGATGTTATACTTCTCAACACACCCTTACATATGTTGGCAGTTTTATCATTTCCCAGGCTGATAAAATATTTACCTTTTAAACTGCATTCCACAGACCCTCGTTATCTCTTTACTGTATGTTAACTAACATTTATCAGTAAAGACTATATATTCAGATATAATTGCAAAAGAGCTGGATGTTTCAAATTAATTGAATGGTAAGCATCTGTGTAGCCATTGAAAACTATAGAAAACTTCAACATATTGTTTGTCACCGGTCTGACATTGTTGAGAACGTAAACATGGCAACATAAGGCTGATCCCCTCTCTTATTCTTGGCTATGCCAGGAAATCATTCATAGTGAAGATCGGCTGTCAGAACACAAGAGTTCTTCGACAGCCTTCCACCCACTCGACACTTCCACAAAAAATGTTCCCAGGTGTTCACACACACACACACACACACACACACACACACACACACACACACACACACACACACACACACACACACACACACACACACACACACACACACACACACACACACACACACACACGCACACACACCCACCCCCACACACACACACACACACACACACACACACACACACACACACACACACACACACACACACACACACACACACACACACACACACACACACACACACACACACACACACACACACACACACATAGAGGCTACTGCCACCTTGTTTACAAGCTGTATATCAGACACACAAACACTGCAGCTGATGTACAGAGCCAAATATGACCATATGGTCCTTTCTGTTTACTGCTGTCTACGCTGCAGAAATGATGGGCCAGTGCCTTTAGTTTGGGGTGTGCAGAGAGGGAAGGTAGGGAGGCACAGACGGCCAGAATGATAAGATGATGCTTTGAAGAGAGGAAGAAGTGAGGCATGGCAGGGAATGGAGGAAGAGTGTGAGCAGCTGACTGTTGGACAAACTGCCTCCCAGCTTTGTGTTTCTCTCTTACACCCCTGCATTGCAGCATTCCCCGGCAGGAGCAGAGAGGGTGCAGTCTTTTCCACATCCTCTCTGCTGCCTCAGAGGAGACGAATCATCTCGACCAAAACGTCCCGGTGCCGCTGGGCAGCAGCTGTCCTCTGCATCAGGCGGTATCTGGGGCTTTGATCGCGGATTTGTCGCTCTGATCGACGTCCCAGCGCAGGACAGTACTCAGGTCTGACTCGTCCTTTGTGGAGAGGACGACTAGTGAAACAGAGAGAGAGATTTACTCACAGATGCTCTGAGGAAATTAGAAAGTCAGGGAAGAGCTGGAGTATCCCACAATGCACTGGGAGCATGAAAAAGCCAATGCTACTGTACTATCAATGCTTCAGGTGATAATGCAGCTGTGTTGTGACCTTGCTCTAACACTCTGCCAGGCATTAAAGCTGCTGAGTCAAGATGTAAATGCGATTTATTCAATATGGTCAAAGAACATTATCTGATTAAACTTGATGTTCACATCCAGGAGAATGAAAGATCTGTAACATTACTTTAGTATTAATAGAGAGATTTTTATCTGACCACTATTGATCATTCTTCAGTCTTCTTGTTCATGCTTATGCAAGTTTAGGGCTGCTCAAATTCTTGTTAAAAGTTTACTTATTTTTTCATATTTAATCTGATAAACACTTCTTCATTGAACAACTCGTTGTATTTTTTATATTAGCTGATGGCAAAACTCAGTTCA
The DNA here is from genome assembly GCF_949606895.1 of Notothenia rossii. Lineage (NCBI taxonomy): Eukaryota > Metazoa > Chordata > Actinopteri > Perciformes > Nototheniidae > Notothenia > Notothenia rossii. Next base: position 66,437,962 of record NC_136903.1, on the reverse strand, counting down.
TGATTAAATATTGCTTTTAATTTCGGCTTGTGTTGTGTAAAGACCCAATCTTCAATCTATCATCATTTCTGCTTTTCATTTCAAATGCATTAAGAATACTGACAATAAACATTGATCAAAAGTGAGATCTGTTTTTGTTTCAGCAAAATACGTTTTTGCGAATAACCCATAATTCAGCCTTACAGGATTTTCTACAAAGCAAAGTACAATATGATACCCCTCAGAGTAACATGGCTATTCATTTAATTTCAGATATCCATTGACTCTGTCTCTGTAGAAAAGTGCAGCTTGGTTTGGCTCTCTGCCATTTACATTTGCTCCATTTTACTCTTTACAATTTATTTCACAATGAAGTCCTGGTTTACTGCGTCCTAAAGCTACTTTTGAGTAAATTAAGTTATTGTTGTTGCTAAGTTTGCTTTTCTGCCAATGTAGATTTACAGTGCTGCTTTGCTTTAAATGTAGGAACTTTCCGATGAGGCAGCACAACGGATCATTGAGCTGAGAGTCGTTTAACAAGAAGACACAGTTTCAAACCCCCTGATAGAAAACACTCACCCTGCTGTTCTGCAGCGACCTTAACCTCTAAACAGAGAACTAAAGCAACTGTGTGTCATGGTGTGAGTACGAATTTGTCTTATCACTTTTACCATATGGCCAATCTCCCTCTCATCAAAAAAACTTGAAGTAAAAAAGCACCTTTTCATTTCAATTATCAACATAGTTTGCTTCAGAAAATCACTCCGATCTCGAAAACCACAGCCACTAAATAGTGCAACACATAACCATTAATACATATTTAATTTAAGGTGTTTGTATCAAACAAAATGTTAAATTATGTTTACATTTATGAGATTGAGAGGTGGTTGTAGGTGGATTTTGTTAGCCCTAGACAGCTGTTTCCAGTCTTTGTGTCTTTGTGTAATTTGCTTTAAACATTATACTTTAAACATGATACTTTAACAAGAGGCTTGCCTTACAGTGAAGGAATGGAAACTATGGGAGAGAAGGAGAGTTGCTGCTTTTCTGTGGTGAGTGCAAGGACAATAACAGATACTGTCAGTGAAGCTACACTGAACAAAAATATAAATGCAACACTTTTGTTTTTGCTCCCATTTTTCATGAGATGAACTCAAAGATCTAAAACATTTTCTATACACACAAAATAACCATTTCTCTCAAATATTGTTCACAAATCTGAAAAAATCTGTGATAGTGAGCACTTCTCCTTTGCCGAGATAATCCATCCCACCTCACAGGTGTGGCATATCAAGATGCTGATTAGACAGCATGATTATTGCACAGGTGTGCCTTAGGCTGGCCACAATAAAAGGCCACTCTGAAACGTGCAGTTTTGCTTTATTGGGGGGGTTTAGGGGGGTCCGAAAACCAGTCAGTTTAACCCTAACCCTAACATGTCACCCATTGAGCATGTTTGGGATGCTCTGGATCGTCGTATACGACAGCGTGTTCCAGTTCCTGCCAATATCCAGCAGCTTCGCACAGCCATTGAAGAGGAGTGGACCAACATTCCACAGGCCACAATCAACAACCTGATCAGCTCTATGCGAAGGAGATGTGTTGCACTGCGTAAGGCAAATGGTGGTCACACCAGATACTGACTGGTTTTCGGACTCCCCCAGACCCCCCCAATAAAGCAAAACTGCACGTTTCAGAGTGGCCTTTTACTGTGGCCAGCCTAAGGCACACCTGTGCAATAATCATGCTGTCTAATCAGCATCTTGATATGCCACACCTGTGAGGTGGGATGGATTATCTCGGTAAAGGAGAAGTTCTCACTATCACAGATTTTTTCAGATTTTTTCATTTTGAGAGAAATGGTTATTTTGTGTATTTAAAAAATGTTTTAGATCTTTGAGTTCATCTCATGAAAAATGGGAGCAAAAACAAAAGTGTTGCATTTATATTTTTGTTCAGTGTATATAATGTAAAATATTGTAGACTTCTCTTGTTAACCTGTTAGCCATGCTAGCTCTACCGTTTCAGTTTACAACCCTACCCGATCATATGTCCCATTCTGGCTGCTTTTTGACACATCACCCAAGTAAATGTTTTCACATGAAATCTGGTCCGACTGCCTTTAACTCTCAGCAAACAAAGAGAATAACATAATTCCAAAAATATAGATCTATGACTTTAAAGCACAACAGTGTTTCCTATAGTTTGTGTTGGGTATGTGACTGGAAATGGCTTTTCTCTTTCTCTTAAGCCTCTTAAGCTCTTAGACTTATCTTAGTCCTGTACCACAAAGCAACAACAATATCCTCCTCTCTTAGCCCTTCAGTTTTCTCTCTTATGCCACATCCTTTTCACTCCTTTTACGCCCCTTTATACCCAGCTCATGCTACCAAATTCAATCATTCCCAATTTGAGTTGTAGATCACAAGTTAATGTCAAGGTCACCCAACTCACTCCTGGAATTAAATATGTAAGAGAACCCAATAAAATCCAAATGTATTGGAAAGGTTTACTTTACAGCAAGTAAAACATGGTGATCTTAAACATCGTTCACAGTGTTAAAGTGTTTATTTCAATAAAGTATCATTTACTTTAGCTAGGAGATGATTGTGGAAAACATGGAAGACAAATATCTGGGTGCTTAACTTTGCAGTACATTTGTACAAGAAAGGATTCTCTGTGATGCAGCAGTTTTGTGTGAGACCCCTGCTCCCTGCTGGCAGGAGAAGCTCACTGCAGAGTAAAGCAGAAACCTCACACTGGCTCCTGACAGCTGCTGGCTGAACATGAGCACACAGAAAGGTATTTCCCCAAGGAGAGTGACGACGAGGGAAGGAGGGTTTGAGGGAAATTCTGGGTACACATATTGAATGCTGAGAAGGAACAGCTCAAATATGTACAGCAGTATAACCACTTAAGATAAGTCTGTTTGTGTTTGCTGATTTGAAACCATGCAGAATGTAACTGCTGGTACTTTCTTTTTCAAGAGTAATCATTTCATCTCTCTTTATGAATGCATATTTCTTGGTACCAGCTCAGTTATTTTATGATGCAATGGTTCAAATTGAGTCCCTGGGCTGCTGCATGCAGATAGTAACTGGAGAAGATGTTTTGCAATCTGCTCTCTTCCAATCATAACTGCGAGTCTCCTGAGGGACAAGTGAAAGGCAGACGAGTTGACCTAATCATTCTGTTTTTTTGGTTGTTGCTTGTGAATGGGTTTAACAATGGAGGGTCTCTCAAGAGGGTTACAGAGCATTTCTACGATCAATTGTGGGGCTCCAATTAACTATATGAGCTCAGTGTGATACGATTTGGAGCTGATGTGGTGAAGTCAGCACACCCTTAACAACCCGTCAGCTCTCCTTCCTTTGCCTGTTCTCCATCTCTGATCAATCCGAATTGTGGCTTTACACACACACACACACACACACACACACACACACACACACACGCACACGCACACGCACACACACATGCACGCGCACACATGCATGCGCACACACACACACACACACACACACACACACACACACAAACATGCACGCGCACACATGCATGCGCACACACACACACACACACACACACACACACACACACACACACACACACACACACACACACACACACACAGACAAACACACACACACACACACACACACACACACACACACACACACAGACAAACACACACACACACACACACACACACACACACACACACACACACACGACAGAGCTTGTGCATATTGATCTTTTACAACTGCCCTCCAAGGCTAGACCAAAGAGTGGCATGCTGCAATCAGCTGTGTGAGCAGCATCACAAATGAGGTTTGGGGGAGCAACATAGGGAGAGAGATGGGGAGAAAAAGAGGTAAAGAGGCTGCCTGCATGAGTACATTGAGGGAGAGACAGAAAGGGAGTGGGGAGGTGTGTGATGGGAGGGAGGAAAATGGGGGAGATGGTGTGCATTGGAAGAGGAGGAGGAGGCGGAGGAGGAGGAGGGGTGTAGTGCTGCAGTGGAGAGAAGTGAGAGGAGACTGCAGTCTTTGCTTATGGGAGAGATCAGACTATGTTACCACAGCTCTGAGGGACTGTAGCGAGCTGGAGTTTCTGATATTGGATGGGCCACCTCACAAGGGGGATAACCACATCTGACCGGTGAGTTTGTTTTGGGAGATCTTTTTTTAAATTAGGGTGCAGTTAGGTGACGTGAGTACAATCAAAAGGTACAATTTATGAATGGCATACAAGTATCCTCTCTGCAAGTGATGATTTAACACTTATACCTGTATTCTCTGCACATGATTGGGAATCAGGATGTGTCACAGTCTTTTTTTGTGGCTGAGTGATGCAGGCCAGTGGTGAGCTGCAGAAATCAAAGGCAGATAAGGATTGAGTGCTGATGGCATGGACAGACACATGTGTCTAAATCCTTAAGAAGAAAGGCCTATAGATATGTTTTTGGTGTTTTGCATTCAGATCCATTTCTGATCATTTGAATGCCAACATAAAGCATATTTAGTTATGAAAGTTAGTGTTGCAGCCAAAACTTGAATTATCATGAATCACAGCAGAGTAAAAGCAATCTGCACTCACATAATGCCCAGCGCTCAGGCAGTGACTTGACGCTGGACTTGAGCCAATTGTTGATTTAATTGGCTGGTCACCGGCTATAGGCAGGTTGTGGATAGCTTATAGACACGATCAGGATTGCTTAGCAACAATGATCTGCCAGCCCACAGCACACAGGCCTCTACTGTCTGTGTACACCACATGCATTTCACGACTAATTCTAACAAGACAAGAATACAACAAGAGAAGGCGTCCACTCTACACACACATGTTTGAATGCAATACTTATTGATTTGTGGCCAGAGAGTGAATGGAGATGATGTTAAACAACGATTGTGTTTGCCAGACACAGATAGGGAAGCCCTGCTGGTTCACTTTCATCTTGTGATACAGATATCCTCACATGTACTGTGAGCTCATTTACTGGAGACATATCTGTTCAGCAAAAGACTTATTCCTACTTTACATATAAACTCTCTCTCTGTGTGTTTGTGTGTGTGTGTGTGTGTGTGTTTGTGTGTGTGTGTGTGTGTGTGTGTGTGTGTGTGTGTGTCTGTGTGTCTGTGTGTGTGTGCGTGCGCGTATGAAACCCTGTCTTGACTGTCGTTCTTGCCCATTAACAGCGGATTTAAATGATCTGTCTTTTAAACTAAGACGGATCATTACCCTCTTCTAGAAGGAGATAAAAGAAAGATTTGTTGGATAACACACACACACACACACACACACACACACACACACACACACACACATTCTATATTTTATTCATGCTGACTGTGTTGTTCAATTACATTTTGCACTTCATTTTTCTTGTCTATGATACAAGAATATAAGACCATTTACCACATACCAAAGAATCACATAACGCTCTCTTTGCTGCTTTAAAAGACATTCATTCCACAACCTTTTCTGTCAAAACAATTTTCCCATTTTACATTTTCACCCTGAAGCAAAAACAAACAAACATGGAAAGGTAGGTCATAGAGGGAAAACAAGAAAACGGTTGTGAAAATGCCCACATTTTTTTGCAATATGTTGAGCTGGTGGAGGGCATGCAGCAGAAAGGTAGTGTCCAAATAACTGTGTTCAGTATTGAACACCTGCCTGTCACACATGAGCTCCCGTGTCTCATACTGCAGTAAAACAAATGTTTGGAGAACTTCTAACCATTTTTTTTTTCCCATGTCTTTGTCGAAGTACAAATGGGCTTTGTGTTATCCAATAAATTACTACATTTTTGCTACAATGTCAAAGTTGTCATATGCCTCCTGCAGAATAAATATGTTCTCACTCTTTGTTATCTCTTTGTATGCAGAGAGATAACAAAGAGTGCGAAATATAATGCTCACTTAAGGTTTTCTCAGCTTTTTTTTTGATGGATTGAATTTCCTGAGAGTAAAAAGGTGAACCATTCTAAAGAGAGACGTGTTATTCTCTCATTGTGCTGAAATCAATTTAAATGTCAGCCACATTCGTTTTTTGGAGCATTACAGTTCAGTTCATTCCTCTCCAGGACTAATGATTCATCTGCAACTCAATAATTAATTGTTTGGCCTGTGAAATGTTAGGTTGGCTATCACAATTTTCCTTAACCCAAATATGATGTCATCGAATGTCAATGTGAAAAACCTAAAGAAAACTGAGAAAAGCAGCACATCTCCAGGACTGAGAAAATGGAACCATGTTTGAATGTTTAAAACTTCTTCTAAAAAAATGACTTCAAAGATCAATCATCATAAAAACCCACAGAGAGATTGACAGGTTATGTTCTGTCATTGAACTTATCCTTTAGTCAGCTCGTTATTTCTCTTTAGTAAAAATATGTTAAGCATTCACATATCTATTTGTTTTTATCCAATACATTCATATGGCAGCAATTTACTTGTAATCTATGTGTTTATCACTGACTCCACACTTGCTTTTTCCTATACATGTTACCAAAGTGATAAAGACTATCCCAGCATGCATTTGGTCGAAGAAAGGACAAAGGACTTCAACTCAAAAGCATAAACAGACAACATAATGATTTTGAATCCTTGTAACATGTAGGGAAAACATTAACAACTGACAGAAAACAGGTTGAAATAAGATTGATACCAATTTCATGTCTGTACAGTTAATGTGAAGCTACAGTTTAGCTTAGCATAAGCACTGGACACAACTAGCCTAGTCCTATGAAAAGGAAACAGTTTGCACCTATCAGCCCCTCTAGATCTAACTAATTAATCAATATATATATATTTTAAATGTGTTATGTGCTGTCATATATCTAGGTTGTGTATTGTAAACTGAAAGAGGATGTAAAGACACAGGCTGTGGTTCCAGTCTTGGAAACAGTTAGCTGTAGCTTCATTTTTTACAAACAGAAATTATACTGTAGAAGTATTGTATCTTCTTTATTGCTTTAACAATTCAGCTAAGATCGAACTATTGAAAATCATAGGGCCTATGTCTAGGTCTCTGTTAGTAAAGTTTCAAATCATCGGCGTAATGTGTGTATTCAGTCTCAACATCCATGTCTTTTATTTCATAATGGATTCATTAGCTGAGGATTTGTGCTCATTATTCTAACTGGTTTCTGTTTAATCTCTGACCATTGTTGACTGTGATGACTCTGTTTCTATTTCCCAATATCTTTTGCAGAGCTGAGCTTTGTTGCAGCCCATCATCTCCCACACAAATGAGATTGTGTTTGCCGTCAGTCTCTTTTGAAAAGAGCATCAATACACTGATAATGAACATAAAATGCTTGAATTGATCATTAATTGATAATTTCTTTGGTTTAATTTGATACTTGAAGCACCATTTTAGGAAATGTGCTCAATTGTTTTCTTTCCAGGAGTTGGATAAGAAGATCAACATTTCTCTCGCGTCTGTGCATTAAGAACATAACTGGACTTAGGAGTTAATGAGCTATGCATAAAGATCATACAGGATGAGGATCAGTTTGCCTGGTCTACACAATTCAAAGAATGGCCCACAAACACCTTTACCTTTCAAATGTGTTGAAGTTAAGCACGATTTTGCATTTCATGAGCCTGAATTTGATTATTGGACAGTCTGTATTTAGCTAGAGAGCAACATACAATGACTGTGTGTGTTTTGGAGAAAACCTGTGTTTGTGTGTCCCTCTGGAGAGAACTTAGGGATTTGTACCTTTCCAGACCATTTACATACACAAAAACCTAGATAACACAAAACAGGAAAGGGAAAACGCCAAAACCATAATCGGGCCTCTTTCGTATTTAAAGTGTCCTTCCAGAGGGTCTCCCCCCAGAATCATCAGCACTGATGTCATGACATTTCTTTGTCATGTCTTACTTTCCCTTTCTCTCTGATCTGTGTGTTCCTCAGGGGCGCTGCGTCTAGTCTTTGACGATGAAGTTCAACTTGTTCAGAAGGCCAGAGGCCGTGGCGGCCCCCGAGCCCACCGGGGTCACCGGGGCCACCGGGGCCACCACGGCCACCGGGGCCACCTCGGCCCCCACCCAGGGCTACGTCTCCACTTCGGTGCCGGACCTCGGCCCTGGCTCCAACAACACAGAGATCAGCAAGAACGACATGTTTGAGGAGATCAAGAACAAATTCTTGAATGAAATTGACAAAATCCCATGTAAGTTATGATACAACTTAAATAAAAACATGAATATCGGCAAGAAGTAGTACTTCCTGCTGATATTCACGTTTTTGAAAATAACTTTACAGAACAATCTAATTTACACATCAATCTTAATTGTTGCCTTTTTGTTTTTGACTGACAGTGCCTCCTTGGGCTCTGATCGCCATCGCTGTTGTGGCCGGGTTGCTTATTCTGACCTGCTGCTTCTGCATAATCAAAAAATGCTGTTGCAAGAAGAAGAAGAACAAGAAAGGGAAGAAGGGGAAGGATGGCTTCAACATGAAGAACATGCAGGGCGAGGTATGACGCCTTGTGCTTCTTACACGCTGAAAAATAGTAACTGGATGTTTGAAGTGATATTTTGTCTCTTTTTTTATACATCAATTTACTATTCACGTTTGTATTGCTATTTATACCATTTATTGCTAATAATCTCTGTCTCTATAGCTAACCAAATTTGATCTTTTACCAGCAGCTTTTGTAGCCCAGACTGTAGAGGACACAAGGAGAGCTCTCTTCCCCTCCATTTATTCGATGTTGTTGTTGTGGTCGTTCAAATGTGTGACGTATTCCATTGTGGCCCCTTGGTGAAAAATGACACACTTTGTTACAAGTTGGCAAAGAATAATGAGCACTAAGAATTGGAAAGTTTCTCCTGTCAAGTTGCAAAGTATAAAAAGCAACATTTCTATGTGATGGATGAAGGCATATCACCCGCATTAATATTGGGAGACTTCGGAAGGAAAGTACAGTAAATCAGAGAATACATGTTAGAAAAGCCACTCATTTGAGAACTAATCAACTAACATCAGCATAGATTGCTCTGAGCTCCAGTGACAGTTAATTAAATGAATAAATTACTTCTGTCCAGGGTGTGAATTTATCGTCCCCAGCCCAAAACAAGAGTGTCATTTCTCACCATAATTGTGGTGGTGGTGTTGACTGCCTCTCTTCTTGTAGTGTGTGGTGTCTTGTGAGTTGAATCTCTTCCTCTCTCTGCTCTCCTCCTTTTTCCCCCCCGCTTTGTGTCTGTCTTGTGTGTGCCCCGTGTTTCTTGACTGTGGTGGACTCCCGCTCTACGGTAGGTGGATAGCTCACGTTGGCGAGGGGGTTTCATGGAATGAAAGTCGTAGCTTCCTTTGCAACTCTGCAACTTTGCAACTCTTTAATTTGTGCTGTGACAGCTTGAGAATGACACAATGGAAAGCTATGATGTGCTCCATAAACCCCAGAGAGGAGAGTTAAACACATTGTTCCTGGGACAATGTAACTGTAACTCACACCAATATGGAAAGTATTGGACTAAGAGATGATATGCAAGACACTTTTTAAACACTAAGAATATATGCATGTGATAAAGGGCATGGTTGGTTGTTTGGGAGACATGACAACGGTGATGATAAAACTGCATGAATAGAGCAATACACGCAAAACTGTCCTTTCCATTGAAATGCTCAAGGAGAACGTAGGATGTGGAGACACTGGATGGCCTGAAAGAAAAAGTCCTTTCAAAGTCAAGGCCACCTTTGCAGCGAGGCTTACGTTTTCAATAATAACACTGCAGCAATAAGACTATACATTATTGAAATAGCTGCCTGTGCCCTTTAATCCTGAAACATTTATTGTAATAATAGGGAGCCTTATTTTATCTTGAAATATGAAGGTTGTGAAACAAGTGTGTTATTTGAAATGTTACTGAATTTATTTTCCTATTTGCCTTTAATCAAGGTTCGAGGTTCTTTATTTGTCATACAAACATAGCTACAGAGTAGTTATGTCGATGAAAATCTTAGGTCACAGGGTTCTCCAACAGTACAACACAATAATACAGAAAAACAGAAAAATATAGTGCAAGTAAATATTAAAAAGTAAATATAAAAAGAAAAATAATCATAATCATTTTAGTTAGCCGAAAGGTGCTGTTGTGAGCTACTGTAGTTCCTTAGGTGTTTACATAAACACGTCCTTCATTTGGTGAAATTAAAAGGGCTTGGACAAAAAAGAAAACCATGCCAATACCTGATTGTTTTTTGGAAAACTTGTATGACCCCTTTTAGTGGAACTAGCATGCAAAGCCTCCATTGCCTCTGGCTGTCACTGTACTGCACAAGCATGCCAAAGGAATTGCCCAAAAAACAGGAGGAAAAGGTGTCCAAAACATGAACATGTATATATACTGTATGTGTTACCAGTAGAGATGTCCTTGGTTATTATCATCAGGTGCTGTGCAGGTAAGCAGCAACCAGAACATGTATCTCCCACGTAAAAACTGCTGGAGCTCCAGTGTCTGTGGCATGCTGGCTGTGGTGGGGAGCCCTGTCGTCTGACTCCAGATCCCCAGATCCCCTGACCCTTAACATCCTATTTCATCTTCTTACTTCCACACCACAGATACACCAGGACGAGGATGATGATGACGAGGGAGAGACTGGACTGACGGAGGAGGAGAAAGAGGAAGAGGAGAAAGAAGAGGAGAAACTGGGGAAGCTGCAATACTCCATAGAATATGACTTTGAAAATGCAAAGGTCTGTGGATGTCACTTTGTAATGCTATTTAAAGAAGTAATTCAATATTTTTTGGAATACAATAATCAGTTTTCTAACTGAAATAAAAAATATTGATGGCACTTTCTTGTCTGAAAGGGTTGATATGAAGCTACAGGTAGCAGCCGGTTAACTTAGTTTAGAATAAAAGGGGAAGCAAGGAAAAACTGTTAGCTTAGCTCTGTCCAAGGGTAAATCCATCTACAGTACCAGGACCTCTAAATATAAAGATATAATGTGCTAATAAGTACCGTTTAATGGAGCTAATTTTCTGATTTGATTTTGAGGTCTTTAACCCTCAGAGTGGGCTAGCCGTTTTCTCCTGTTTTAATGCTAAGCTAACTGGCTGGGATAATAATACTACATCAAAGTCATTATTACTCCTTTAAGGTCTAACCCTTAAAAATGTCTTGACGGCTTCTTCTTGAAACATCAGCAGAGCAACATCATAATTCATTTTCAAAAGCTAAATATGTCCCAAACAAAATAGATTAGCAATAATTCATGATGAGGGAAAAAAACTAGAAACATTTATCAGAGATTCAGTAACTGTTATCACCATTACTGTAATACTCTCTGAGGGGCAGCAGATGGGTTATGCATTACATGAATTAATGAGGCTCAATCTCAGAAGAATAACTCAACATTTATCAAGTCGGAGAGTAAAATAGGTAATGTTATTGTACAAAAAAATAACAATGTGAGAGTTCTTTGACATTGAAGAATGCCCTCTTACATTCGAAAACATTTCCAGTTTGGCAAAAAAGTGAGTGGAGATTGATTGCGAGGCTTAAGTTGACGGATGAGTTGTATAACCAATCTCTGCAGCAGTAACCCTGACAGAAATGAACAATCGTACTGTAGAATTTCTGGATTTCTGTCTGATAGAATTCTGTTTCCTGTCCCTTATATCCCGCCCACACCTCCTCTGCACACAGCTCACAGTTGGCATCCTTCAAGCTGCGGACCTCATTTCCATGGACTCAGGTGGAACCTCGGATCCCTACGTAAAAGTCACGATCCTGCCTGAGAAGAAGAAGAAGTATGACACCAAAGTCCACAAGAAAACACTGAACCCTGTCTTCAATGAGACATTTATATTCAAGGTAAGTCAGTATGTTGCGTGATAAAACTGAAAAATGTGGTGCAGAACAGCAACCTGCTTTAGAATCTGCATAAGAATCGATGCTGCTGTGAAGAGAAAGACAGACATGTATCAATCATTTATACAGTACGATGGATATCAAGTTTGCACAAATAGTTCTCCTGCCCGGCTGCCAGTGTGTTCTCACTGTCTGTGCAGCCTGCGTTCTGTGCATGCTGCTCTCTCCCATCCTAATAAAGCCTGCAGAGACTTTATAACTGGCTCCGGGTAACACTGGGAGCTTTGGATGCCCACAAACTATCAGCAGCAGCAGCAACATTTTTTTATTTATTTTCCAGAATGACTGATTTTTTTCTTCCAGACAGCCCAAGAGATGCTCATTGCCATGTTACGTTTTTCAGCTTTAAGGTTTTTCAACGTTAAGGTTTTTGTACTGCTTACTTTGTGAGTGTTTTTTATAAGAGTGTGTCTCCAAAGGATGGACATTTAATAAAGATTCATTTTGATGTAGCATCTTCCACTATCTATAACATCTTCCAACCATGTTATTGGATTGCTAGTTTTCCTTATTAACAGAATATAAATTATTTGATTATTTGTATTTAACTTCAAACTTGTTCTTGTCAATTTCCCAACGTTTTTACTTATTTAATGACATTCCATAGGAGCTGAATAATAAGTTGGCTTACCTGTCTATCAGATGCACGTTAAATAAGTCAGAGGATTTCATGTGAACATGTGAAGAATTACCAAAATTCCTCTTGAACATAATTAGTTAACAATAAGAGTCAACTTTCCAGAAGAGATTCATTTTACCTTAGATTTTGCATTGACTAACCTGTGAGGTTTCAAGGTATAACATGGTTGTGTCTTTCCCTCAGGTGCCCTACGAGGAGCTCGGGGGGAAGACTTTGAGTATGTCTGTTTTTGACTACGATCGATTTTCCAAACATGACGTGATTGGGGAGGTGAAGATCGCCATGAAGTCCATCGACCTCGGACGGCCGATCGAGGAGTGGAAGGATCTGGAGAGTGCAGATCAAGAGGAGGTGCGCTTAACAATCAAACTTCTAGATTTTAAAGAAGAGCGGTATTCATATTCCACACATAGAACAATAAATTGTCAGGGACTTGAGTTTTATGATATTCCCTAGACTGCGATATTTCCCAGAATAACCCTTTGAAAAACAGAATCACCATATCTTTCACCTCATTCGATGCTGTTAACTTCAAAATCTGTCATTGTCACCACAAGGACAAAACAACTTAGAGCATTTTGCTTCAGCCCATCATCATTTTCCAAAACAAGCAGTTTGCTGCTGTTGGCTGATGAGCGTATTGTTTCTGTCTATCCTCTCTGTGCTGCTCAGCCTGAGAAACTGGGAGACATCTGCATCTCCCTCCGTTACGTCCCCACCGCCGGGAAACTCACCGTCTGCATCCTGGAGGCCAAGAACCTGAAGAAGATGGACGCCTGTGGATTATCTGGTACAGACTAATTACAAAGCTGTCAAGAGAATCTAGATCACAATAGTTTTATGAAGTTTAGTCCAGTTGGAATCAGTTTTGGAATCAAGCTTTTTTGTGTTTGTCTTTACGACTGTAGATTTGAATAATTGTTCGTAACGTGATGTAACAGTAAAAACATTTTAGAAGATCCTTACACTAAATCACAGTTCTGCATGATGGCCAAACATATCAAATAGATTTTCACACTTAGTCTCAATGCAAGTATGAAATGCTTCAGAACTGTTCTTTGTCATGCAAGTACACTTGGGAAATGCAGTTCACAACTGTAATCCAATGGCCAATTACACATACAGTTTATCGCGGAAATAGAGAACAATCAATAGAGGAAGTAAGTAAAAATGATAGAGTATATCAAAAGGGATAAAAGGGATTGCAAACAGCACCAAACTAATTTACAATAATTTGTCTAAGTGAGCTCCATTGCTGATCGTCTTGATGCCCATTGCAGATCCTTATGTGAAGATCCAGCTGTTGCAGGGCGGCAAGCGTCTGAAGAAAAAGAAGACTACAGTGAAGAAGAACACCCTAAACCCTTACTATAATGAGTCCTTCAGCTTTGAGATCCCCCTGGAACAAATGCAGGTATAGTACACATCAAAGTCATATATGTACAGCAAGTACATAAAGTAAGTAAAACAAATGTTTCTCTACTTTAAAAGCAGTTAACACACATTTTGATGTCGTTATACCAGGAAATGAATGTCCTTCTCCCTCTCTTTCTAGAAAATCTTGGTGGCGGTCACAGTGTTTGATTATGACAAGATCGGTAAGAATGACGCCATTGGAAAGATCTTCGTGGGCAGCAAGGCGACCGGCCTGGGTCTGAAGCACTGGTCCGACATGCTGTCCAACCCGCGCCGCCCCATCGCCCAGTGGCATCCATTGCAGCCAGAGGAGGATATCGATGGTCAGCTGGCAAAATTGAATGCAAAGAAGTAAAGTGCTCCACCAACCAACTAAAACTCAGAGCCCCCACCCCTACTTTGCATGAAACCCATGACTTTAACACGTTGTGACTACCCGTCATGAAACCTGCTCAGCAAAAAAGAGACATCTTAGAATATTCGCTCAATCATGGTTAAGTCGAGAAAAAAAAAACGATTTTTAAGCATCACATTTCACACATTAGCGTATGTTGTGAAGAGTGCCGTTGAGAGCTATCGGGTGACTGGTTCATGAATGATCGACGGTTGGTCTTTCTTTCGTTTGAAGAAACTCAGAAACTGATTCTTAGGGTGCTGATACGGAACGAAACTCTTGGTGAAAACAATGCTGGAAATAAAGCTTTAGTTTAGTTCATAGAGCATGCTTTACTTACCTCCCCACTGCTCTGCATACATCACACCCAGTATTGTATCTTGCTAATAAGTGTGCTATAACTTGCAATAGAAAGAACCGTAGTATTGGGTTATTTCCTGCATAGTATAAGTCTATTAAATGCAAAAATATTGTATTGAGGGTGAATGAGGTCAGCGATCCATGTTGCAATATATATTTTGAAGAGAAATCTACATACATGATTGTCTTTATTCATTTTATCAGCTTACATGTGAGCAGAAGAAAAACACATTATGGAACAGTTGATCTAAGTTGCTTGTTTTGTGTTGCCATGTAGGCACGTCTATGCATTTGACTTCAGCAGTCTGTGTCAGACATATGTTATGTTGGACAGGAATACAAGGGTGCCTTTCCTGGTGTGACGCTTTGAGAAATCCATTAAGACTCATTGTTTTATTTTGAAGGGAAAATCATTAAAAAAAAAGTAGGCAGGGACACTGTGAATGTGCCATCTGCAATCTGTCTTGAGCTGTGTAGACCACTTTGATGTAAACTTTACTTAGCTGTGGCCAAAGTAAGGATACGAAAAAGCGTATCAAGGATGATCAAAGTATTTATAACTGTGCTTCTTCTACATGATGCTCTTGCTTTCTTAAAACAGTGCCATTTAACTCATTTTAGTTTTTTGATTATATGTCCAATGTTGTAGTTTACCAAACATACTGCAGTACACTCATTTATGGGGAAAAACACAAGGATTTCTGTCAAAGACAAGATGTTTTTATAGAGAATTTGAAATGTCAGATAGCCACACTTTTTAAGACAATGTGAGGTCAAGTGCAAAAAAGCAGGTTCCTGAAATCTCAACAGAGCAAGTGTTAGCCGACATCTAAACATATAATACAATAAACATCTTCTGGACCATTTAGCTTGAACCAAATAGAGCTGCAGAATCCAGCATGTATCATGCCTCGCAGTGTTTCATTTCGTTTGGATCGCTCTCTCATCGGCCACAAGCTTTGTAAACCTGGAGCCAAAGTGCTGCGACCTCTTCACCAATACACTGTTAGACTGATGTGGAGGGGTATGGACGCAAAAAACACCCAATGGAGATTTCTGTCTTATAAGCAACAACAAACTGTGAACATTTAACAGCTCTGAATTGAAGGCATTGAAATACTTTACTTGGAGAGTTCATTTGAGTTTGAATAATCCACTTAACTTAAAGACTGAACAATTTCCAATTTTGGGTAAAGATAAAAAAAGAATTTACCTTAAACTAGATGCAAGATAAGACTTTTTTTGGATATAAAAATCCAGGTTCATTCAGAAACCAACATTTATTATGAGAGAATAAACATGGATAATATGTAATACCAAGGATAACCCATGAATGAAATCATGATTTAATAAAAAGAAAATCAAAGAAATCCTCACGTTGACCATAATATTTTTAATTGGTGAGATGCTGATCCTTGGTAGATTTACACACAGTAAACAATAAGCAAAGTATAGCATTTTAACACATTTCCTGATGAAAGAAAAGTGTAATAAATAGTTGTAACATGATTATATTTTTAACATTCTGTAAAATCAGATTCAGCAACTGGACACTTTTCTAATTGAATTTCAGAAAAATTAAGGAGAAAACCGAATATAACTGGAGTTCACCTGCAAGAAAATAAAAATTCAGAGAAATTATTTTCAAAGTAATATTATACTGTAAGTATAATATAATTCTTAAATTGCAGTGTTATTCAAATATAAGGTTTAGTATCCAGAAAAAGTTATATTAGTTAGGAATAAGGTGTTCAGTTGTGTTTGAAAAACTCAAATGAGTGCAGCCTTTCTTTGCCTCCATAGGAGGAAGGATTATATTTCTGCAGACAGATCCCAGCCGCACACTGATTGTTCCTTGCACAGTACCACTTCTTCCTATTGATATCATTACGCATCACGCAGATTTGTTAATATGCTACAGCATGTACTCGCAAGATAATGTAAATAGCAGCATGTTTTAAAGAGAAACCATAATTATATTGTGTAAGTGTGTTTGTGATCTGTGTCATTTTTGATAATAAAACAGAGTAAAAAAGAGTATGCACTGACTGCAAAGTGTATGTATTTTTGCTGATTGGGACTGAATGTAAGTCTTAAGAATCCATGTTGGGGGTCACACTCGTTTAATGCCTGGGATTAAAACGAGTTTGCTTTGTGTATCATATGTAAAAAACACAAAAAGATCCACTTTGTTGCCATAAAACTGCATGTCTGTCTTGTTTCCTGTCATCGTTTGTATGTGTCCTCTGTGTTAAATCCAGTGTTACAGAATGCCTGGGCTACATGTTATTATTGTTCATTTCTGCTTGCACCTGTTATGCAGTATGTTTTGATGCTGACCAGTAAACTGTATATATTTCAAAAAAAGAGAACATATTTAGCGGGTCCTTGATTTTCTATCTCAGTGTACCGTAAGTGTTTCCTTCATTTACTCCTGCCAGTTGGGTGTTAAATCTAAATTAAATGTAGATATAGTGGACGGCTTGAAACTTCTTTTTCCCTCCGTGCTTCATAAAACTGTACACCTTCTCATCTTATTGAATTTCAAATAAACCTGCTCTCACATGTCTGATTATATTTTGTAACATAATAAATCAGTCAGTAATTTGCATATAAACTTAACTTTGTTTAATGTCTTTTTACAGTATATTTATCACAATTGTTTTTGCTGGATTACTTCTGTGGAATATTATTATTGCATATTATTGATGGAGTCCTCTGAAAAGAGCTCCAGTCATGACGTTCAGCCATCAGTAATCTATTCATTGACTAATGGATTGCAATGGGATGAGCTGGTGTTACACTTGTGCATGCACCGACATATCAATGCTGTATCCATCATGACGTCTCCAATATGGGGAATTGGTTACCCATTGCTCCTTTAACTCACTATTATTTGCTGATGAATACAACTTTATCTACAGTGCATAAAGATGAACAATCGTGATCTGGATGACACTCCATTTTTTAGAGCAAAATGTAGCTATCTCTATGTTTGAGAGGCGGAGAGAAATACGAACCACATATATTCTGAAAATTCAATTCCTCAAAGTGTTGTCAAATTTAGGTTCAAATCTTATTATGAAAGAGCGCCACATTGCTTTCTTTTCTACTGCGTGTGTCAGTTCATTCCTTACTGGGGTCATTTCATATACTCACGCTCCTCTGTCTATACTGTATATGAGCTGCCACCAGAATCTGTCTCAAAGGTTTTGTGTTTTTGCAATAGAACCATTAGAGCGTGTATTTGTTTATTGCTGTTTTATTGATGGATCATATGAGTCTGTCACTTTTCTGCAATGCAGGCAACAAAATCCCCGTCTTCCTGGGTCTCTCAAGCGTTCTGGAGCGCAGATGAGACCCAAACAGAGCAGAAAAACATTCGCAATGCAATACTGCCAATCTGCTGCTTCAATAATAGTCTTCAGTCCTCTTATGTGAACATAGCCATGATACAGAACATCCAAAGACCTGATCATCCCCCAAACTTTGTCCATCAGGCAATCACTTTCCGAGCATCATAGACAAGGGAAATGCTTTGACCTCTTTCTGGACTCTTGTTTTGTGTCTTGTTGTAGAGGTCTGTCAGTAGTTGTGCCTTTTTGTGAACCGCATGATTTATTTCCGTACAAAATCCATGTTTTCCAGCAAAAAAAGGAACAAAAACCACACATGTACTCATATATCACTCTGTGTAGAACTGAATTACTCAAGGGAATCAAAATATGGGATGTGGTCAGGACGTATCTGTGTGTTGTTAACATGTAACCTTAGGAAATAAAGGCATTTTCAGTAGCCTCGTCCTGTGTGGTGTGTAAATGGAATCCGAGGGTGCTCTTCCACTTTTTGTCAGTGGGTGGCATCATGCATGAGCTGTATGAGAAAAATAGAAGGGTGAGTTATAGCCAGCCACTTTATATGGCAAATCAGAGTTTACTATTATACACTTTATATATGTCATTTTCAAAATGTCTAAACATGTTCTTTGAAAACACACTGGTGAGAGTAATTTGAATTGTGTTCTTCAAATGATTCATAGCATCAAATAATACAAACAAGTAGTTGAAAGTGCCTTTGGGGTCTGGCAGGTATCCAGTGAGTGTTAGATTATAAATGGGACTTAATTAATCTTCTGAATGTAATTTAGAAGATACATTATGGCCAGCATGGTGCTTCTAAGGCTTATATAAATCAGAAACAAGTAATTGTGTTTGTGAAATTAAATGAAAATCCTACATAAAGGAGAATTGTATTTTTTTTCAGTGCAGCTTTGGGTCATGAAACATGATCTTTATCAACATTTCTCATTTAACGTTGGGGCTCAAAGTTATTTTTATATCTTGTACAACAGCTGACAAAACAATCCCACTTTCGCCATCCCACCATCTGCTGATAAAGAAAAAGCTCTTTATGTATTCTAATGAGACTAAAAGCAACATAACAACGACTATATTGACCTTAAGGTGAGATTATTTTGTGATTTCCATTGCTCTATTCATATTTTACATGATTTAATGATTTCATTCTAAGGAAATAGAAAAGCTTTTTTATTTATTCAACCCCATCCGGTTTTGTATTGTTTTGTATTTTTTAATTTCAGGCTAAGAGAAGTGACATCATACTTCAAGGTAAGGTTAAACATCTTTTAAACCAGAGGTGACGCTCCCACGTTCCTGAAAAATGTATCCCATCCATCACCAGCTGTCCCTGAGAGCTCAGAGCATGTTTTCAATGTCCACATATGGAATAGACAAAAAGAAATGGCAGTTTCCATGGTAATACCTCCATGAAAATACCTGCAATATTTTGTCCATATATGTAGGTTATTAACACACAGTCAGAAATGCTTTACTGATTCCAACACAGTGAAGAAAAAATATAAGAAGTTGACAATCTTGTGGACATTTGCCTTTATGTAGAAATATCTTATGAATATATAAAATGCATTTTAAGTTAATGTATTTTCTATCTGGGAATGTGCTACTACTTAAGATACAGTACAGTAACATGAGGCTTCACAGCTGATCATACATGTGTCTGATTGTAACTCAACAGACAAAAGACTAAACTTTAATATGTACATACATTCTGTCTGAGGACGGGCTGAATGTAAGAAGAATGCAGGTATAAATATGGCTTCTGTTATCCGCCCCTTTTCTTCTACTACTTCTGTCTCACTTGGACAGTTTAGTGATGACCCGGATTAAAGCTCCATTCTCGTCCTTCAGTCTCTGGTTCTCCATATTCAGCTCTGCTTTTACCTGAAGGAAGGGAAGGAGACAACTGGTAGGCAAAGTCATGACATGATAAGAATACAAATTAAAAACTCTAAACAAAGAGATTTAGGTTACTTAATATAGATATTTGTTTGCCATACCAAAAATGTCAATCTATATTTGGATTGTGTCTTGATATTTTGGTAGTATTTTCCTATGCCATGCCCAAGGTTTTAGAGTTGATTCATGCAACATTTTCAGACTCCATTACATCGAATTCAGATTATGTCAATTAGTCATGAATGTTTTCCTGTTTTAATTGATACTCACCATATCATTTCGGACAACTCCACTTCCTGCATTTGTGTGTTTCCCGTCCTAATCACCTCATTATTTTCTGGGTGTATTGAGTCTTTCCCCTCTCTCTCGGTGCCAGTTATTATCTTGTGTCAAGTGTTCTAGCAATTATCATATGGTCTGGTTTTCCTCTCCCTCTCCCTGCTAAATGTGTCTATCTTTAACTCTGAACCCAAACCTTTGCCAAGTAAAGACAGTATCTTATTTTGTTGAACTAATATAATTAATTGAGTAATGTTGCCCATGGTTTCGAGACTAGTTACATTTAATAAAGTTTAGTTTAGGGTTAGGGTTGGTTACATAGTAGACTTAAACACAGGTGCACTAGTAAAAGACTATTGTATTGCTAACTGATCCTGAACTAAATGTAGCTTCACATAAACAACTTGGTTGTTCAGGAGAAATGATACACTGAAAAGAATACATAGCACATTTACAAAAACACGAGATGTTACACTCACATCCAGCAACACACACACTACTGTACTGCACTTGCTCATTTAAATAAAGACTATAACAATGCTTCTCTGTTTTGATTACTTTCAAACCAGAATCTCATGTTTGTTTAGTCCCAAACAAGAGGTTTTTGTTTGTGTCCTATTGGGCATAACACAGCAGACATTTGTGAATGTTAGACTGTACATGAACGCTGAGGGCCAGCTCGCTGTCAAAGTGCTCAAACATTCCACAGCCAGCAGAGCATAATGGTGATAAATGATGTCAGCTGAGACAAGTGTTTGGACACACAGACACTTTAAACTGTGTGCATTTGATTGTGCATTGTTTTCCTCATGCCAAATAAGCTTAACTCCGTCCTGGGTAAGATATCGTGCTATATTGTTTATAATACATTTTTTAAAGGCGACTGTATGGTGAATGTTAGGGTGAATTACAAGACAACTTATTCATCGAATTACCTGCAACTGCTCTTCCAAATCCGTTATCCTCTTTTTTATACTCCAACTTTCCTATGGGCAAAACATTCAGATAAATAAATAATTATAGAAACTTTTAAAGAATATATGTTTTAGTATTATCTGGATTTTCTTTTACCTTTTTTTCTGTCTCAAGCATGTTGGAACTACAATCTTCCGCTCTTCCCTTCTGCAACAATGAAAGTCATTTACATTTTTTTTTTTTACAAATCCTTCAACTGCAGCATTATTGGCTTCTCTATTTTCATAACACTGAGCAAGTGTTGAATGTAAAGTGTCAAATATATCCACAGTTGCACACAGAATCTCGAAAGCGGATAACAGTTATTTCATTGTGGCTTACTGTACGTATATCATTTATGACATATCTCTCTCACACTTTTACCTGATATTGTCATGAGAATATATGGGAGATATTTGGATATGTACTAAAAAATTAAAATCTGAATTATTGAAATTATTGCTTTTTTTGCTCTGCTGAACCCATTTGTTTCATACTCCTACATTTAAATGAGTAATAATGATGTGCTTTACCTGTGTTCTCAGCAGCTGGTCTTGAATCATTGCCAGTTCCTGTTTACTTGTTTCCAGCCTGGACTTCAGCCTGTGGTTGGTGGCCAGTGCCTTTTCATACATCTACAAAATATTCACTTGTTAGCATTTCTAAAAGATTGTTTGTTTCGCAGCAAAAAAACATAACAAACATTGACTATAACAGCAACAGTGAAGGTGTGTGGGTGTTTTAGTATGCTACTGATCATTATAATTCCCAGACCATAAATACTAAAGACTTTCCCTTACATACCATCTATCACAACAAACAGGTCAAAGTTTACACTGATCAAGGGAAATATCGATATCTACTAGATCGGCATAATGATTTCTATTGATTGAACATATTTCTATAGACCTTTTGTATTGATTAATCTATCCTTTATTCTACAAAACAAAAATGCCTACAAAATGTATCTATATTTCAGGATGATGCATTCAAATGGAACTGTGAAACTGTGAAACTGGGAAAATGTCAAGATACTGAATTTACAATAATAATAAAAAAAGACTCAATTTCTGTTGATATAAAGAATCATGAACTAGGTTGCTTTACTTTTAATGTATCATTTGTGTGTGTACTTTTATATCCATTTGATTAATTGTTGGCAGTGCAGCATTTTTCTATGATTTTTTATTTGTCATTCTAGTATAATTTTTTGTTTTGTTTTCATTAGATACTTGACAAAAGCTCAGTCATCTTGTGGTGTACAGTATGGACAGGATTTCCTTTCATTCACCGTGATCAAAGCCCTTGCTTGGATATTTAACCCACCCTTTAGGTGAGTTAATTCATTGTGATCACTTTTAGTTTGAAAACCTTATTTCTGTCTGCATCACTTGCCTTTTTATAGTCATTGTTTGCTGACTCTTCTTCTGCCTTTTTCCTTGCAGACAGTCTGTTCTCCCGTCTTAAGAAGTAGGACTCGGCGTGGTTTGTTGACGAGTCATTGGAGACATCGGAGGAACCCGACGAGCTTAATCTGGAAGCAAAAGAGAGGTATTACCTTTCAACTCTGGGGTTAACCTCTGTTACTGTCTGAGTTTAATCTCACTGATGCACTGATTGAGTTAGGTGATAACTAAATGTCTTTTGTACGTATTAATAGTGTGAAGTGGATGTTCTTACCTAGACAGTTTCTCGTGCTGAAATAGAGGAAAAAGGTTTTAGAACTTGCTGAATGAAAAATGCAACAACTCGCCAATATTTCCAGCTGTTCTTAGCCAACCTTTAACCTTACATTGAAACAAACAAGTCATTAATTGTCACTATGAACCGTCCTTCGTCAGTAGATGCTCTTTACTGCACAAATAATGACATCACACAGCTTGATTTCATCATTTGTTTGGCAGGCCGTTAGCCAGATTAATGATGTTCATGCTATGCAGGAAAACAATTCCACAAACCATTTGGTATATTGCACTATTTTTTTTAACCATGTTGACCAGTTATTATGAATAATAGTGTACAAATGCAGTTTAAATGCACAGAGGAAATATTTTATAAGATGTCCTGTAAATGTCAGCAAATGTATTCCTTATCAGCAGATCTAGAAAGCAAAGCTCAGTGATTCTTCGAAGGGACATTACCAGGAATTCCTCATAAAAGTTTTTCTTTTTATGTTTTCCAAGAAAAGGTTTATGGCAGTCAGAAATGTCAAGCCAAGTTAAAAGAAGAGGAGAGGAAGAGATCTCTTAAATAAACTGACAAGCAGAGATAACTAAACACATCCAAAAAAGGTAATAGTTCTGGCAGTGGCTCTCACTATGTGGTCATTATTGCCTGCTGAAGTTTGAAGGGTTATAAGGTTTCCTTGGTGGGATATTTTCCACCAGAAGAGCAGATCAAAAGCTAAAATATAAAAACGAAAACCCCCTTAATAGACAAAAGGTAGCCTGATGAATTTCATTGACTTAGGTTTAAATCACCAGTAAGTGTAATATTTTACAAGTGAGTGCGATGATATATCCAACACATTGATCAAAAATCTCCCATACTGCAGGTGTTATGACATCTGGTGAAAGTCATAGTATAATATTACATACGTTTCACACTCAAAAACTATCAGTGACCCCTGGCGCCATAAATGGACACATCTGCATTTATTATGTTTCTACAGTCTTCTTCAGTACTCCGACATTCTCACTCACCTCTACAGCACATATAGGCAAGGCATGGTTATTTTACAAAAACCTTTTTATATATTATTCACTTGGATTATTATGTTCTGCACTTTTGTACAAAGTAACATATTAGCACACGCAAACAGTTACAAATAAATCTTGGTGCTGTATCACTCTCAAACAAAACGTCTACAAATGTATTCAGTCAAAAACAAGGCGATTCAGAATGTATTACACATTGCCATATACTTTGAATATTTGAATGTTTTTACAACACATACATTATAGAAAAGGGAAATATGACTTGCTCTTCAGTCTTTAATTAATACATTTAGTAGTTCTAACAATCAATATGTATTAACTTAGAGGAGGTAGTTATCTTGCCTGTATGAATTAAATCAGCATGTATCAGATAAATAATGCAATGAATAACTTATTTCTGCTCACATAACTACTGACACAGTAAATGAGGTCTACTTTTGCACTGAACTCTCTTGTTTGAGTAGCTTATTGTAAAAAAGAAAAGCAGACTGGTGACGAATACATTTATTTTTTGTTAGGGATCTTGCTATTTAACATAGTGCTGCACTGAGAGTTTATAGCTATTGCTAATCCCTTTTTGGAGTAATACATGTATAGTATGGTTAACTGCTTAAACAGTTACACGTCAAACTAAATAATTGAGACAGCAAGTGGATTACTATTAAATAGAAACAGTGCTTTAGGTTTCAGATACTTTGTGTAAACACAGTGATACGCCTCTGCTCAGACATTTACAAGAGCTCTGGATCTCCCCCAGACTCTGATGTCAGCTCCTTTAAGGCTCTCTGGACACTTGGCTGTGCTCGGTAAACGGTCATTAATGATATACAGTGTGCAGACTTGGAAAGAGTTCTGGTTTGGATTAGGCGACAGCACATATAAACAGATGCTGATGGAAAGGCAGGCGTATGTGTCCCATCTATGTGAGCGACTCTGTCACTAAGCTGTCCTCCAGCCTTTCTAGATTGCGCGAGGAACTTTTTGTCTGCTGACCAGCTATTCCCAAGTGGAAAAAGTGAGCCTCCCGCAGGACTAGCAGAGAGATAAACATCCATAAATACTGTGTCTGAGTTCCCACAAGCCAGTCCTAAGCACTCAGACCCTCCTCCTCTCTGTTCCCTGTCATCCTGTCTTTCACCCCATGCTTTCTTTCTTTCTCTCTCTCTCTCTCTCTCTCTCTCTCTCTCTCTCTCTCTCTTCCTGTATCCCTCTCTCTGTTTCTCTCCATGGATCTGTCCCAAGTGGATTCTAAGTTCACATAAACGGTTAACACTAACTGCTCATTACAACTCTTTCTTTGTTTCACTTACACGTTTTGTTTCTCCATGCTCATACACATCAACATGTGATTAAGTTTCACAGTTTGAGTTATTACAAACCATCAGAACCATGTCAGTGTTATTCGAGATTAAATACGTTGTTATCTTTAGTGCTGTGGGATCCAAAATGTGTCCCATTTAACTAAAATGTAAAGGCACATGACAAAGAAAAAGGAAGAAAACCTTTTAATCAAACTATTAACATGTTTCTAAGGTCAACATTGTACACTGATACCATGGGCAAATGGAAAAACCATTTGTTCCTTTATATATGATTGACTGTCAAATAAAGTACCAAGTTATATGAAAACATTGATATCATAGCTTTACAGAAACACTTGAATTGCACAATCTCAAAGAGAAACTTTGGTTTTGACATACTTTGTCTTGATGCAACATAATAATGCTAGTGCCATATACAGTATAAAGTGGTTTAGAGGACATTCGGGGGGAAAAAAGAAAAACGTTTGTGCATTCCAGCAGCTGTCATGTGTAAACAGTGTCCAAAAAAGGACTCGAGTTCATTTCAAATGAGGCATTAAGAAGTCATTTATGGCTTATCATAATTGTCCATGGATCTTTTATACTACTACGATTCTATGGCAGAGTAAACAAACACAGAGGAATACTTTTGTGGCTTGTTACAGTCACATTTGTTTGACAATCACTGAACTCTGATGTTAGTGTTTGCATCATGTCAGCCGTGGCATTTCCTCTTACCACACAGACAGTGAAAAGATTAGAGACAATCCTGCCTTACCTTCTGGCTCTTGGTAGAGGCAGTGGATGAAGTAGAAGAGTCTGAGAGCGTCTTTCTAACGCGTGGCTGGTCTTTGTTGTGAGAAAGTACAGATGACATTGCTCTCGAGGTGCTGGTCTCCACATGCAGCAGTAATGTGATTCAAATTACTTCCAAAAATAGTTGTTTTAAAAATAAAATGTCTTCTTAAACAAAAACAGCAAAGAAAATGTAGAGGGATCTATTTATAATCCAATGTATGGGTGTTTCCTTAGTTAAAGTGAGCAAGTGTGTTCTTCATGTGATGTCAGACATTGAATATCTGATGAGAGTGAAAGAGCTGCACATGTGAGAGCTGTGAGGAAGTGGTGAGACCGGAGAGTAGGCGGGGTGTGTGTGTGTGTGTGTGTGTGTGTGTGTGTGTGTGTGTGTGTGTGTGTGTGTGTGTGTGTGTGTGTGTGTGTGTGTATGTGTGTGTGTGTGTGTGTGTGTTTGTGTGTGTGGTTGTGTGTGTGAGTGGACACAAGGATCTGATAGCAGTATTGTTCTCAAGGGCTCTCAAGGGACGTAGAGTCATTCAGCCTAAAATGGTAAAAAATAAAGCATCTTTAGTCATAGAGTTTAATAAGGTATTTCTCTCAATTTTAAAATTGTTTACGTTTCAAGTGAATTTAATTAATCTCTTTTATTTTTTTATCTGTACAAGATGAAAAAAGAATTGAAGGAAAAAGTATTAAGATATTATACTTACTATAAGAAGCACTATCATACAATGTACGAACAAGTAGAGGTCCTAGTTCAAAATGCTTTTTAAATTAAAGTATTAGCATCAACATGTGCTTGAAGTACCACACATAAAAGTACTCATAAGGCAGAATTTCTAATTTCAACCACTTTATAATCTGCTGGTTTTTCCTAATAATAACACATGATTTAAGTAAAGATATTGAGTTACAAAATAAAATATTTCCATCTAAATAATAGTGTAGTAAAAAGTATAGCATCATGAATGCTACATAAAGTACAAGTACTTAACGAACATGTTTACATCCCACATGTTGAAACAATGCTGTTAAAAGGGTAATTCCTCAATAATAAAAAAAAGGGTTAAAGTTACATCTGAAAGTAAAACTAAAATGTAAAATAGGACACATGCAGTACAGTAGGTGATCATGTGTTTCTGTTAGAGTGAGATAAGGTTGAACAAAAAACAACTGGTTGGTCAGATACACAAATAGAGTCGGATTTCTTGTTTTAACGTAATCAAGCTGGAGGCTGCATGTGTAGAAAGCAGCCTGCCCTCCTACAAAAAACGACCATATAGGCCGATTGTTCATGACCTTATTACGACCCAGAGACACGTTTTAAAGTGTATGTTGTTTCTTACACAACCTGCTCTAGTGGTCGTGTAAGAAACAACATGCTCCCGCCAGGATAACGTGTATGCAGCTTCCATGTAAAGTTAGCGTGGGTGAAAACAGTTTTTCCGGTCTCGGCGGTCGAGCCAGCACCACCGGCTGGTCCACGTCCAAGTGAGCAGCCTTCACCCGGTCAACCGAGACGTGCTCAGCCTTGCCGCCCATTTCGAGCACCAGGTGCTTGCCACCGTGCTCCAAGAACCAGAAAGGTCCATCGTAAGGGGGCTGCAGGGGGCTGCAGGGGGCTGCAGGGGGCTGCAGGGGGCTGCAGGGGGCTGCAGGGGGCCTCTGTGTGCGTCGTGACGGGCGAAAACGTGCCCAGCCGAGCGTAGCTCCGCGGGAACTTGAGACCTTGGCGCATCGTGCTGAGTGGTCGGGACTGCAGCGAAAGCCTCCGCCGCGGCCGTGGCAGACCAGGGAGCTGATGCGTTTGGGAGGAAATCTCCTGGAACTCTCAACGGCTGACCGTAGACCATCTCCGCTGAAGAGCACTGCAGATCCTCCTTAGGCGCGGTCCTCAGGCCCAGCATCACCCAGGGCAGCTTGTCGACCCAGTTACCGTCCGTAAGTCCGGCCTTGAGGGCCGCCTTCATGGAGCGATGGAAGCGCTCGCAGAGGCCGTTCTGAGGGTGGTAAGCGGTAGTCCTGTGCAGCTTAACCCCCAAACCGCCTGCCACCGCGTTCCAGAGTTCGGACGTGAACTGAGAGCCCCTGTCTGAGGAAATGTCCGACGGGGTGCCAAAACGACATACCCACATTGCAATGAAGGCCCGGGCAACGTCTGCAGCCGATGTCGAAGCGAGCGGGACCACCTCCGGCCAACGGGTCGTCCTGTCCACCATGGTGAGGAGGTAGGAAAAGCCCTGAGAGGAGGGCAATGGACCAACCAGGTCACACCTCCTCTCAGGCACCAGGAAACGCTCCAAAGGAGCCTTCATGTGGCGGTGCACCTTAGCGCGCTGACAAGCCACGCACTCACCAGCCCAAGTCCTCACGTCCTTTTTCAGCCCATGCCAGACGAACTTCGCGGCCACCAAGTGCACCAAAGGCTTAACGCCGGGGTGTGACAGTCCGTGCACTGCCTCCAGCTGGCAGGAACGTCTGGCCGCGACAGGCCCGTGGAGACGTCACACAGGAGGGTAACGCCCGCGTCGCCAAACACCACATCCTCCAAGCGCAGCCCCGCGCCCTCCACCTTCAGAGCCTGGACGCCAGGGTCTGTGACCTGGTCCGCCGCCATGCGAGTATAGTCCAGGCCCAACTTGACGGCTCCGATCACGACTCTGGAGAGGCAATCTGCAACCAGGTTCGACTTGCCAGCCACGTGGTTAATGTCTGTGGTGAACTCAGAGATGTAGGAAAGCTGCCACTGCTGACGTGCCGACCAAGGCTCCGCCACTTTAGACATGGCGAAAGTGAGCGGCTTGTGGTCGACAAGCATGAAACGGAAGTGCCGCACGGCCAAATAAAGAGCCAGGAGCTCACGGTCAAAAGCGCTGTACCTGCGTTCTCTGGGCGTCAGCTGGCGGCTGAAAAAGGCGAGCGGCTGCCAAGCGCCCTCCACCCACTGCTCGTGCACCGCGCCGACCGCGTAGTCCGACGCGTCCGTGGTGATGGAGATGGGAGCCGTAGATGATGGGTGTGCCAGCAAAGCCGCCTGAACCAATACGGTCTTGACCTCAGCAAAAGCGACGTCCGCCTCTGCTGTCCAGTCGATCACCTGGACGGGGGTCTTGCCTTTCAGTGCTTCATACAACGGCCGCATGATGTGAGCGGCCCGGGCGATGAAACTGTGGTAGAAGGTCACCATCCCCAGAAACTCACGGAGCGACCGGGCTGTGAGCGGGCGAGGAAAAGCCGCAAAAGCCTCCACCTTCGATGGCAGAGATGCCACACCGCCCATGGTGACGCGGTGCCCCAGGAAATCAATGTCAGACATCCCGAACTGGCACTTTGCAGGATTGATGATTAATCCGTGTTCGTTGAGCCGCGAGAAAAGGGCTCGGAGGTGGGACAGGTGCTCCTGCACTGAAGCGCTGGCAACGAGTATGTCATCGAGGTAGACAAACACAAACGGCAGGTCCCACAGCACCGAATCCATCAGGCGCTGGAACGTCTGAGCGGCATTCTTGAGCCCAAAAGGCATCCGCAGGAACTAAAAAAGTCCAAAAGGCGTTATCACTGCTGTCTTGGGAATGTCCAGGGGGTGCATGGGCACCTGGTGGTATCCACGCACCAGGTCCACCTTGGAAAACACCCCCGTACCGGCAAGATGCACCAAAATGTTCTGAATGTGCGGCACCGGATAGCGGTCAGGCGTAGTGGCGTCGTTGAGTCGGCGGTAATCCCTGCACGGGCGGAAACTGCCGTTCGGTTTGGGGACGACGTGCAGGGGGGAAGCCCAAGGACTGTCGGAGCGGCAGACAATGCCCAGGCGCTCCATGGTTGCGAACTCCGCCCTCGCTACAGCTAGCTTAGAAGAATTCAACCGTCCGGCCATGGCGTAGACAGGAGGCCCCTCGGTAGTGACGTGGTGCTCCACGCCATGCTTAGTGGTAAGCTCAAAGAAGGTGGGCAGCGACAGGTCCGGAAACTTGGCCAAAAGTCTGAGAAACGTGTCTGCCCCCGACAGCGAGCCCGACAGCCCGTCGTACGCTGCGCTGCAAAGTGTGCACACGAGGGAAGAAAACGTTAAGGCATCAACCAAACGCCTATTCTTAACGTCCACTAAGAGTCCATGAGCACACAAAAAAATCCACCCCGAGGAGGGGAAAAGAAATGTCCGCTGTCACAAAATCCCAGCTGAAATGCTGTCCTCCGATGCACGAACACATAGGCCTCACGCCGTACGTGCGAATGGGACCGCCGTTAGCAGTCATCAACCGCGGTCCGTGCCCACGACGGGTGATGTCTTCACTCGACGCGGGAACTACGCTCCGTTGACCGCTCGTGTCACTCAGAAACAGGCCCCCCGAAACACTGTCGCTGACGAAGAGGAGCATGCCCGTGCCGCCGACGCTCAGGGCCACTACTGAGCGCCGGCCCCTCCGTTTCCCGGGGGTTTGTAGCTGCACCGAGCGATGCATTTCTTAGCCATTGTCCCGAAACGTGCGTGGTAAAAGCACTCTCCGGTGTCTCCACGCCGGCTCGAAACTGCTGTGTCCGGCCTCCGCCATGCTTTTTTGCCTGCAGACGGGCCACTGAGTGTCGCGGCTAACGTCTCTGCACCGGGCTGTTGTGTAGCCAGGAAAAAACGATCCGCTTCATCGGCCAAGGCACGGGGCTCCGTGACGGGCGTGTTGGCCAGCGCCGTCTGGACCCGTGAAGGTAAGTGACGCAGGAAAATCTCCGTGAATAAAATCCGGGGATCTTCCCCCCCCAGCAGATTTAGCATTTTCTCCATTGCTGAGATGGCTTGCTGTCTCCTAGGCCTTGAATGTCAAGTATCTGGCGGGCCCTCTCCTTAGCAGATAAGCTAAATGTCTTAAGGAGAAGAGCCTTAATCGCCTCATATTTGCCATGGTGTGGGGGGTCTGTGATAAATCCAACCAAGCTGGACGACATGGAGCTTCCCAGCGCTGCTACAACATGGTAGTATTTCAGGTCCCCGTCACGGACCTGCCAGCAGGCGAAGTGCGCCTCCACGTGTGCAAACCACGCCGCCGCGGCATTCTCCCAAAACTCCGGCAGCTTTACGAAAAAATCGCAATTAGCCATGTTCATTGAGACTTTGGAAACACACTCTCACTCCCTAAGCGTCCAGGAGCGACGCTTGGTCAGGGTCCCGTGGCGTCCAGTTGTGACGCGCCGAAGCTCCTTCAGCTTCATAAACGGACGCAAAGAGCTTTCAACTGATTGCAATGTATTCCCATCGGCGGCGGTATTTGACGCTCATGGAAGCACCGCACCCGTTTATGTCGGCAGCTCTTAAAGGCAATGTGAGCATCCATTCCCATTGGATAACGGAGAACTGTACACCCGGAAGTAAGTATTCTCCTTACTGTCGATTGATTTGACAGTGATATCTCCACTACTCATCAACTCAAAAACACCAGATTACCTTTGTTAATTAAACGACATTGATAGGTTTAAATTGTGTAAAATGCTTTTGTGTTTTTCCCCTTCAATTCTGAGAAACAACTTGTTTTCTCATGTGGAGTGCCAAAGAGACTACACTACCCACAATCCCCAGCTATTGTTGTGACGACGCCTGCCCGCTTTGCGACAAACCTTGTGATTAATCTTCAAGCTCTGGGATTGGATGTTGGAGTGACAGTGCGCCAAGGTTACGCCGAGCGTCAAGCTCTTTGAAATGGAACGAAACCACGACAGACTGAAAATACTGGACCCGAACTCCCCCCGAGAACTACAAATTCTGGCTATAGAGAGGCGAAGTCCCGCCCATCTACTTCCGAACCATGGGACCTTATTTCTGACAAATGATGTATTGAAGTCAATGTCCATTTGCATTCAAACCCCGTTTGAATTGTGCCACGAAGTACACATATGATGTTTGTCAATCTTAAAAAATGCTCAGTTTTAATCATTCTGTAAGCTCATTTGTTTGCAATTATTCTCCTGAAAGGTACTCTAGGACAAATATATTTCATGGCATATACTCTGAAAAGTTGCTAAAAATATATATGGTAAGGGTTTACATTTAAAATGTTGACATAACATGTGCATCATTTTGTGTCTGTTGGCCTTTAAGTAAATCAGGGCTGACTCAGAGTTGGCTGTCTCGGTCTGCACCTGCTGTAATCTCATTACAGACACAAATAAGACCAATTATTTCACAGATTTATATTCTTACAGTGACACTGATGAGTTACTCCTCCAGCAATGTGAAGTTCCACAGCACAATTTAGGATATAAAGATTTATTTCCCCCTGTCTTGCCAAACATAATTCTGCATTAGTTTTGTTTAAGCATGACATGTACAGTATAGCTTCAGTTTAAATCAGTTTTAAAGATATTTAAAAAATATGTATTTGACATTTAAAACGCCCATTAGGTCTTGCCTTTAAATATCAGATAAGTGTGTCTACTTTTAACATACAGCTCTGAAAGAAAATGAGAACGCTCCACATTTTTCTTGAATCTCAATCTCTACATACTGTATGTGGCAGCTAGTGTCTGTTGAATCCCAACACAGAGAAATGTTTTCAGTAGTTTATAGAGTAACACATATATTTTACTCAAACATGGTCTATAAATAGTAAAACCAAAGAAACTGATAATGCTGCAGTGGTCTCTCTTTTTTTTTTAGAGCTGTATGTGGCCATCAAGCTCCTACTCATGGTTTTGTCCTGAGAAATTAGTGCATTTATTAATACAGATTAAAGAAAATATAACACACCATCTGTTCTCTTTCCAAACTTGAGTATTTATTCACATCTTCCTTAAGTAACCTCATGGCAAACCGAAGAGCCATTTCCTTTGAACATCATGTGGTTGCCGTTTGTCAGTTTAAGTTTAGACAGGGTGTCACAGATCGGTAGCTGTCTACACAACATGAGAAGGCTAATTTAGGAAGACATGAGTTGCTGCAAGCAGAATTTCCTTTTCAATAGTCTCAAAACCAAGAAAAATAGTCCTTAACCCCTTTGATTTCCCCTTTCTTTTAAAAAAATAGTTTTTTGGTTCCTCTTTCAGAGTTGTTGATTATTCCTCATTAGGAGTTATCAGGCACCATCTGCTGGCAGAAAATAGTACTTTAACCTTTTTACAAAAGAGCTTCATGACAAGGGAACAGTATGTACCAATGGAATCATATGTACTTGAACCATAAATAACTCCATGGAGAGAGGCACTACACGTGTGTGCCCTTGTGTTAAATCACAAGCTGCAAGTACAGTCACATTTGTTTCCTCTTTCATATTGCAAAAAACAATTGACATTTCATAGCTTAATCTTGTCATGTGTAAACGGTTGAAATACAGTTTATAGATTTTCCATTCTTTTTTCCCCAATGTATCTTTCAAAATGCCCATTCAGAAAACAGATCGTACAACAAGACCATATGTATATTAACTTCAAACATGACTGACATAAGACTACATAAATATTTATCAAAGTTCTACAAAATTGTTCAAGTTTTTAGTAATGTTTAGAAAAACCCAAGTAGAATATAACAAATACTACAAATCATTTGCAAGAAAGTGTCTGGCGTGTAAAAAAGGGTTTCCATTCATCTCAATAAGACTAATAATTTACTGAAGTATTTCAAGTACAACTACCCATCCTCCTCATTTACATCCATGGAGACCTCCTGATTTGAGTCATCTGATTCTTCTTCTTCAAAAATGTTTTTGAACACATCCTCATCCAAAGCAACCACTTCCAAAAGCTCCTGTTCTGTGAATTCATCTTCTTGAGTAATTTCTTCTTCCTCCTGCTCCTCTGTAATGTCACTCTCTACTTCCTGTCCAAGTGGCTGTTCTTCCTGCATTCCCTCCTCTACGTCTTCTAGCTTTCCCTGCACCTCAGTGGCATCCTTTGCAGTGGTGGCGAGTTCTGCTTCAAGTTCGTCGTCATCATCATCAAGATTCACCGGCAAAGAAGGATCATTCCCCAACTGAGATGGAAAGATATGTTATTAATTCATTCTAAAAAGGAATTAAACATTTTCAATTTAAAAAGCAAAAGGGTTTACCTGGCTGTTAAAAGTCTGCATTTTAGCCATGATGCTGGTGCGGAGGGTCGTGGTAGTGTCAAACTGCTCATCCAAAATAACCTGCACAGAAGTGAGCATCTCCTCTAACGCCAAGGCATGCATGACCTGCTTAGTCTTGACATTCTCCCTGATAAAAACAAACAAACACACATAACAGAAAGTCAACAAATAAAAACATTGTACAGAGTTGCAGAAATCTAATTCTGAATTCTAACTGAACTCACTTTATTGAAGCCACTTCCTGGTTGCTTGTATGAAGGGCAGCATCATGGAGGTGCATCAACTCTTTCATCTCATTCAGATCTGAGGCTTGTCCCTTTAGCTGTACATTAAGGAAGGCCAATGATGCACCCTGTTCGTCAACTTTGGAGGATGCACTAGCCACAGCATTGGTCAGCTCAGCCACATTTTCCGCCAGTGCTGAGCTGGAGCTCAAACCGGTAGCTACACTCTCCTTCACAGCCTCAAACTCCTCACTCTGGTTTTTGAATATAGCCTGGAGAGTTGTGACGGACAGGGTGACCTGCTCTAACTCGGCCATTCGGGTGTCCAGCTCAGCACTTAGGGACCCAAGCTCCGAGTACCTCAACTTCTCTGACGTGGCCAGGGAAACCTCAGCCTTCTCCAGGGCAAAGATCCTTTCCTCCACATCAAAACCTGTATATGTCTACAGAGAGTGCAAGAAATAAAAGAATACATTTGGTTAGTTAAAACATTTGTAATCTCTTCTTGTCTTTTCAATGTTAGACTGAGCAGTCATTTCGCTGTAGCAGGGGTGTGTACAACATGAACATATGGCCTCGTCCTCCACTGCCCTTTCATAAGACAATACCAAATTAAATGTTGCTTTTTACCATATCATCCTTTTGATATCTCTGGTAATTCACTTTGTGGGCTGTGGAAAGGGTGCATATCTTGGCAACTTGTTGAAATCTTAAACTTTGAAGCCCTACATTGTGACAGTTTCCTTAACTTAAAACATGGACATCTCCAAAATGGTATCCATGTCCCCTTTTCCCTTGAACTGTGTTGGTAGCCCTAACAAAACATAGTTCCTGGGAACATGGGTTGACCTCGTTACAAATCAATGAGCAGGACTCGTATAGCAATGTATGATATTAGTTTGTTGAATCAATGTGATAAGGAACCTTGGTTCGTCAGTACTTAATATCCTGTATCAACCAAGCAGCAGCAGAGTACGTTAATGTCAGTGAAACGTGACCGTACAGTTGCTTAGAGTCAAACCATGCTAAAAATAACAACAGGTGGTACTATCAGTGTCAAGCTCGCCATGCTTTATGTCTTCCTTTGTTAGCTTTTCAGAATAAAGTCAGACCCACGTTTTCATTCGTATTATCCTCTAAATCGCACCAACTGGATGTGACTAAAACATTGTCGTCATTTACATATACTTTGAATATATTTGTTAATTTATATAAAATAATTTCAAGAACGACAAATGTAATTACTTTACTTTGAAGGCAAACAACCAACTTCCGGTATATGCTTAACACAGCTGTTGCTAAGCCATGCTGTGATAGTAGCCCCCCAACGCCGAAATTAAGTCCAAAAAAACTAATGAACGATTTATTTTTTATCTTGTTGAAAGATCGAGTAAAACGACTTTTGAAATAATACATCTTCAAACAATGTACGTGAAAAACGTGTGAAAAATCAGCTGTTACCTGTGGTGATTCCGTTATCTCCACCGCCCGCTGCAGGTTGGTGATTTTCTTTTGCATTGATGTAAAGGTTTCCGACAGTTGTTCGACACTTTGCTGATTTTCTACACAAAACCAACCCATTATAGAGGCACCGACTGTGAACACAATGATGAACAACAACGCTGGTGAACTATAGGAGTTAAAGCTTCCCTTGGACATGTTAACGCTTGCCTTGGATACGTTTACGCTTTCATTGAATACGTTTACGCTTCCATTGGATGAGTTTATGCTTTCCTTGGAGGAGTATATGCTTTCCTTGGAGGTGTTCATGCTTTCCTTAGAGGTGTTCATGCTTTCCTTAGGCTTTGAAACTGGAGACTCCAACACAATGGAGGAGTCTTGTTCCTGCGGCTTCTTAGACTTTCGCTTGGCCATGGCAGCAGAAGAGGACTAGAGATCTGCGTGCCTTCAGTGGACTGGGTTCAGCAGGCTGAGGCTGTCGTCTGGATCAGCAAAGGTATTACTTTTTCAAGACCCTTTGACCTAGTCATTGATTGGGCCTGCATCCACAGCAACTGCTGGTGTGGGGGGCGTGACTGCACGGTATGTAACTGCATTGGTGGAATAGTTTAGATCCACATAATGAATGCACCACAGTGTGCATATACACCATCAGAAAGGTTTTGTATTCATAACTTTAATTAAAAGTGATTTATATTGACAACACAACTGGGAAGTCCTCTTAAAAAAACGTTTAGAGTTTTTTTTTTAAATATACATATATTTTTCAGTTATAAAATAAACAGACATTGCTCCAGATAACAGAACATACAACAAAACATGTAACAAGAAACAACTAAACAAAACATAACGGAGGAGGGGGATGCAAGGATGACTTCCTAAGACCGCTGATTGCGACAAACACAGGACATTACATACACAATACATTATACATTACACAGGAGATGCCATATTGACAGGGTCAGATAGGAGAGCTGCGGACAGTGAACCGCAATCCTCCTGTCTCCCCTCAAAATCCCCCAGCAGAGAAGCTGCACGCTCCATATTCAGCAGGTCCAGATACTCCCTCAGCCTTGAGTTCCTAGTAGGCTTGGATTTTCGTCATTTTAGGGGCAAGGCCATTTGGCCTTTGGTGTCACACATTTTTTCAGGGCGCAAAGGCCACATTCCAGGGCACAAAGGCCATTGAGGGAAACATTTGGATTTGGAGCTTACAAATAAATAACTTCACTTTCTGATAAGAAAAACACACGAATGACATGGACAACAAATCACTTTTTTAATATCAATAATGTCAAACATTATATCATCATATAGACCTATGCCTCCTTAGTATTACCGTATATAACATGCAATACTCTACTTTGAATAATTAGTGTTTCATATTTTTTCCATCTACTACTTCTCTCATTCACAAAATCAAATCTAAAAATCTAAAATGTTATTAATATGTAACAAATATATTCAATTTCAGAGCAGAAGAAACAGCCTTCAAGGGTCAAACTCTGTACATACATCATTCAGCAGTGCACAGTGAAGCTCAAACATTCAACTGTATGCACAATATATACTTTGAAATGCAAAAGTGTGTGTGTGTGTGTGAGTCTCTTTAATCAGCTCCTCACAGCTCCTCATATCTGTTCAGAAACTAGACAAAAGTTAAACTGTACAAACCACAGACTGTCTGTGTCATGGCGAATACAGTCGCTGCTTTAATTCTGTCTTTAGGACGTTGTTTTGGGTTTGGATGGAGCAGATACAGGTTAGTTTAGCCTGATCTGATCTAATAGAGAGGCGAAGTCCCTCCCCTTCCGGGAGCCTCCATGGGACCCCGGAAGCGGAAAATTATACATTGAAGTCAATGGAGAGAGAAAAGTTATCTTTTGATCCCGTTTGAATTGTGCCACGAATGACACATATGATGTTTGTCAATCTTAAACAATCATTTCCATGCAAAAAAAGTCACAGTTTGTCGTAAAAATGCTGAAATATAAGACTATGAATAATACGCAACTAGAAAGACTACAAATCCCAAATGCATTCTGGGTCGCGTAAGTGATGTCATAGGCGATAATGCTCCAAGACTGGTTGTGACTCGCAAAGCAAAGAGGAAGAAGAAGACTGATTTATTCCCTCCAATAAATATAAGAGATTGCTCCAATAAATTCACTTTTACAAGATGCCTGTGTGCTTTGTACGAGGTTGTAATCACAAAAGAGATCATACCACTTGCTCGTTCTATCGCTTCCCGTCTGATGAAAGGACCAGGAGTCGTTGGACCAAACATATCAGGTAATATACATG
Source organism: Notothenia rossii (assembly GCF_949606895.1). Lineage (NCBI taxonomy): Eukaryota > Metazoa > Chordata > Actinopteri > Perciformes > Nototheniidae > Notothenia > Notothenia rossii. The sequence continues at coordinate 66,399,905 of NC_136903.1, read as the reverse complement.
TTTTGCATGGAACATAGTCAAGTTAGCTACCTAGCTAGTAGCGAGCATGTTAGTTAGCATTATATTACATTACTTAGCCTTGTCATTTGTATTAGCCTTAACATGAAGTAAACCAAAATGTTAAACAGTAAGAGTAGTCATGATGGTAAGTATTTTGTGAAACATTTGAAGAGTAGCCTATCGCCCCCTCCACCAGGTGCTAAGGGGGCGGGAGGTAGGCTAACGCCACATTAGTATCAGCGATCTTTTCTACTTAATGCTATCTGCACAAATGGTTAACATTGACCATTAAAAGATCAGGCAGTTCAGGGAGAGTCGAAGGAAGGAAGGCAGGCAGCTTTGCATGACATTCTTCTGGACGTGTTTCATTGTGATGATAGTGAGAGTGAGTCAATCTGTTTGTTGGAAAGACAGTAGTTGAGTGATTACTGAGAGAAAATTATTAAAAGAGATAATTATTCAGTGTTGTTACTTTAAAGTGTTGTTACTGACCTTTTTCTCTTTTATTTTCTTTACCTCACCTGTAACTGCTGAGACCCTGAGGAACATGCACACTGGTCTGACCTGCTCTGGTAACCTGATTTCCACTGTACGTAATAGTATTTGGTTATGGTATATTATTTATATACATCAAAGGCACAATGCACCCCTCAGAGACACACATGTATTGAGTGTGATATTTTGCATTGGTCATGTGAAATCATCTTTACACACTAGAAAACTGTAGGAGCGGCAACTTGTTTTGAAATTGAATTTTTAATATCCGATAATAAAGTTGATCTGTTTTCTTTATTCTTCTCTCTTCCCAGCTCCATCCATCACCATTCTCTGTTCCTGCCAGGTCCTGCTTGCTAATCAATGCTTATATTTTTTTTACACAATTACAAATAAAGTCAATGTATTGTATGACATGAAGTTGTGCTTCATTGAGTCAATAATAAATTCATTCTGCCTTCAGCTGCAAAATTATTGTGGACTGCACCGACATCCATGTAGCAGCCCCCCCCCCCCAGTAAGATGAACCAAGCAAAGCTGACATACTCAACATACAGCTGTGCTCTTAAGTTTACATGAAGAATTTGTGAAATATTGGTAATAACAGGTTTAAATGATTATTAGTAATTAATTATATAATTTTCTCATCGTAGATGAGCAGACAGGGAGCAGATGAGAAAAGCAGAATATGCAGCTGCCATTTTCCACATGGAAAAGAGAAAGGGCCAAGTGTATTTGAGTGGACAAAAGAGAAATCCCAAATACGAAAAATAAAATTATACAATTTAGATATGTATACAAATAAATACATATCCTATATACACCATGTATAATGATGGTGTATGATGTAGAAGGAAGTGTGGTAGATAACAATTAAATATAGAGTTACATACAGATCCATGTTACAGCAAAAGATGGAATAACTAAGAAGCACGCAGTATAATAATAATTACACGCAACAATTAAATAACTGCTCAGCATCTCCACCACAATCCCAATCTGCTGTGTCCTGTTTTCCTCCCCTCTGCATAACACCCCATCACACATACGAAACACAACGCAGAGTCCGAGGGTGTTAAGAGTATGTTTATTTAAATGTCCTCCTCTCTACTGGCCAACACAGGGAGCATATGCTGGGTGTAGAATTGTTCCAGGAGGAGGAGATTTCCATGCCATGCAGGGTCTTTGGGGATGGGGATGATGATCCCCTCCTTCGTGGTCCACAGTAGCAGAGACTCCGGTCTGTGATTTGCAGCTGTTATATAATATACAATACATTTTTTTGAAAAACATTTGATCAAAAAATAAGGATTTGGTCAGGATCTAGAGTCAGTGTGTAGTTTATTAATTAATCAATGCTCTCTACATTAGGAAAACACATACCAGTGTACCAGAGGGAGTCACACACAGCTGTGCCTAGATAACCAAACAAATTGACAACAGGGATGCAAACTCATCAGGTATGAAAAAGGTGACAAGGATCCGAGCCCCCTGACCCCACAGAATATCGGCTTTAAAATGAGGAATAACAGAGGATTTTAGCAGTCAGAACAACTAAAGCAGCAGTGTTAATATTAACAGAAACGCCATAGAGTCACATCTAATAGAAATATATAAAAAGCATTTATTTTAATTGTGTAGCAGTCAGTTTATAATTTTGGCAGCACTGTTGAGCATTTTGAAAATGTATTTTCAGGCCTCTGTGCAAGGCTTAGTCTTTCTATCTTTATAGCCACTGGTGTAAAGTAACTAAGTTCATAAACTCAACAAGTACTATACTTGGGCACAATTTTGAGATACTTGTACTTTACTTAAGTATTTCAATGTTTTGCTACTTTGTACTTCTACTCCACTACAGTTCAGAGGTAAATGGTGTACTTTTACTCCACTACATGTATGTAATACCTTTAGTTACTTACAGATGTGGATGAATGATGTGAAATATAATCAAGTGTTAAATCAGACTTTAGTTCCACCTGGAGTAAATCCAAAAGCTACCCTGCAGTATACAAAGTCATTCAGACTAGCTGCACCTTTACCAGCTTTGAGAACACTTTCATGATCAATCATTATAAAACGTATCATATTATTCTGAAATGGACCAATCTGCAAAATGACTACTTTTACTGTCGCTACTTTCACTATATTTTGATAATAATACTTTTCTACTTTTACTTGAGGAACATTTGGAATGCAGGACTTTTACTGTAACAGAGTATTCCTACACTCTGGTACTTCTACTTTTACTCAAGTACAAGAACTGAGTACTTCTAATTTTAATCAATTACAAGATATATACTTATACCACCTCTGTTTATAGCCTATGAAAAAAACGATTAGAAAACGAAGGCTAAAGCTAACGTTAGCAGATAGTGACAATGTATGCTAGTTAGCTAGCTCAACGATAATATTGCGACGGGAAAAAAAAACTTTTCAGTGCACATCACGCTCTGCCGCTCCGACAGGGAGCTCTACTCTGAACACCTGAACGGCCCGTTCTAACAGCTGTTCACCAGCGGTCCAGTCTGTGCCACAGGGACTCCGGACGCACAGTTAATATTAACGAACGCACCGTAGGTAATGTAGCTGCTGAAGCTAGACCATCATCGCCGAGCAGCAGAGGCTTATTATACATCATGAGCAGAGCCGACAGGCAGGAAGACTCGAGCACACAGCTCGCGCTTCATTATAATATATATAAAAAAAGCTCGCGGCCGCACATTAATCCGGGTCCCAGACCCCCTCCCATACCCAAAAAATATTTTTATTGCAGATCTACAGGAATCACAAAAACGACCTATTTTGGATTCAAAACGGAGAATTTCGCCGAAAGGTGACAAGTTTGCATCCCTGGACAAGATAACCAAAATCCTTGAATCTACACACAGCAAATAAACTCAAATGACACAACGAGATGTAAAAAGGAGATCACACATATAGTCGATATAGAACTGGCCGCTTCAATCTGAAGAGCAACTAAAACAAAACACGGGAGTGTATCTTGTTCTTGTGAACACTAATGTTATCCACAGCATACACAGACACCACAAAGTTCTTAAGGAGAAAACTAGTTTCTAAAACAAAACACGTTAGTGTACCTTGTTAGCTAGCTGACATTAACCTTAAACATTGCACTCATATTACTCACTGAAACCTTGTAAAGCCGGTCCCGCATGCTGGCTCTTACAGAACCGCTCCCTTTCGTGTATGTACAGCTCTCAACATGCCCAGACTTGTAGTGATTTTCACCTCGTTTTATACATTTTCGCCTCATTCTGAAAGAAACAGGTGAAATTTACTAACGTGACAGCCATCTTTGTGATGGTGACGCGTATTTTGCGAGACCAGAGACCTGTAGTTCACTGAGCGGTTTCACACAAAAAAAATTGTAACTTCACAGTTTTACGACACATTTTTATTTTTTTGACTTGCAAAATGTTCTTTTAATTTGACAAACATCATATGTGTCATTCGTGGCACAATTCAAACGGGATCGAAAGATGACTTTTCTCTCTCCATTGACGTCAATGTATAATTTTCCGCTTCCGGGGTCCCATGGGTCGGAAGTAGATGGGCGGGACTTCGCCTCTCTATGGAGATCGCTCCATTCAGAGAACACGCATTTTAAAAGTTTTTCGCCTGCCATCTTGTCTACACACTTGTCAAAGCATGGTTTTTACTAACAGTTATCAGTATTTAGTTACTTCGGCGTCATTTTTGAAACGTGTATTACAATTAAATCACGGTAAAATAGGTCAATTTTGTCGTAGTTGGTTTCCACCATAGTATTTACAAGGATATAAGCCCCGCCCCCTCTGTTACAGATATGGGCATCTGTTAATGCCTGTTATATAGTGTCGCCTGTTGGCGCTTTAGTAAACTGCATGCTGACACATGCTTACACTGTGATGTACTATATCCGCAAGCGCGGAAATATACATGTGATGGAGTTGTGAGTTACGGGAATAAAGCTGCAGACTGAAAAATTGTGTCAGAAGCGGTCTTCTTGGACTAAAAGCTCAAGAAAACTCACGTCATGACGACAAACAGTATTCCGGCACCCGAGGGCATGCATATGTCTGGTGATATAGCCAAAAACTGGGAGGTTTTTAGAGCAGAATTTGAGGACTTTTTGCTCGCTACAGGTCTGACCGAAAAGACGAATGCGGTGCAGGCAGCCACACTGAGACGGCTTATGGGGAACGAGTGCCGGCATATATATATATATATATATATATATATATATATATATATATATATATATATGCACGACGTCACGCTGACCGAGGAACAAAAGAAAGACCGCAAAACAATTTTGCATGCGTTGGGGGATTATTTCAAGCCGGCAAAAAATGTGATTTATGAGAGATACACGTTCGGAACAAGGACCCTCAGCTTTGTTATAAAGCTATCGATAGCTTTATAACAAAGCTGAGGGAAAAAGCATCATCATGTGAGTACCTGAAAGATGAACTAATTAGGGACTGGCTGGTACTCGGTATTGCCAGCGAGAGCACCAGACGCAGGAGCGGACTGGCCATCTGTAGAATCTGGAGAACCACAGAACGGCCGGTCGTCAAGGGGCGTTGACGGCCGGCCGGCCGGCCGGCCCTTCAAACATTTTTTGTTTAACATCATAATTTAAGTTGCGCTGACGGCCGACAGAGGGCGACAGCGGACGCTAATGCAGTTGTGTGGTTCTTATCTGTCAAATAATCACACACGAAGAAGAAAAAAGATCGGCCACACAAAGAGAAGGGATTAGATGCCGCGGCAGACATGGAGAATGAAAAAACATGGATAAAAATCAAAGAAAACGAAAAGAAAAAGGTGGGGCCGAGAAGGCAAGAGAAAAAAAGGTGAAGTCACTCGCAGGTGAAGCATATTTCGCAAATTGACAGACCTTTTTGGCAGCAGCGCTGCTACAAGCACTATCAGCAGCAGCTTAGAACAAGTGCAAGGTGATGAAGAGAATGATGAGGGTGTGAGTTCAGATAGCCAGCCTCCTGCGTTCATGATGACGGACAGAGTTGAGCTGATGGAAGAACCAGCTCAACTGGCACATACAAGAGCAGGGAAAGAGCAAGAGGTGGTTGAGAATTATCCCTTGAACTCAGTGGCGTTTTCTCCTGGAAGCCAAGGGAAGCTAGGCTTCCCCTGTTTTTTTGGATTGTAGTTATAATTTTAATAAATAAATAAAAACACTTCGTTTAGTTTCGGTAATTATTCATGGGTGAAGTTTGAACTTTAAGGTTGGGGGTGCCAAAAAATAACTACAAATGTAATGTATAGCTATAGGCTGCAACACAAGGATTCATACATGAAAATTGATCAGGATAGCCTACAGGCTACTGCAGGTGTGTTTTCATAACTAATATGCCCAATAGATGAAATTACTATGGCAGCGGAACTCGCCGCAAAATAAAACGGTTGCTGCGGCACATACTGCTGCTATAATTAGGCTATAACACAGAGGTCTGTAGGATCAATGTTCCCCAATGCTCACACACTTTTTAATGAACTGTATAGGCATACTAACTAATAACTGTAGGATATAAGCACAGCAGTTGTATCACATTTTGACCTAATTTCAGCGATGAAAACAAAGCCAACCAACAAAGTAATGACTTTTGTTCACCGTCATCTAGTGATTATGATCTCCATGCATTCAGCGTCTCTGCCCCACAACTGTCAGCAGCGGCCGCTAGCAGGACCGAAGCATGTGAGCACAACGCAAACGGGAGGATTTGGAGGATTTTGGTTTGAGCGTGGAGCGGTGTCTGCTGCTTACTGCAGCTGGCTATCCCCGGATGCAGATGCTGCGCAATTACGCATTTAAGCTCAACAAAACGAAATAATTTGAATGAATGGCTTACCTAGTGCAGCATCAGGCGCCTCTTTTTCCGGCTGGCATAGATGTCCACTATCTTCTCAACTGACAGTTTTGCAGTCAAATCTCCCTCAATGTGCAGCAGGGCCAGATCAGAAAATCTCTCCTGGATCATTGTAGTTCTCAGCCAGTTTCTGATCCTCCTCATTGCTGAGAAACTTCTCTCTGATGTCGCTGATCCAATGGGCAGTGTCAGTGCAAGCTGGAGTAATGGGAAGAAGTTTGGATAGCTCTCCTTGCTCACTTCGTTTTGCAGGTCCTTCAGGTTAATGGGAGATTGGACAGCACATTTTATCAGGTCCATTTCTGCTGTCACCAGCTGTGGATGGACGATCTTGAGGCTTGCATATTTTCTCAGAAGTGGTTCAATGCCTTTCTTCTCACACTTTATCACAGCATCACATGCCGCTGCAAGCTCCATGGCTTCACCTGAAAACCGTCTGTCCAACTCGGCCATCATATTGTCCAGCACAGGGAGATATAAATGACAGTAGATGGCGTGAGCCTCAAATTGTCCGTCTATTTCCTCATTCCTTTCATCTCGTTGGCGCTGCCCAAGTGTGGCCCCCACTACATACTGGTAAAGCGACAAAGGGGGTCTTGAACTTCTTTTTCGCTTTGCCATGGAGGGGGGGTCACTTTCTGCAGTGGCAACTGGCATGCCGACGTCCTCGCCAAACTGCTTGATCTGGCTCCATATGTCTTGCCAACCTTCCTCCTCTCCTCTGCGTTCCCTCAAGTGTGCTCTCAGACTGTTGATCGTGGAGGCAGCATCTGCAAGTGTTGTGGATTTGGACTGAAGTTTCTTGTGAACAACGTGCACAACCCGCAGTAGGTCCTCAAGGATAATGAGGCAGGCGATGAAGCCAGGTGTGGTCATGTGATTATACAACCCACTTACTTCCACTGACCATTTCTCTCCTTCATCCACCATCTCCTTCAGACAGCGTGTGATAGGCACATAATGTGATTTAACCGCAAAGACGCATCGCCATTTGCTCGCCCAACGCCTGTCACTGGGTTGCCCAATTTCCTTTGCCTTCATCTCGAGTGTTTTCTGCATCGCCAGAAACCTGTGGTGGTTGCTTGGTTCTGAAAACACGGAGTACAGCTTATCAATAACATTTAACGTCATTTTGATGTCTCTGTTGACTGTGCATGATTCCACCAGGACCAGATTAAGTTTATGGGCCATGCAGTGTACGTAGATGGCAAAGGGGTAATCTTCCTTGATACGCTGCTGCACTCCAGTTAAATGCCCAGACATAACTGAGGCCCCATCATACGACTGTGCGACTATTGGGACGTCCTGCAGTCCACATGACTCCAACCCCTTCTTGATACCCTCAACAATCCCAGCAGCATCTCGGGAGGCAGAACAGTCAATGAAGCAGATTAATCGCTCCTTAACCTGTAGCTTTTCTGCATATCTGATACACACAGACAGTTGTTCAGACTTTGATGATTTGGCCTCATCCGCGATAACCGTGAAAAAACCAGTCTCACGCACTGCATTTGCTATTTCCTCTCTAACTAGCTCTGCACACAAAGAGATGACCTCGTTTTGAAAATCTGGACTTGTACAATTAAAGTACTTCTCATCCTGCATTTTGCGGAAACTTGGGTCATACTTGCCGAGGAAGTCGCACAGACTCAAAAAGTTTCCCTTTGTTTCATCATCATCATCCGGCTTGCTTTTATCCGTTTCTGTATCGACTGTATTTGTGTGCTTTTTTTCATTTTTATTTTCTTGTATTTCCTTTTTTCTCCATTGTATTTCCCGATGTCCACGGAAAGGGAGGCCCAGTTGAGACAGCAGCTTAACGACATCCACGACCTTTGTCAAATACTCCCTGTTTTTATCCACTGTGTTCTGGTGACTGGTTGACAAGTGGACTCTGACAGATCCATGCTTTTCAGTTTCCTTGTAGCCCTCCCACAGTCTCATGCAGGCCTTGTGTTTTTCACAAGAGCTATGCTTTATCAGCCTCTCAGTTAGCTTACTCCAATATCGCCCGCCTTGTTTAGCTAGTGTGTCTTCCTCCTCTCCAATCTCCTTGGAAAAGTGGCGGCAACAAAAACAAAACACTGCGTCCCTTGAAACCGAGTACTCCAGCCACGGATGCTTGTTATAAAAGAATGCAGAAAAGCAACGATTTCTATCTCCAATTTTGTGTCTTGGGAAAACGGAAAGCACTGGCTGTTTGGGGCCCACACTTTTATCTCCTAGGTCACTGGGAAGTTGACCGCCATCAGAGGCTGTCTCACAGGGATTGCAAGCGGCGGGAGCTGCGGTGCCGACCGGCGCCAAGATGTGGTGGCTGGTTGACGGGCGAGGCGGGACTGGCGGGTCCGGAGCAGGTGCAGCTTGGGTGGCAGCAACGGTGGCGCTGGAACTTGAATCCGAAACTGGAGTTGTTTTGGTTGCGAAGAACCTGCGTATATCCATTTTTTTTAGTCTTCTCCTGTCAGGTTTTGGCGGCTGGCAGACTCGACTTGTCTGAATTTGAGTGCTCAAAGTGCGCATGTGCGTGCAGCGTGTGAGGGCGCAGCAGCTGCACAGATCGTCTGTGTAGACTCATTTTTGAGTAATGTTCTGTCTCTGACAGCAGTACACACTGAGACAATATGTTTGTGGATTTAAATTTATTATGTTTATTGAGTTTGCATTTATTGATATAGCGTTCCAGAGTTATATTTATCTAGGCCACCTACTATCTGTACATCATAACTAAAAATTTTTTAAAAAAAGACTCCGGCCACCAGGGGGTGCCGGGCACCCCGGGAACCCCCTCAAACTTCGCCTATGTAATTATTCTGCCGGCCCATCTCTCCCCCATTTCATTGAGTATTTTACAAAGAGTGAAACAGCGCCCCTCTAGATGTTATGATGAAACAGTAGATTGCACTCTCTGTTGCGAGAGGAGGTTAGCCGAAATTGGCTTCCCTTGGTGAAAAAAATCGAGGGATTGACCAATCAGATAAGGCTCACGTCATGTCTCACAATCCAATCAAATCGCATCAACTTCAGTTCGTACTGTAACTGTCATCACCGCCCTTAAAAAGTAGCAAGCAACTGAAGCAAGTGCAATTATGGAGGGTGGAGATTTGGAGTATTTCATCAAAAATAATTTTACTAAACTTCCGCTACAGCAGCAACTAAAAATGAAATCTGATGACAGGCAAATACCCAAACTGTAGCTGTGTACAGAGAGGAAAAAAGGAGCGAATCGGACGTAAAACTTTAAATAACAAACAGCGGATTTCTAACATTTGACATTTCATGTGGCCAGACTGGGTCAGTTTCCAGGGCTGAATTTTAGTCCCAGTCCGCCCCTGACCAGATGGCGACTGCTGCGTGAACGGGACCTAACGCTGCCAACAGCTGTGGAGATTTGCCGCCTTGCAGAATTGACGAAGTCACCCATGAGGCTTATTGAGAGCCCGCAGGCACAGGCGGACAGTATTAATGCTACGGTGGAGAGGCAAGGCGGACGACGCAAAACACAGTGGAAAACAGTGGAAAGAAACACAGTGGCTGAGAGAGAGCAGCAGTGGACCTGCAAATACTGTGGAAATGGACACAAACGGCGCAGAGAGCATTGCCCAGCCTATGGTAAGACCTGCCGAGCATGTGGCGTTTCAAATCACTTTGCAAAAGTATGTCAGGCCAGCAGCAGAGCAGAGAAAACAAGAAAAGTTAATGTTGTTGATGATGTCCAGCAAACTGAAGGGGACTCAGATACAAGTGAAAACCTATACAATGTCACTGAATATGTACGGAATGTGAAAGCAAATGGTTTGTGCACCTACACCTGAATAAGAAAAGACAGCTATGCCAGCTAGATACAGGGGCCACTTGCAATGTTATGGGCCGCCAGTTTAAAGAGAAACTGTCACCAAAGACAGCCTAACAGCTGACCAGAACAAGGCTAAAGCTGTACTCTGACACATACATACCATCCCTGGGGAAATGTCACACTGACTGTGTGGTCAGGGGAAAAACACACAGACTTGTGTTTGAGATAGTGAACACCAAACAAAAGCCCCTGCTAGGTGGTGCTGCATGCACTGATCTGGGCCTTGTGAAATTCACTATTCCAAGAGAACTACTGCCAGCGGAGGTGAACACTATTGATGCAAGCCAGTCTATGCTACTCACAAAATAAATGCTACTGAAAGACTTTCATGATGTTTTCCATGACCCGATCGAGTCAGTCCCAGGTAATATTCATTTCGATCTGAACCCTGAAGTGACACCATTCCAGTGCTCACCACAAAATGTCCCTGCTGTAGCGCTAAAAGCCCGGGTTAAGGAAGAGCTGGACAAACATGTGAAAGCAGGCAACCTTACGCCAGTGACGGAGCCAACAGCGTGGATAAGACACATGGTGACAGTAGCTAAACCGGACAAGATAAGAATCTGCATTGACCCAAAGCCTCTCAATCAGGCACTTCTCAGGTCCCATTACCACATGCCAACGATAGAAGACGTCTTGTACAAACTGCCCAAGGCTCGTGTCTTCACACTGGTTGATGCTCGTGACGCCTTTCTCCAGTGCAAGCTTGATGAGGAAAGCAGCCGCTTGACGACATTCTGGACCCCATGGGGTCGGATGAGATGGCTCAAACTCCCGTTTGGAGTCTCAGTGGCGCCAGAGATCTATCAGCGCAAGCAACATGAGCTGCTATCAGGCCTGGCTGGCATCGAGCCCATTGCGGATGACATCCTGGTGGTCGGGTGTGGCGATACGGACGCAGAGGCTGAAGACGACCACAACACCAACTTAAGAGCTCTGATGCAACGGTGTAGGGCTGTGAAGCTCAGATTGAGTGAACTCTTGAATTACCTCTTGAATGATCGGGTCTTTAAGGCCCCGGCCCCACGAGGACGATAACGGTCATTTCCGTTACCGTTTTGTGTCATATAGACCATTCGACCACACCAGGACGACAGAATATGGCACTAAACGACTACGGTAACGATAACGGGTCCCAAGGTGGATAGACCGGCATACGCAACGCTCTCGGGGGTCCAACGGCTCGGACCCGGCATCCTCAAAGTTCGGACTACGGTCCGAATTCGGACCGAACCACCTCTGACTCTGGAATCTGAGCAAATTATACATTTCATATGTATTATCTATATGTATTATATGTGAGACATCGCCACAACGCATTTGCAACAAGTCAAAATTCTCCGCTATGTCCACTTCAAACAGCGCTCTGCATGTCCGACTGTTCCACTGTCTGTGTGTGTGTCAACGCTTTGGTCCATTCAGTATCCCGTCAGCCCTTTTCTCCCCCACCAACAGTCTGCCAATAAGAGGCACAGGAGGGCGGGTCTTCGTGGAATGAAAATGCGTGTGTCGTCTTTTTCAACCTGTCTGAGTCAGCGCGGGAGTTATAATAAAAAATAAATAAAGTCAGAGCGAGGGTTGACAGCGCATCTAGTTGCATGTAGCTAGTAGTTTCAGCTGTAGCCTAGTGTAGCTAGTAAAGCTAGAAAAATGGCATGTTCAAAGATGACCAATAAAAGAAAAGTCGACAGTGTAAACTGGCAATTCAAAGATGAGTGGACTGAAAAATATGCGTTCATCCTCCCTCCAGCGAGCACCAAACCAATGTGCCTAATATGCCAAGAAACGGTAGCTCTTGTGAAGAGTGGCAATTTGAAAAGGCGTTATGAAACGAAACACAATTATTTTGAAGCGACCTTCCCTCAAAATTCAGCGGTAAGAACCACAAAAATAAATGGGATGAAATCCTCATATCAAGCTGCAAGCAGGATCCTTGTAACATCTATGCCACAACGAGAAAAGGCAACTGAGTCCTCACTCAGAGTGGCATGGGTGTTGGCTAAACACAAGAAGCCATTCTCTAATGCAGAAATAATTAAAGAATGCATGACTGAAGTGATGGAGACCATGTTTGAAGGCACAAAAAGAGGAAATAACAGCTAAAATCAAGCAAATCCCCCTCTCAGATTCCACAGCAACCAGAAGAACGGAAATACTGGCTGGTGATCTGATTAATCAGCTTTGTGATGGAATCAAAAATGCACAGTGCATTTCCTTAGCTGTGGATGAGTCCTCTGACACCACTGACAATGCTCAGATGCTGGTGTTTGTGCGATTTTATGATGAGGCAAAGGGGGATATTGTTGAAGATGTGTTGGGCCTGACGCACAAGGGGGGAAGACATTTATAACGCAATAATGGGAATGTTGAATGAAAGAGGGATATATCTAAAGAAAGTGGTTTCAATTGCTACTGATGGAGCTCCAGCCATGATGGGGAGAGAGAGAGGACTGGTTCAGCGCCTGAAAGATCACCACCCTGACCTGATCTCATACCACCAGGGGCGGATCTACCGGGGTGGCATGAGCTGCCACCCTAAAAAATAGCCTTGCCACCCCAGAGCTGCCACCCCAGTTGGCATCTTTGTTTTGAAAGAAAAGTTGTGGCTCATCGGACATTTATGAGAGAAGATCTCTAATGTCCGAGTGCAAGTGAATGCAGCACAAGACGCGAGTCTTGTAACCCCTCCTCCGGCCCTGGCGCGAACTTGGAAATATGATTGGCGCAGTGTTGCCAACTTGGCGACTTTGTCGTTAAATTCAGCGGCTTTCCAAACCCTCCGGCTACTTATTTTTGTCAAAAGCGACTAACGACTAATCTAACGACTTGTAATGCTGTTATTAGGGACCTTTCTGGTGTTTGGAGACTCACGTATTGTTCAGCAGTTAACGAGCCGCTGGTGCTGCCGTGAACCCCTCCACCCTCTGATAGTACTCACAGGCGCTAGTTGCCTCCCGCAGCAGCTCAGCTGCAGTCAGAGCAGAGAGGAGACAGCCATACCCTCCCGCGTCGAGACTGTAAATGAATTGCGCATGCGCCAAGCCGTCCTGGTTTTGAGCGGGATTTAAATGTAAATTGTAAATGTTTCTTCACTGTCACACTATAATACATAACTGCCTTTGCTTTGCTTTGACTCACACAGCCTCAGTCACTTAATCACCTCGTCCACTGTGTGTGTGCGCCTCTGTGACAAGCTAAACATTCACGTAGGTCATCATGTCACAGTCTAAACTGTATTCACAAAAGTACAGAAAGGAGTAGGAATCAAACCCTGTGTTTAAAGGATGGTTGAAGCCATTTATTGGAGATGACACATGGGCATACTGCCTTTATTGTAAGGGAGATTTCTACTAAAAACTATTTCTACTTTCTACTTTGTCTAATAGAGACATTTCTGATCTACTGTTGTCTGGATTTGCTAAGTTTTGATCCTTGAAGGGGGTGGAACGTTTTTTTTACCGCCATTACATGATATGCAAATTAGGCGATGTCATTTAGGGACTTCTGGTAACTTTTCGGACAGCCAATAGCTACTTTCCTTACTATGGAGTTGGCAACACTGGATTGCCGGCGATTTCATTTGAACGGGGTGACGGCGCAAAACAAGAAGCATTCGGACTCAAGCAGACGGAAGGAATGAGGTATTTGCGGTCTACAATGACAGAGAAGAGACTGTCAGTTTGGCTATACTCAGCATTGAATCAAAACGCACTAAAGCTGTTGATCTTAATCAGTTTGTGAGGCGTTTTGCTGAACAAAAGGGTAATATCCGCATTCAGCTGTAATAGGCATGCCAACTTGATGCTCTGCTCACGGATGACTCGATGAGCATAAAAAACTGTTAAGATGATGACCTTGTATGTGTGTATATATATTTTTTCTTTGTGGGGGTCTGTCCCCAAAAAACTGTTTTAAGTCCTGAGAGAGTAAAATAAGAAGGTGTGTAAAACTACACTGCCCAGCCACAAAAAATAACCACTTTGATTTAACTAGGCCAGTAGGTAAGGGCATTCCACTGGATAATAACTTACTGCAGGGATCTATATGTTTTAGCTGAATACACGTTTTTTTTTTTTTTATAACCCTAACTGATACAGTTAGTCAATTCTTTAATGTTTGTTCTTTCTGATGTACAGTCAAGGTTGTAACTGTTTGCAGTAAAGTCGTGGGGCGCTGAACTGTTGGCTTGAGTCTTTTGAATTTTTATACATAATATATGTAATGGCAATTCCTGTTCCTATGTCCTATATCGTTTTGCCATTACTTCACAGAAGGGGTTGAAGAGTGATCCAGACGCAGACACAAACAGATGACTTGATGGTCCTTTGGTGCAGTTTATAATGAGGTTTATTATCGTTTTACATACCAGGGTTTTAATTGTACAGTTTCATTGTAGTGGTGAGCATCTGCCGGGCTGGTGAAATCGGTATGCTCTTTCCTTTCGGTGTCCTCCCGTCACCTGGTCACATATGACCTCTTTTATACACCCGGTGCAGCTCAACCCCGCCACCAAGTGTTCAAAAATAATATTGCACTATACGTATAACTTAAATAAACTGACACACCAACAACACCCATAAAATGGCTCCTACAATATAATTACTTGTCTTTCAAATTTGAAGGAGGGGGAGCAAGCATCTTGAGGAACATTCATCATTAACTCCTCCAAAAAATATAGTTTATTCAATAATGAAAGAATATGTGAATCATAACAGTGATTGACCGCTGATAGGAATAATATGATTGCTAATAGTATCATATTCATTCAGACAAACATTGATGAGACAGTTAATTAATGTACTTATTGCAGCTGTCTGCATAGATTTGGTTCCCCTGCTTGTCTAAGAGTGAAACAAACTCATTCAGTTATAGTTCAGTTAAAATTCATTAAATTATGATTGCCACCTTATATATCTCTACTGTTAGGCCCCAAGCCTGCTTTTCAGGTTTCAGGCTCGAAAATGACATTCCCAGAACAAATGACCATATCTTCCCTTCTAAAAGGGTTAAATTAATAATCTTTTTTCTCAAAGTAATGATAAATCTGTGAGTTGGATGTAGAAAAGTCAAAATCAATATAGATGTTTTTTTATTTTAAAGAAAATTCAGATTGAACATGGTAAAAAACTGTAAATTGTAGTGTCCGTCCAAAACATATTTTGTACTTATAGTGAAAACTAACCTTGGATGATGGGTTAGTAGACTAAAAGCTTTAGGAATCCAAAGTACAACAGATAATAAGTACCCTGTATCAAGATTGATGCAAAACAAGTGATATTTGACCTTTTTAGACAGATTTAGCAAAAAATACCTCTTCTGGGCCTTTTGGGTGGATTTTCCATATCTCTGGCCCCCCTTGTTTGATTTTGACATGTTACATCTCTTCCTGACCGTTAGAGCCAACATAATCGAAGGGAAATCGTCCCATAGACTCTCATGTTAATGCTCATGCGTCTCTGCGCATGCAATCTTGTTGCAGAGCGTAGGAATATCCCTGCTCTGATTTCTGGGAACGGAAAAGCAGTTTTTATTGCTTATGGATTATCCGAACATTTCAAAGGGGAAAAAGACACATTGGATTAACCTATTGATTAACTACACCATCGTTTTTATTGTTTTAATGCCATTGAAGACCAGTTTTGACCAGACAAAGACCAAGGTAAGCCATGTTAGCGTTTTGGGCTACCTAGCGCCACATGTTTTGATGTAGGTTTTTGTTATTTTCTCCGCGAATTTGTAATCTTTGAGTGTTGAGGTGGGTACCAATAGCTTCTGTGTCTCCTTACGATCATAAACGATGTGTTGGATGTGCAGCTAGGATAAGTAATAAGGGTGCTACAGTAGGAGTGATTTTCGCAGTAATAGGTTAGCATTTTTCACTCTGGGTTCAGAGGGTCACTGTTAGCATTTTGAGGTTTAAAAAAAAAAAAAAATGAAAAAGATCAGTTAAATTAGTTTTTTTCCGTTATATGGATATAAAACATTCATAGTTTATCAAATATGAAGGTTCCTTAGACGTCACGCAATTTCGGGCCCGGATACGGGTCCGTGGGGCTTAAGGCTTTACTGATGTGCCACAATAATGTCACCTATGTTATTGAGTTAAAATATTAATATTGTGGCTTTCCAAGTTAACATTGATTGATATGACTGCGATTAAATCTGCATATTCTTCTGCCAGGGGATGCCACCCCTCAAAATCTCCTGCCACCCTCTTGCCACCCCATGGATATTTGTCTAGATCCGCCCCTGCATACCACTGCATAATCTACCAATCTGTCCTTTGTGCAAATCTTGGAGAAGTGTACTCTGAAATCATGGCAACAGTGATGAGACTCATAAACTTTTTGAGAGCATCATCTTCACTGCAGCATCGCTCGCTGCGGACATTCCTGACAGAGGTCAATGCAACTTTTGATGATTTGCTCCTGCACAACAACATCAGATGTTTGAGCAAAGGCAAGGTCCTGGAGCGTTTTTGGGCCATTAGGAAAGAGCTGCAAGTGTTTCTGTTAGAGCAAAAGAGTGCGAAAGCAAAACAGTTCATGGAATTCATGCAAAATGAAAAGAAGATGGAAGCTGTTGCATTTTTGGCTGATATAACATCTCATCTCAATCACCTAAATCTCAAGCTACAGGGCAAGAACAACACAGTGTGAGAGCTGATGTAAGCAGTGCGTGCTTTCCAGAAGAAACTGGAGGTTTTCAAAAGTGACCTACAGGTAAGCCTTTTTAATATTTTCTACCACACACATTTCCTGGATTCCAATGAACACCTTTTTGATACTTTATCATACCCTTTTAAGCAGTGCTCCTTATATCATTTTCTTATTTATTTTTTTATGTTTTCCTACAGGAGGGACTGCTCTACTTCCCCAAACTTTTGGAACAGACCAAAGGAGAAAATCGTCCTCAGAATCATGTTGCATTCCTGAAGAAGCTGATTGAAAACTTCAAGATTCATTTTGATGACTTCAGATTAGGAAAACAAGTCCTACTGTACATTGAAAACCCATTTCTGGTCAGAAATGTCAGAGAGTTCTCTGCAGAAGCACAACAAATCTTCCCATGGGCCAGTGCTGCTTCTCTGCAAAGTGAGTTGATTGACCTCAAGGAAAACCTTGCACTGAAAGAGGCTGACTGTGACACTCCCACCTTCTGGACAAAGATGGTCACTGCAGCTAATTTCCCTCTCCTGCATAAGATGGCACTTCACATTCTCACAATGTTTGGCTCAACCTACAGATGTGAGTCTGCATTCTCAACAATGAACATGATGAAGAACAAGTACCGCAGCCGACTCAGCAATGAACACTTGCATCAGTGTGTCCGCCTGGCCATCACGCCTTTTGTGCCAAAGTTCAAAGTCTTGGCAACAGACCAAAGGTGCCACTTATCTCATTAAGCAACAGTGTTTGACACAATGTACAATAGTTCTGGACTTATTTCGACTTTGATTCTTGGGATGGTGTGATTCACTTCAAGACTTTTTGTTTTTGCAACCTCCTGTTCAGAATCTTGTTGCAATTGTTTAAAAGTTTGAATGACCGTATTAAACGGACCTTTTGTCTGATTGAACATTTTCTTTAAGGACCTTTAAGATTTGTATTTGAGTACCCCTGCCCTATACGATAATTTTCTGATAATGATGAGGCAATAGCCCCGCCTCTCCCCACCTCTGCTGCTCACCCCCGCGTCAAAGTAAACTGCACACTGAATTCAGATTATTTATCTTTTTCCTGATATGGACATAAACGCGAGTGAAGTCTAATCTGACAGGACGGAGACACGCAGCTCTGCTCACCTGCAGCTCCTCCCGCTGTGATGCAGCGGTGAATGGAGAAAAACACACACTTCAAGTCAGATCATCGCCCTTAGCTATTTTAATTACCTAAACTAGTTATAAATATGTTTATTTTTACTGTCGGCCGGGTCACTCATTACTGGATCAGCTGGTGCATGAGACAGACACTGACACTGTCAGAAGAGAGGGAGGAAAAAGAGAGGCTCCATGTATTTTATTATTATATTATATAGAGTCGTTATTCATTTGTTTTAAAGCTCAATAAATAACAAAGAAGACCTTTGACCGGCACTTTTATAATTTTGTCCGGAAGATTTAAACTTTAACACACGTTGACTGGCGAAAAACTGCCCGGTTCCCTTGGCCCCCACCGCGGAGAATAAACAGAAGGGCAACCATGGCAACCATGCTTCTTCGCTGCTTTTGTGGAGGATGTTACAGCGCCACGTACAGGCTCGGCATATGTACTGCAGCTTCTCCAGCGGTTGGAGCTAAACAGAGGCCGTTTCTCAATCTCGAGGAAACTCGCTTCCAAGCCAATATTTCAAGGATGCTACGTCATCAAGTGCCGCCGAAGGACTGTTCCAATCTCCAGCATACTTGGAATTCCACCGAGGCCGCGTCCTTGGTTTGGGGGTAATTTCGAGGCTGCACATGGGTAGACTTTGCGTCCTTAAAATCCCCACAATGCTTTGCGCACGGACCAATTTCCCCAAATCTGTGGTGGAAAATGTAAGGCAGGGCCTCTCATATGACGCACACCTGCACACTTGTTAGCCTGTTCTACTCTTTGTTTTCTGAATGCCAGGAAGGATTCCTGCCTAGCTTCTGAAGCAAGTGACTCGGAAGCAGTGTTGGGACTAATGCGTTACAAAGTAACGCGTTACTGTAACGCCGTTACTTTCGGCAGTAACTAGTACTCTAATGCGTTATTTTTTAAATTCAGTTACTCAGTTACCGTTACTACATGGTGTGTTACTCCGTTATTTTTTTAATATAGTCTCGGCTCCCAGACGTTGGTGAGCGGCGCCAACAGCGAGGTGAACAGAGATGAGAACTGTACTTAAGTACAGTACTTGAGTAAATGTACTTAGATACTTCTTGTGTCACATGCGGAGACGTGCTGTGGGCGTGTTTGTGTTTAGTTAGCCTACTAACAATACTATCATGGCGATGGTGGAGCACAAGTCGAGTTTCTCCGCATGGAGATATGCTCACTATTTTACTTTTCTCTAGCATAAAGAAAATAACTTGTTAGTTAAGTGTAAGTTGTGTCTTGGCGGGTCAAAGATCCTATCTACTGCTCAAAACAGCAATTCCAATCGGTTAAAACATCTGCAAAAACAACATGCTGGGACGAAGCTATTAGCTAAGACCACAGACCCAGAGCCATCCGACGCCACTCCACCTCCACCCAAGCAACAGCGGCTGGATTTCAACCGAGGGACTGCTAGCCACGTGAAAGTGGATAAAGCCATTGCACGGTATGTTGTTGAACACGTGCAGGCTATTTCTACAGTGGAGTCACCCGCTTTCAGGGAGCTAGTAAGCATGATACCATGTCCGGGCGGCACACGGCATATGGGACGCAAAACGTTTTCCAACTACCTGGAGAAAGAATATACCAAAATGGAAAGCGAGCTAAAGAAAACATGTGAGGGGCTGGAATACATCTCGACCACCGCAGACATTTGGTCTGTCCACAACAGAAGCTTCCTCAGGATAACATCTCACTGGATAAACCCCACCACTTTACAACGCCAGAAAGCTGCGTTGGCCTGTAAAAGGATAAAGGGTAGGCACACGTACGATCTTATTGCTAGTGAGATTGACCACATTCACTCTTTGTATGGCGTGTCAACAAAAGTTACCTCCACGGTTACTGATAACGGCTCTAACTTTGTGAAAGCCTTTGCCATGAATCAACCGGAATCGCTCTCTGACGACGATGATGAAGAAGAGGTTATCTTCACTGACGTTGCAGATGTGCTTAACACCGCCGCAGAGGAAGGGATTGTTTTACCTCCGCACCAAAGATGTGCATCTCACACACTAAACTTAATTTCATGCGCTGACGTGCTGAAGTGGCTCCTTTCAAATCCTGGGACTAAAGGAATCTACAGAAGCTCTACAGCTAAGTGCACTGTGGAATAAGGCAAGCAGGTCCACAGTGGTCTCAGAGATAGTGAGCGACGTGTTCACCAAAAAGCTGCTTGTGCCATGCACTACAAGATGGAATTCATTTTATAATGCTGTGGCAAGAATTGTTGAAATGCCTATGATTGACTTGAGTGCCATCTCTGATCGTTTACAGCTAAAATCTATTAGCGACAGGGAACTTCATTTTATGAAGGAATATTGTGCCATAACGAAGCCACTCACAGTTGCTCTGGACAACCTGCAAGGAGAGGACAACTGTTACTTTGGCACCCTCCTGCCCACTCTAGAAACATTAATGTCAAAGACCCTGGAGATGAAAGACAGTCTGACTGTAGCAACTGGTTTTCCCTCTTCACTGTAGAGAAAGACTGCATGTAATCAGCACCAGCAACACCACTCATTTTTATTACAGCACACGTGGTATAATTGTTAACTATATAATATATGTCATTAATATTGTTAGCTGAGAGAGAGCACTAATATAGCCAAAGAAAATGGATGAAATGTGCAAAAAGTAGTTTTCAATGCATTCTATTTAAGGGACACAATAAGTCTTGAACATATTGATAAACTGACTGAAATGTATAAACTCTACTCCAGGGTGCAACAGAAATAAATAGTAATACTTTTTTTTGGCTAAATAAAGTTTTAGTTTTAGTTTAAATGATGTAATAACTCATAATAACTATAGTTCAAAATCACCTGGTGGTGTGCAGCTTTCATGGAAATGTACACAAATAAAATGAATAAATAAAAGGGAATCTCACTTATTCTAATGTCTGTGTCACTGTGTGTATGTTTTACAGGCTATCAAAAAACGATTTGCATCCGTCTTGGAAAGCAACGATGAAATGCTGGCAGCCGTCACACTTCCCAAGTTTAAGTTACGGTGGGTGAGAGACCAGAGGAAGAAAGAGATGGTCAAGGGAATCCTGGCAGCAGAGTGTCACAAGTTTCTCCCTGGCCCTGAGCAGCAACCAGCCAGGACTCCTGTGTCTCCGACAACTCCACCAGACTCAGGCTCCTCCAAAGACAAAGAGCAGGACTTTTTTTGCTTTGAGGATGACGATGAAACCTTCAGCACTGTGGAAACTACGATTTGCATCCGTCTTGGAAAGCAACGATGAAATGCTGGCAGCCGTCACACTTCCCAAGTTTAAGTTACGGTGGGTGAGAGACCAGAGGAAGAAAGAGATGGTCAAGGGAATCCTGGCAGCAGTGTCACAAGTTTCTCCCTGGCCCTGAGCAGCAACCAGCCAGGACTCCTGTGTCTCCGACAACTCCACCAGACTCAGGCTCCTCCAAAGACAAAGAGCAGGACTTTTTTTGCTTTGAGGATGACGATGAAACCTTCAGCACTGTGGAAACTGAGGTAATGGCCTACTTGAAAACAGCCGAAACAGGCATGGAGATTCTCAAAAAATTTCCCACGATAAAGGCAATTTGTCTGAAGCTAAATGCAGCTACCCCATCCAGTGCACCAGTTGAGAGACTCTTCAGTCTGGGAAGTCTGGTACTGTCTCCAAAGAGGAACAGGCTGTCGGACCAAAGGTTTGAGAAGCTGCTTCTCATGAGGTACAACCACTGGTTCGAAAGCTAAACCTCCACTCAAACATTAATTCAGGTCTTTGCCAATAAGCACTTTTTGTTGTTTTGATTAACTAGGCCCACATTTGTTATCTGTGTGTGTGTGCCACAGTGACACAACAGCACTTTAACTTCTCTTATATATATTCCACAACACTTATTGTATGCTTGCTGGACTTCATACTTGAACTAAAGGAAAAACACTGACGTTTTTTTATACTTATTTTGTTGGACTACAATAGCAGTTGCCTCTATATGGTGCTGAAAGCACTTTCATTTTTGCACTTTGATTCTGAACAATATATTCAGCTTACTCTCCATTAGTTTCAGAAAAGCCGACATACAACTCTTATTTTATGGTATTGCTCGTAGATTTCATTTTTGAGGAGCTGATGTTTTTTGTTTTAATGCATTTATGGTTGTCTTGTCTGTACCAGCATTTGGTGTGAAAGTACATTCATTTTTTCCAACTTGATTCTGAATAATATATTCAGATTGTATTTGATCTTTGGAATGTTAGTGTGTGTATTGTTGAGTGTGTTCAGATCCACCATAACAGGTTTACAGCTATGTTGTGTTAATTATGGCAGACTAGAGCTGTAGATTGCAGGCAACTAAAGTTTTGTCATTTTGTTCTGGCCTGAAATAAATTGGCACTTTGAAACATATCTTTGTGTTTGTGTTTGTATAGACCACATTGCTTAGCAGAGTTCAGTGATTCAAATGCATGTCAAGTTGATCAACAGATTGTATTATTCTCCAATGCAATAACAGTACTGAAATGAAGGCTATAAGGGCATTAATGGGAGCTTTCTTTTTTTTTTTTTTGGGAGCCATTTTTTTAAGTAACTAAAACGGCCGGAGCTGTCTCGTGTGGACAGAGCCTTTCCGGTGTCTATTGCATGTGGAAGGAAGCCTTTTTTGCGTTTGCGTATGCGTTTTACCGTTATCGTCCTCGTGTAGCCGGAGCCTAAGTGTCTCTGCTTTGGTCTCTGTGAGTGTCATAGCTTTGGGTGTTGCATGAGTTGCAATGAGGCTTACATACTCTTCTGCGACTTTTGCTGCTCGTGTGCTGTCACTTGTCTTTGACGGTAGAGGGTGTCGAGACATGTAGTCAGCTGGATTGTCAGCTCCCTTTCTGTATTCCACCTTGAAGTCATATGGTTGAAGCCTGAGTCCCCATCTTTCAACCCTCGCAGGTGGTTTCGACATGGGATTGTTCCATATGATTTCCAGTGCTTTATGATCTGTCACTAGTTTGAAAGGATGACCATATATGTGACCCGCTCTATCGAAATCAGTCGGAAGTCGGCAAATTCAGATGATTAATACAACTTTGAAGCTTGTAACGGCATAATTACAAGCGGAGAACGGAGTAATGTAACGTCACAGCAGGCATAACAACAGCCGGTGTTTCTCGTGAGGGTTTTCCCCGGGAAACAAACGCAATACACACAAACGCAAAAAGACACAAACACACACACCTATACACACACACACACTCGCAAGCTTCCCCCAGACCAGTAATCCAAACGAAAATATCTTCCCTCCGTAGTATTTTGATCATTTGCTCCGCTAATAATCAATCAGATCGATGGATTCCAGAGAAGAGAAAACTTTGAAGGCCTTTTTCTCAAAATGATGACTCGGTGACAGTCATGATATAATGTGACATATTTCACTTAATACTTGGAGAACAAAAACAATCAATATATCATTAGAAAGCTAGGAATATCCTCTTTCCAGCAGTGTATACAACTCAAAATGTGTCTTCGGGTCAATGCGACTGATTTCGATAGAGCAGGTCACATATGTACAGGTGGAAATGTTCACAGCTCCACACAATAGCCAGTGCTTCTTTTTCAGTCTGGGAGTATCTCCTCTCTACATCACATCCATTGTAGCATTTCCACTACAGCGCGGGGCTCGCTTTAAGCGTGCCGAGCCGTGCGGGGCCCGTTTTTGGTTGCCTTTCCACTTAGCGTAGTACCGGCTAGCGGGTACTATTTCACAGTTTTCTGGCCCCATAAAATTGTGGTTCTTTCCGGGCCAACAACCAGGCTGAGACGGGCTGAGTATGCTAAACTAGAGAGAGAATCACTGGCAAGGGGGCTACAACTACAACAAGATGAACATATTTGACCGTGATTTAATTGTAATACATGTTTCAAAATGATGCCGAAGTAACAACATACTGATACCGGTTAGTAAAAACCATGAATTATTGCTTTGACAAGTCTACAGACAAGACGGTAACCGAACAACCTTTTAAAATACGTGTTGTCTAAATGGAGATCGGCTAAGCTAACGCACTATATGCTCCGACCGTCCACACTCACAACAACGGCCTATAGAGACATAAATAAACCAGCGATTGTATTCGCCATGACACAGACAGTCTGTAGTTTGTACTTGTTTAACTTTTGTCTAGTTTCTGGACAGATATGAGGAGCTGTGAGCTTGAGTGCTAACAGCTAACGGCTGATGTTGTTTTTCTGGGGTTCTCATTGAAGATGACGTCACGGCTCCGCCTACACTGCGTTACTGTAGATACTACCCCTGTTCCTAAACTGTAATGGAAATGCGCCATTAAAGTGAGCCAGTCCTAACGAGGCCTAGCCATACCGAGCAAGGCCGAGCGAGGCCGTGTAGTGGAAATGCGTCATTAGAGACCTACTTGCATATGCAGAGGATAGCACCCAGTCCCACAGGGCTAGCATCCACTATAAGTTCTGTCTGTCTGCCAGGGTACAAGTTAGGGCTGCTCAATTAATCGTATTTGAATCGCAATTAAGATTATGGCTTGCAACGATTATGAAAACAACATAATCGAAATAAAACGATTATTTATTTATTTTAATAAAAAAAATGTAATACACTTTTTTTTTTTGTTATTGGTTTTTCAGTTGAATTATACTTAAAGTTCAGGGTAATCAACTGTTAAAAACATACTGTTCACATTTTTTTTTTCAATGAATGGATGTTTTCAAAGTAAATGGATAATCGTTTTTAATAATCATGATATTAATTATTGACCCAAATAATCGAGATTATGATTTTTGCCATAATCGAGCAGCCCTAGTACAAGTATGACATGACTGTGTCGCTAGACTGTCTTTCAGTGTCTTTAGAGCAGCTTGCTGTTCTGGGCCCCATACCCAGGGTGTGTCTTTTCTGGTGAGCCTTCGTAGCGGCTCGGAAATGGATGAGAAATCTTTGATGAACCTGGAGCAATAAATGGCCATGCCCAGCAGACTTCTGACCTCACTCTGATTTTCAGGATCTGTGGAACGATGGACTGCCCCAACCTTTTTGGGATCAGCTGAAACACCTTGCGCTGAGAAGATGAAGCCGAAAAACTCAAGCCTGGATTTGTTGAATCCACATTTCTCACGATTAAGTGTGAGACCACTATCTTTCAGTCTCTGGAACAGGGCTCTGAGGTTGTTGTCATGCTCAGCCTGAGTGGCACCATGAACAATGATGTCATCGCTGAGATTCTTCACACCTTTCAGACCATGCAGTGTTTGGCATATGGCATTTTGAAACACCTCAGCAGCAGAGGATATGCCAAAACTCAGTATTTTGTAGCGTCTTAGCCCAAGGTGAGTGGAAAATGTTGTGATGTATCTGCTGTCTGGATGAAGCTCTCAGGTCAAGTTTAGAGAACACTGTTGCTCCGTTTAACTCATGTATCACGTCATCCATTGTGGGGGTGATGTGTCTTTCCCTCTCTATGGCTGTGTTAGCCTGACGCATGTCAACACAAATTCTTACTTTGTCGGGGTCTTTAGGCTTGGGTGGTGCAACAATAGGTGATACCCATGGAGTCGGTCCAGTCACCTCCTCGATGATGTCCTCTGCTTCTAGCTTGTGAAGCTCATCCTCAACCTTCTGGCGGATGTGGAATGGTACTCGTCGATGTGGTTGACATCTATG
Source organism: Notothenia rossii (assembly GCF_949606895.1). Lineage (NCBI taxonomy): Eukaryota > Metazoa > Chordata > Actinopteri > Perciformes > Nototheniidae > Notothenia > Notothenia rossii. Next base: position 66,374,170 of record NC_136903.1, on the reverse strand, counting down.
TCAGAATTTATATGAAGCTTTACCTGAACATCTTTCAGTTGGCCTATTCCCTTAAACAGCTCGGGATTGCTTTCCAACAGCTCATCTGCGGCTGTGAGATGCTGTGGTCTGGATGACACTGCTTTGACAATTTTAATCAGTCCCACTGTTTTGGATGTCTGGTAGCTTAGAATATTAAATCCATCTCCTTTAATCACAAAGCATGTGCTCATTGTGTTTTCCTGTCCCTTCTCCGCATTGCAGCTGAATAATCCACGAACAGGCAATGGAATGTTGGAGCGGAATGGATACATCTTTGTTGTTGTGGGTAGGCCTGTCGCGATAATCGATAAATTGACTTATCGTACGATAAATAAAAATGGACTCCATAACTTTTCTGAGCTCGATAAATTGCCGTTTACATGCTTGTTTGTTTACATAAGGATGTGACCAGCATTTTAGCTAGGAGCGCTGTGGCTGCCAGACGAGCTGTGGCTGCCGGCCATGCGCGCTGTGAGGGGCGGGGCTGACACACAGCCAGGTCAGGACACTCTGTGTGCACGTGCAGCAGCGTAGCAGCCAAATTAATAATATAGCGAAAAGCGGGAGACAACATGTGACTTACTCGCGGGGAATTTAAAGTGAAATGGAATTGGTTACAAAACCTACACATCTCGATTCTCCGGTGTGGCAGTATTTTGGATTCAAGCCAAATCAACGAGGCCAACCTACGGACTTGAATGAGCCGGGCGGTGTGTCGCATTTGTTTAAAAAAGGTAGCGACAAAAGCAGGCAATACCACGCATTTTAAACTACACCTAAAACACAACCACTCCATTCCGTTTTCCCAGCTGGTAGCAAACACGGCAGCTGGAGATGGAGAGCCCCCACCAGGGGTGGACTGGGACAAAAATTCAGCCCTGGCATTTTCTGTCCAGACCAGCCCACTACATTTTCAGCGGACACTACATAGAAGTCCACTAAACTTGCGGCATCTTCTCTCATGCATACTACAAAGGAGAGTCATATTCCTTGATAGCAGTTAACAAATAAAGCACTTAACTATGAACTCAAGGACTAAAATTGACAGCTATATCAATCAACCTTTATTCATTATAGTGTCAAATCACAACAGAAGTTATGTCATGACTAGGGGTGGGACGAGACTAACGGGAAGAACCCTTATGCTACCCTTTCAGTTTTTAGTCTGTGACTGTGAAAATCTTTTGGTGTAAGCCCAGTATTAGTTAAAACCAGACTCGGACAATAATAACAAAAAAATATCCTGACAAATAATCTAAATAGAAACATATTACAGACAGTAGCAGCATTAGAGCTGAAACTCACTCACTCATTATGAAACCATAAATAGAGAATTGGAAAAATATATATATATATATACTGTAGCTGTGTGAAAAGTCTAAGACATGGGTTACAGGTCTGAATAGATATGCATTCTCATATACGTGTATGTGCACAAGTATGTATTGCTCTATACTTCCTCGTCCGCAGCCAGCCAGCTCCACTCCTCACCAAATTCGTGACCTGCAAGAAACAGCAAACAGAACTTGTACTCAGTATCTGTGCACTGACAAATATATGTAGCCATGTAGCCTTTTTGTGACGTAGTGACACTTAGTGAACAAATGTATCCGTCATGAAGGATGACTTAAGTCTCAAAAGAGCCCTAAGGCCTACCTGCATAACTGTTAATTGAACTTAAAAGATATGCAGATGTTTGAAATTAAAACCATCAATATGAAAATCTTCAGCCAGGAAATAATCATAATCAAACCTTTTGTTTCAATCTGAGACAAAACAAGTTGCATAATAAACTCACAAAGTCAAGACGAAGCTCTCAGATATGATGGATGACTAAAGCATCATAGAAGAACTTCTAGCAGGTCAGGAAAACCTGTTTGACAGGAGATAATGGTAGCAGAGAATATAAAGAGACATTTATGAATTACCAATTGTCATTTTATCACACATATAGTATGTTTCTTCACATAAACCTTTAAACATACACATATTGCATTCCTCTCACCACATGAAATAAGCTCAGGAACCTAAAAGTGGCCCAGTGAATGATGGAGCCTTAGGCTCTCATATATAGGGTGGTCCACCTAAAAGAGAGATGGAAACATTATTAAGTCTCATCATCACAAATCAAGTATGAATTAATATAACATTATAAGACACATGACATACTCAACAAATCATAGACTTCTCAAAAAGTGGTGAAGTGGTAAGGGAGCGAATCCTCGAACATGGACGGAGGGGGAACAACTCCTCAAGCTCTCACATGTCAAGTGGTCAACCTGAGAGGGAATCGGATACATTATTAAGTCTGAAAAATAAATAAAATGTTTTCCTCTGTCCTGCACCTAGAGTTGAAAACTTTTGGGATGTGCGTTTCTTTCAAAACTTTTTTAAATGATGAAGTATGAATTTATACAACATTAAAAAATACATGATAAACTTACCAAATTCTAACAATGGTCCCAAATGAGAGAACAAGTCCACATATAGAACAGAGGGAGAACGACTCCTCAAATATATCAGAACAACCTGTAATGGAGAATAATTGATAATTTAGTGTACATGATCACACCATTAAGGATCAATACATAAGCACAATACAACTTCTGAAAAGCATCATTAAAATGACAAATAATGAATTACTACATCAATAATGTGTGATGTGTGATAATAACAATAATATTAAATATTTCTCGCCTTATCAGTGGAGCAGGTTTTTAAGCAGCTCACTCTTCTCTGCAAGTCTGTCTATCACAGAGTCAGAGTCCAAGGACATGAGGATGTCTTTCTCTGTGGCCATCAACATAAATGCCTCCAATTTATCAGATGAGAGGGTGCTTCTGAGTCTGTTTTTAATAAACTTCAAAATTGAAAATGTGCGCTCACAAGCCACCTGTGTGAGGGATAATGTAAGCAGGTATTTATAAGCAAGGCCTAGGACAGGGTATGCATCTGTTAGCATGTTGAAACGGCGAAGTATCTGGTAGCAGCACAGAGGGCATTCTTTGCAGGAGCAACAGTTTATGGGAGTTATCTCAACCTCTTCTGTGTTGTCCTCCTCACCACCTGATCCATCTTCTACTGTTCTTGCTTTGTACTCTGCCAATGGGGATGCCTTCAGCCTGTTCCACTGGAGTGCAAAGCTTTTCAACTCGGCCTGCATATTTTCCTTGGTTGCCCTGCTGTCAAATCCTTGCAAGCACTTGCTTAAGTCTTGAAGGGCAGACTGGGGAAGAGCACTGGTGCAGAGCTGAGGGAAGTTTCTGGGATCCAGACATGCCAAGTCAGCATATAGATTGCCGTGTGTTAAAAAGCGCCTATGAATGGCTTCAATTGCTGTGTCCATGATCCGGTTATGCACATTCACCTCATAGGATTTTTCTGCATCATCCAGGGTCTCATCCTGAGCCATCTCTCCAGGCAAGACTTTCTTCATCCTCCTCCTCTTTTGTGGCAGTGTGGCCTCCACTTCAATGTCCGTGTCATCTCTCTCTTGGATTTCTGTGTTTGTCCAGTTGACAAATGTGTCTGCTGCTTTTTTTACAGATTCAAAATCTCTTCCCAAGCTTTTCAGCGTATCCTGTGTCGATGCCACCATTCTGTGAGCAGAGAGGATGTCCAATCCTGCCGTCTGAAGGTATTTAGACAATGGAGAGGTATGTTCAAATATGCGGAGGAAGATTTGAGCCATCAAGATCGTCTCATACTTGAGCAATGACTCTGCATATCCTCTGGCCATGACACGGATACATGGTTTCACTGTTGCCTGTTTCTGTATAGCTGATAATGTCAACAGCACATCAACGTACAGAACCATCTTCCGGTTTTCCAAAGGAGCCAAACACCTTCTTCAGGGCCTCATGCTTGGCCCACCAGCGTGTCTCGCCAATAGGAGCAAGGCGTCTACGTCTCTTGTTTCGGCCTGACTCTTCCCACACATTCATCCTTTTATATGACTCTTTGATGAATACCGCAATGCCATTGAGGAGCGCAAACAGGGACCCACTCTCAATAACAATCTGGGTTGTGTTTGCAAGCACCAGATTTAGTACATCTGCGTAGCACCATACAGTACATGCACCTGGTTTGGAGATTGTGCAGACAATAGTGAGGAGAATCCTTTGTATTGGCCTTGCATGTTTGATGCCCCATCAGTCGCATTTTCAATGCACATGGTCTTGCTGAGGCCCATTTTGTCCAGAACTTCTGACAGCATGTTGACAAAGGCCTGTCCAGTGGATGAACTGCACTTCAGCACTGCAACAAGCCTCTCATGAACAACATCAGTAACATACCTCATAATTATAGAGCATTGATCCTGAGAGGTGATGTCCTGTGTTGTGTCCAGCTGCACTGAAAATATTACTGCTTTCTTGATATCACTGGAGATGTTTTTTTGAATGAGATGGTGAATTGCATCTATCATTGAGTTGACTGTGGTTTTGGAGAGTAAAGTTACAAGGGAGCCTCTGCCTCTCGTGCCACCAGACAAATGCAACCATTTTTCGCTGTTCTCAATGCAGCTGTTCCAGGGGTGCTCTTTTAAACAGAAATCATACTTCCCCAGTAGAAGTATGAGTTCCAAGAAATTACCATGATCAACTGTGTGGTCTTCCAGAGTATATGCTGCCTCATTTTCTGACCTCCTGTATGCAAGCCCCCTCTTCCCAAGACCCTTGATGACATCTACGATGCGCTCCAAAACCTGCCGTCTCTTTCTGACCTGCTCTCTGTGCGCCAACATCTGACTGCCACCAAACACACTGCTGATATCAGCACTGGCGGATTTCAAGAGGTAAGCTTCAGCACAGTTTCTGTGTCCACTGCTTCTCTCATGCTCCTTTGTGCGCTGGTGTATATGCCTCCAATCTGACATTCCACTGATGAACAGACTGCTATCAGTTCTCTTACCGAATGCCATGCAGATGAAACAATACAGCATGTGACGCTCTGGACAGTATGTCAGCCACCTTCTACTGGTGCCGTCTCTGCTACAGAACACTTTCTGCACCACTGGATTGCTACTTTTTTGCTGAGGATGGTCATTTAAAAATGACTGGAGATTTCTCTGATCAGGTTGTGAAAAAAAAAATGTTATTTGACTGGCACACTCATAGCTCTCAACAGCTGTTTCCCTCTCAGGTGATCCTGTCTTTGGGCTGACACACTCCTCACTCTCTACAGCCAAACCACAGAATAATGTACAAGATAAAAGATTGTTCATATTGAACGAAACGTTCGCGAGCGTAACAACACTAGTGGCTTTGCCATGTTTTCATTATGACACTTAGTGTTTTCCAATGCAAAAAAGTCAGATCTTTGTGACAATACCTGAAAATGCTCAAGACAGCACTATACACAGCCATTTGAAAACTACAGTAAAAGTAACACATTTACAAAGAAATTAAAGTTACACACAAATTATGAAATAGTTATCACTTCAGTAAACAATAAATGAATTGAAAGATTACAATAAATTCAATGGCAAATATTGCAAATTAATCTAATTATTTCCTATAGGTTTACTTATATTTTTTGCTAAAATTCAAAGTATCTCATCTGTGTTTACAATACAGCTTGATTCCGCCGCTTCATCTCTACTTACAGCTCGTTGGTCCATGTGAACGTTTACTTTTGCTATGGCTACAAGAAACCGCTGACGTTAGCAGCTCTTAGCTAGCCTAGCTAAATCATCTGAACAATAAAAACCCATAATATCACAATTCGGCATATTTAAACAGAATCAACCACAACTACCAACATTCACAGCCCTTCAACTCTGGGTTAATATGTTGTCACAAGTAGGACTATGCAGTTAAGTTTTCTACTTTTTTTTTGGACATGTCTCAAAAATGTAGCCTAGCCAGCCCAGGCTAACGTTACTTACCATGTATTCCTCCACTCGCTCGTCTCCCGGCGCAGCAGCACCTGCTGGGGCAGTGACCACGGCACCAAATAGGTCCGTCAATTTAGAATATTTAGCAGCCTCCACCTCCAGAGAGTTCAGCTTTTTAAGTTGCAGTTTTTCAGCGCCACCCGGGCGTTTCTTCTGCTTATCCATTTTCAGCGCAGCAGCAGCCCGTCCCGCGACTCCCACCCATGCCATGAGGTCCCGCCCCACCCTGGTTTGTGTTGTGATTGACAGCACTGTCAGGGCTCTCTGAGCCTGTCAGCCCATGATTGATTGACAATGACAAACAATAGACCAATAATATGTGTCGATGCTGGCAACACACTGCTAGCCCTCTGTAGCCAATTGGCCGGCCCAATTGGAGGGAATTTAGAGGGGAAAAAAAGAAAAGAAAAAACATTGCGTTCCGGCCCACATTGGGTCAACGGCCCACCGGGACGATGCCCGGTATGCCAGATGGCCAGTCCACCCCTGGCCCCCACCTTCCCGACAGTTTACGATCAAAGATGCATTTGCCCGACAATGCAAACATGTTGGTGTTCCTACATTGGTGTACTCGAAAACTTCGAAAAACAGATTTGGATATGGCCTGTTGAGGCATCTGGGTCTTTGTATGGACAGTGGACTGTACACATGACTGTTGTTTTAAGGAGATTTGTTTTGCTTGTGAGACAATGTGTGCTCATATTGATTTATTTATCTATCCATCTCTATATAGATAGATAGATAAATATATATATAAATATATATATTTATCTATCTATCTATATAGAGATGGATAGATAGATGGATTGAGAGCTCTGTTTTCCAGCCTGAGTCTATTTAGTTTATTGTTTTGGTTGTGTGTGATTTAATTAATTTATTATAATTTAATTAATTTGTTTTATTTATTATATATCATTTATATATTTTAATATTATTTGAAATTTCATTTGCAATGTTGAATGTTCAATAAAAAGTTCTGTTTGAAAGGATGTACTAGAATTATTATGATATATTATCAGTATGTCAGTGGTCTAAAATGGTCTTACAATAGTGCCGACAATATTATCGTTTATCGCAATAATTTCCAGGAACATTTATCGTCCAAAAAAATTATTTATCGTGACAGGCTTAGTTGTGGGGCTGAGTTGTGGAAGAGGCGCCAGGTCTCTGAAGCTTGATTCACTGACACAGTTTGCTGTAGCTCCTGAATCGATTAAAACAAACATGCTATTTTCATTTAGCTTGATAGGAGTCTGTGGCAGCTCTGAAATATTGTCAGCTTCAGCTGCAAAAACATAAGCATCGTCACTGCTGGATGAGTTATGCTCTGTTTTCTCATGTGGTGCTGCCCCTCTTATGATGAATCTTCTTACAGTAGCATGCGTGTTAGCTCTGCTTTGTGCCTGTCCTTTTGTGTCACTGTCTTTAGATCTTGAGCGACATTGTTTTGCAAAATGATTTAGTTTACCACAGGCTCTACATTGTTTGCTTTTAGCAGGGCATTCACCATCATGGGGATGTTTACCTCCATAGTTTCTGCAGTGGTTGCTTGAAAAGTGTTTCTCCGACCAATTACTGCTGCTTGGATGCTTCTCTGCAGTCTTTTGATCCAGCCTGTTGACTGTAGCTGTTGTGCCCTTTTCTATGCCACTTGCTTGCAGTTCGGACAGCTCCATTGTTCTCCCATGGTCTACAAGTGCATCTAGGCTTGAATCTGGTTCTCTCAGTGCCTTTCTGAGCAGTCTGGATGATGAACAGCTTTGTATGATTTGGGTTTTAATCTCCGCATCCATGCTGGTAAACTCACAGTTCCTAGCTAACATCCTCAACCTTGTGTGATAACTGTCCAAAGTTTCACCTAGATCTTGCTTAGGTTTTCTGAAGATGTACACTTGATATTGGACGTTTTTCTTTGGTGAGAAGTATGTAGATAGCTTCTGCTTAGCGTCTGCATATTTGTCATCTTGTCCTGCTACATGTAGTGTGTCGTAGATATCATGCACACGTTCTCCCGCTAAGTGCAGCATTAATGCCTTTAGCCTAGCATCGCCATTCATGGTCATAGCAGTGGTGTAGTTTTCAAACCTTTGCATCCATTCCATCCATCGAGGTCCAACAGAGCCAAGGTCCGTTTCTGTGTCAATCGGTGGGAGAGAAGCGGTATTCACGGCCATTGCTGCTGCGATGCGTCGACTACCAAGTTTTCGTTTTTAGCTTAGCGTAGTTAGCTTAGCCTCACTTAGTCCGTCTTTCTTCCTTTTCTTTTCCGGAAAACTCAATGAAGTCCGTATTTATCCTTCGTGTGTCCTTTCGCCTCCTCGTCGCCAATGTAATGTTTCCATGTTGTGATTGGACATGAAAGACTCAACTTGCTGGACGTTAACAGGGTTTATTAACCAGTGCTGGCTCACACACGTTATAAATGCTTACTGTGCCAGTGACGTGCGGTGAGGTTCATGGTTGGTGAGGCACTGACTCTTTCAGAGTCAGATTTACAAATATTATATTTTGACCTTAATCGAAATATTCGGCTATTTTCAAAAGCTCTTTTAGTCTGATGCTTCAATTCATTTTAAACAGACCGTTCAACAAAAGGATACCCAACATCTAAATATTGGATTGTTCTTTCTTAGTAAGATCCCATTTTCATTACAATTGTGGTCTTACCTTGACTTGAAGATGAAGTCCATGCTATCCTTCTGGACAACAATCTCTATTAGTTTTTGTAAAAGTCCTCCTTATCTTCCTGTAATTTGAAAAGTCTAGCTTGTTGTTTGTGTCTACCGTCTCTGCGTAGAATAACATGTGCGCCGCCTTCAGTGCGGCAGAGGTTATGGCTGCCTCCCCTTGTGCTTTTTTCATTGCCGTTGTATGATGAGACCAGCGAGCCTAAATATCATATATACGTGAAATAAGTTATTTAGAGACTATGGATGGCGAGGATAAATGTAATAAAGGGATCTACAAACATTACATTGGTGACATACAGTGAGATGTTAACAGGCATGCGCTTAGTGCCCGCGCTCCAGCCAGTTTCTGTGGGGTGACGCATTCTGAGGTGAGGCAGAGCTCATCTGTGCCTCACCTCACCCCACAGTAACTGGCTTGAGCGCGGGCAGAAAATAAGTGCCTGCGTTAAATTAGTGCCCGCGCTCCAGCCAGTTACTGTAGGCTTACCTGAGGCAGAGCCCGTCCCTGCCTCACTTCTCATCGCTACCCGTAGTTGTAGCGGAGCTCGGCAAATTTGCTGATTTTGACTTTAAAAAGCGATTGGAATCATACATAAAGCACATTTACAACACAGATCAGTGGAGACATTTTATTATTATTACTATTTAGTTTTTCTTTAGTTGTTTTTCTGTTACATTGTCATACCGCACGTGGCGTCGCACGTCGCTGGTATACAGCAGGGGGCGTAGTTATACTGAGAGCACAATACATTCACATACACACCTGCAGCCTGGCTGGGAGTTTGTGTGTGTCCTCACACACCGACTCACAGCCTCGCCGCGTCCCGCCGTCTCAGGGAGGAGAAATCGGCGGAGCTGCAGCTGAGAAAAGATTGAATGTGTGTGTGTGAGGAAGTCCGCAAATTGGTCAATTTGGACCAATCCACGGACTTAACGTAACGGCTTCGCGGACGTAACGTAAAGGCTCCACGGATTGGTCCATTTGGGTATGGGCACGTCAATGTACCAAGGAAGAAAAAGAAAAATCTCCAACGAGGTGTTCTGGGGCAGCATAGACAGGTCTTTTCTGTGTTAGAGTTTTACTCTCTACAGCAGTGGTCACCAACCTTTTTAAGCCCAAGATCACCGACCTCGGTCTAGGTGAAAGGCGAGATCTACCTATTGCAGAATTGAGTAAAAAGACGGCCCAGACAATGCTTCCAATTTGAGGCCTTTTATATTGGCTAATTGCATCTGAATTACTGTTAAAATGAAGGCTCCATAATCAGCTCACGGCATATAGGCAGGGGTAAAGTGCTATTTGGGGGCGGACCTCACCTCCTCTAGGGGGGTCCGGGGGGATTTTCCCCCGGGAAGATTTTTTTTTAAATATTGAAGTTAAAAGCATCAATCTGGTGCACTTTGAGAGAAACATGAAGAGATCTATGGATACCTCTCTCAGCACCCATATGAAACAGAACTGTAAACAGATTTTCTTTTTCTTTATGGATATTTTATAAATCACTCTCCTTTTTACATTAAATTACATTACTTTTAAACTGTATTCTTGTTTTACTGCCATATAGTAGGCTATTTCATACCTGTTTTTCATTTATTCTCTTATTGTTTGTATAACTATAATGATCATATGAAGGTGTGCCGCGGAAATAATCTTTTGAATAATTTGTGACAAAACCGTTCTAAACACTCAGAGTCCTTTAGCTCACCTGAGCCCCTCAGTCTGACAGGAGAGGACTCTCCTCCAGCTTGTTGTGGAAACAGCTCCTTATGTCCGTTAGTGCAGCTAGCTAACCAGATGCTAACATCACGGTCCCCGCTAGCACCGGTCCCTCTCTCCCACTCTCCCTCTCTCTCTCCCTCTCTCCCTCTCTCTCTCCCTCTCTATCACACTAAATGCGCTATTGCCACACACACACAGAGCCGAGCTTGAATGACACAAGCACACGTGTATTTCCATGCAATCTCTGATTGGTGTAGTGTCTTGCCTCTGTTGCGTTCACTGAACACGGGAAATTACAGTCCTGCCGTTGTCTCTTGTGTCATGATGAGGTTCAAGTAAAGCACGGTTAATGTATTATATTATTGAGGTGTCTCAAATATACGTCAATCAAGTGGCACCTGCTAACGGGGTGGTGGATGATAGGGTTACATCTAAAAACGTATTTTTCAAACATTATTATTTTAATTTAATTTGTCTTTCTTTTGTTACTTTTTTTTTTAACGGTCCGTGATCTACCCGCACCACACTCGCGATCGACCGGTCGATCGCGATCGACTGGTTGGCGACCACTGCTCTACAGGGTGTACTTTGAGGGTTTGTGACTTTGCAGACCGTTTACATCAGTGGACACCAACCTTTTTAAGCCCAAGATCACCGACCTCGTTCTAGGTGAAAGGCGAGATCTACCTATTGAAGAATTGAGTGAAAAAGACGGCCCAGACAATGCTTCCAATTTGAGGCCTTTTTTATAGGCTAATTGCGTCTGAATTACAATGAAGGCTCCATAATCAGCTCACGGCATATAGGCAGGGGTAAAGTGCTATTGGAGGGCGGACCTCACCTCCTCAAGGGGGGACCGGGGGGATGCTCCCCCGGGAAGATTTTTTTTTAAACATTGAAGTTGAAAGCATCAATCTGGTGCACTTTGAGAGCAACATGAAGAGGTCTATGGATAACTCTCTCAGCACCCATATGAAACAGAACTGTAAACAGATTTTCTTTTTCTTTATGAATATTTTACAAATCACTCCCCTTTTAAACTGTATTCTTGTTTTACTGCCATATAGTAGGCTATTTCATACCTGTTTTTCATTTATTCTCTTATTGTTTGTATAAAAATGATCAGGTGTGCCGTGGAAATAATGTTTTGAATAATTTGTGACAAAATCGTTCTAAACACTCAGAGTCCTTTAGCTCACCTGAGCCCCTCAGTCTGACAGGAGAGGACTCTCCTCCAGCTTGTTGTGGAAACAGCTCCTTATGTCCGTTAGTGCAGCCAGCTAACCAGATGCTAACATCACGGTCCCCGCTAGCACCGGTCCCTCTCTCTCCCTCACTCCCTCTCTCCCTCACTCTCTCTCTCCCTCCCTCACTCCCTCTCTCCTTCTCTATCACACTAAATGCGCTATCGCCACACACACACAGAGCCGAGCTTGAATTACACAAGCACACGTGTATTTCCATGCAACTCTCTGATTGGTCTGGTGTGTTGCCTCTGTTGCGTTCACTGAACACGGGAAATTACAGTCCTGCCGTTGTCTTTTGTGTCATGATGAGGTTCACGTAAAGCACGGTTAATGTATTATATTATTGAGGTGTCTCAAATATACGTCAATCAAGTGGCACCTGCTAACGGGGTGGTGGATGATAGGTTTACATCTAAAAACGTATTTTTCAAACATTATTATTTTAATTTTCTTTTTCTTTCTTTTGTTACTTTTTTTTTAACGGTCTGCGATCTACCCGCACCGCACTCGCGATCGACCGGTCGATCGCGATCGACTGGTTGGCGACCACTGGTTTACATGCATAAAAACCTTCATAACACACAAGGGGACGGGTAATAACCAGAAAAGCATGACATGGGACCTTTAAGGAAAGCATTTGTGAACACCTATTTACTTCCCACTTCTGGTGTTTCTTATGATGCCGAGCACATCCATGATGCTGGGTTTGTAGGATGAAAGTCCTTAACAAACTTACTCAACTTACTCTCCTTTAGCAGTCCTTCACATACTAGTTTATGGCCATCAACCATCAATGTGTTTTCCAAGCATTTAATGAAGTTGTGCGCTTTGCACAGAATAATGCCTCACCTTTTTGTTGAGGATTTTTGACAGTACCATAACTTCCAAACTATCCAACTTAAAAAACGAAAGCCATAAAGTTCTCCTGCAACAAGCAAAACACACTTTGAGTTTCTTAGATATAGGTGTTACACCTAAGGGTAAGGTTAAATGGTTATTTAAGTCAGATGATGATAACCAAAACAAATGTTTTCAAGTACAGACCGTAGAGTTTAAATATCTGTACATTATCTGCAAATACAACTTTAATGTCGCTCACCTTTCTAACACCCTATGTTTTGAAACAGACATGTTTCTAATGAGACAAATGGCGCATTTCCACCGCAGGCCTCGCTCAACTTAGTACGGTTTTGTTAGGACTTGTTAGGCCTTGTTAGGCCCGGCTCACTTTAATGCTGCGCTTCTATTACAGTTTAGGAACTGGGGTAGTATCTATAGTAACGCAGTTTAGGCGGAGCGGTGACGTCATCTTCAGAAAAACAACATCAGCCGTTAGCTGTTAGCACTCAAGCTCACAGCTCCTCATATCTGTTCAGAAACTAGACAAAAGTTAAACAAGTACAAACCACAGACTGTCTGTGTCATGGCAAATACAGTCGCTGGTTTATTTATGTCTGTATAGGCCGTTGTTGTGAGTGTGGACGGTCGGAGCATATAGTGCGTTAGCTTAGCCGATCTTCATTTAGAAAACACTCATTTTAAAAGGTTTTTCGCCTGCAGTCTGTCTACAGACTTGTCAAAGCATTAATTCATGGTTTTTACTAACCGGTATCAACATGTTGTTACTTCGGCATCATTTTGAGAAGTGTATTACAATTAAATCACGGTCAAATATGTTCATCTTGTTGTAGTTGTAGCCCCACTTGCCAGCAATTCTTTCACTAGTTTAGCATATTCAACCCGGTTGTTGGCCTGCTTGTTGGCCCCGATAAAATCATGATTTTATCGGGCCAGAAAAAGGTGAAAAAGTAGCCCCGGGCCGGAACTAGACCTAGTGAAAACGCAGCAAAAAACGGGTCTGGCATGACACGGCACGCTTAAACCGCGCTCCGTGCCATGGTGGAAATGCGCCAAAAGGTATATTGGTATGGACATGTTAAATTGTTGCTCCATGAGACTTTTTTGTGTCAGAAATTGACATTAGTGGCTTTCTGAGGAGGTATGCACTATCCAACCCGATATCACGGCAAGACGTGAACAGGTGACGATTTACCATGCTGGGAGACGTGAAGATGTCACGATTTCGTCCCTTCAACCGTGACAGTTACACGCTATTGTTAACCCATGTTAACCAGTGGAGAAATAACCAGAAATGCCAAGCAAATGCTACCCCGACGGTCGGTTGTTATTGTCAATATTAATATAATAATGATTTATTTTGTAATAGTCACACTCGATTACGCCGATTTTCTTGTTGCACGTTGAACGTTCTTCAACCACCAGGTGTCCCTTTCTATCAGCTCTGCACTCTTATTGTGTAAATACAGCCAATCTACCAATTGGATCAAATATAAAAGTCAGCCGAATTAGTGTTGATACTGCGAGGAGACGTATTGTGTGAAAAGAAATGTAAGATGTTGTTTAATCGCTTATATATTTATGATCCACGTCACTTTTTCAGTTTGGCGGCAGTTCTCCTGTTTGTCTAGAAGTCTTCTCACAGGGCTGCCAACACTCACGCATTGAGCGTGAGAGTCACGCAATTAACCCATATCTCACGCACTCACGCCACACTTGCCTTTTCTCACGCTAAGTTTTCGTCCCAAATAAATGTATATAAAAATAAAGTGAAGGAACAGCAAACCGAGCGGTCTACGAAATGAGACGGTCTTCTGGCTTCAGTAAAGTTGGAACGATATTGGGAGATTCTGATTTCACGGATCAATAACTCATGAACAAAACGTTATCCAGACACAAATGACGTCTCCTAAGTACTGTGGTAAGGTTGACAACGAGCTACAATCACATTTTTATAAAAAAAAAAGCCAATACGCGTCGCCCTCCGAGCTGGACACATTACATTGGTCTCTATCTGCAGCCGGAGAAGAAACGAGTGCTCAGGGACCGTCTGCAAAGTGCAATTCCGAAAAAAGAGAATACAATAATATTCAATCACTATTATACAGCTTATTACTGCCAAACTCACTATACACACATCAATAGTCTTCTGTGTTGGTTATACTACAGCAGAGAGTTTTGAAGAATATGCTTTTGAATAATTGTGGGGAATATTTATAATGTAAATCTTCAATAAATATGGCATCATCTTAAATAACTTTACTAGTATATTTCTACCAAACTCACTATTTGAATTGTTGTTGTTAGCATCTGGGTAGCTAGCTGCACTAACGGATATTAGAAGCTGTTTCTCAAACAATGAGAGGGAGAGCTCTCATTGTTTGATAGTTAACTTTAGTCTAGTTATCTCAGTGGTTCTTAAACGTTTTGGTCACCATTTATGAGAATAAATGAAAAACAGTTATGAAATACTATGACAGTAAAACAAGAATAAAGTTTAAATGAGTGATTTGTAAAATATCCATAAAGAAAAAGAAAATCTGTTTACAGTTCTGTTTCATATGGGTGTTAAGAGCTGTATTCCAACCCTCTGGAGTCGGTGGACGCGCAGGCGCGTCCAAGTGCGCATAATTTACATAAATTAACCATATATTTTCGATTACAAGGAGTACAAATATGATTCAGACATCCGCGGAATCGCTGAAAGTGTTGCTTTCCAGCGGTATCTCCTGTGAGACTGTAGCCAGGGCACAGCAGGCAATATGGCCGCTCAAAGCAGCTTGACTTTACACTGTGTGGGATTGGTGGATTCGTGTGTCCGTCAAGGAAATCTCGGCCTGCAGCCATCATGTTCTGAAATGACCAATGGACATCGAGAAATCACTAAGGACCTACCCAACAAGTAAAAAAAAACATAAATCACATGTCTCCCATCAGTTTACGTCTGTGAAGAGAAAGAGAGAGACAGAAAATGGCTTAAAACTTTACAGTCGCCGACTTCGCTAGAGATTTTTTCGCTAGCAGTAGCGAAGATAGAGCCTCAGAACCTGAAGTCTTCGACTCTTCTGAAGAAGAAGAATACAAAGACAACAACAAAGATCCATTTGGACATTGGTAAGTAAGTGTAAATATTACAGTAATAGTGTACTGGCAATGTGTGTGGAATACCGCGAAAAGTAACAATAGGTTTATTGATATATTTTTTATCGATAGTCATGAACTTTTTCTTGGGACAAAATAGACTCTCCATTAGCAAACGTTTACTCTGTGTTAACGTTATTTTGGTGTGTAAAAGTGAGATTACATGTGTAGATGATTAAATTAATCGTTTATTCGTCCAACAATGGAGACATTTACAGTTGCTATAGACATGTTTTTGCCATCGATTATTGTTTCATACTTTTCTGTAGGCTGTCATAGATTTGTTTATATATGTGTGCCTGTGATTATTTTATCATAATGTTCTGTTCAGATGAGACTTTGTCATAGATTTATTTATATGTGTGCCAGTGATTATTTTACCGTCCTGTACAGATGAGACTTTGTAATCAGATGTAGCCTATGTATATGTGTGTCTGTGATTTTATACTGAATGTAAAGTAACTGGAAATACCTGTGTGAGTGAGAGAGAGACAGAGAGAGACTCCTGTCCAACCTCCCAATCTTTCTTTTTATGTGTGCATTGTTATTTGTGCTTGAGCAACATTTTATTTGAACTTTATTTCAATGCAGTAATTATTGTCCTACATTTTTATTTGTTTTACAGAAAGGTTTCACAGCTGCCTGGGCCTAGTGGCCCACAGGCGGCGTTTATCCAGGAGCCAGAACATCCATCTGTGCCGGCCCCCAGGTCAAGATCTACCGTTGCTCAAGGGCCTTCACCAGAGCCATCACCACCAAGGACCAGCAGACCAGCATCACTACAGCTGCCTCCACCTCCATCTGCGGCTGCCACCAGGTCAAGATACACCTCAGCACAAACGCTCCACCACAGCCATCACCTTCAACCCAGCCAGCAAGGAGGTCTCGTGGAGGTCTCGTATAGCACTTGTACACCTCACCTACACAGCAGCCCATGCACCATCACCCCCATCTTCACAGCAGCCAGACCCACTGTTTTGGAAGACAGACAAAGATCCTGACACTGTCTTGACATTTATAATGAAGAGTTGGTTGAAAGTTCTGATGTTCAATATTGTAAATAGTGAGATTTTCCAGTTTCTTATATTTATATAAATAGTTGGTTGAAAAAAACATATTTATAATAAATTGTTGGTTGAATAAAAAGTTTGAATGCTCAATTTGTATTTGTACACATCACATGAACCTTGGTATGTAATATAAAATCATTAGTCAGTCCTAATGTATCTCAGTCCCTGCTGTGGTGAAAGTAGAGTGATAAACACCTGTTTTACTCAAAATTCGAATTAATTTATTTTCATTTTAGACATGAATTACACATTTATATACAGTGTAATTCAAATATTTCACTACTTTTGTGATCCTAAGACTTTGGTAACCAAATCTAAAACACCAAAATAATTCGATCACATGAGTAAATTTGTGTTTTCACAAGAGTTTTGACGATTTTCCGAAAATCGGATATCACATTTTAAGCTTTTGAGCTACTTTTCTCATCACACAGTGCTCTAAGGTGAGTCATTTGCATATATAGCAATACCAGAGATTGTCCTGAACATTTCGATATTCAACACATGGGGTGCCATGTTTGAAGAAATACATTTAAAAGGTGATTTAAGAAAACATCTAAAAATCGAGAAAATACCCCTTTGACTCCAGAGGGTTCATTTTGCTCTCGAAGTGCACCAGGTGGATGCATTTAACTTCAATATTTAAAAAAAAAGTCTTCCTGGGGGAGCATGCCCCCGGACCCCCCGGAGGTGAGGACCCCCCCCCCCACACACACACACACACACACACACTTGTAAAATAGCACTTAAGTTTACCTCTGCTTACACCTATATGCCATTTTATATGCTGTGAGCTTATTATCGAGCCTTCATTGTAAGAGTCGCGGGTACACTGTATGTGCGTATTCCACTGTAGCGCCCGGTACATTAATGGGAAACCCTAGTTTGTACATGTTCAATACATTTGTAACACTGTACACATGAACGTTTCTTTTTTCGGATCACCAAAAAAAAAAATCTCACTCCAAGCTGAACTCAAATGTTGGCAGACCTGCTTCTCATCAGGGCTTTGTAAATAGAGAATTACGGCAGATATGTAATATTTAATGCGGCCGAACCGTGTATTACAATGCCGTTATGTGATGACTTTCAAAGAGAAAAGCAAGCACACTTGGAATAAACTATTATTTTATTTAAAAAAAAACGTTTTCAGATTTCACATCACATGAACACCAAATCCCAGCATGCATTGAGGCTAAACCATCCAATCATCGAGCTGAGGATCTTGCCTACGTCTGTTTCCGGTTTAGTTTATGACCGATGTATTTTGTTATACACACATTCCTTCACGTTTACATTTTAATTTGCATTAGTATTTTGTGAGGCCTTCTAACATGTTTTTAAATATAACTACGGTTGTAGTTGAAGAGTTTGTAAATTAACATGAACCGAAGCTGTTGCCTGGCAACTCAATCACACAACGTCTCGTCCATTAATTCCACATCCACACGATCCACACGCATGGATTAACATCGATTTAATACATTAATGTAGCCTTTGTTTCTGCTAAAAGAGGTGTCGACCAGCTGGGGCAACAAGAAAATCGGCGTAATTGAGTGTGACTATTACAAGATAAATCATTACGTCGGGGTAGCATTTGCTTGGCATTTCCGGTTATTTCTCCCCTGGTTAACATGGGTTAACAATAGCGTGCAACTGTCACGTTTGAAGGGACGAAATTGTGACATCTTCACGTCTCCCAGCATGGTAAATCGTCACATGTTCACCTCTTGCCGTGATACCGGGTTGGCACTATCATTTGGGATGTGATTGTGGTTGCTGTAGCCTACTAGTGTGAATGAGTTAACCATTTATAAATAACATGAGAAGCATCAACAAGAAGATAACAATTACAACCAGAATGGCTAGTATACAAAAAAAGATATGCTGATTGCTACGGTCTTCTTTTACAGTGTCATTCAGTGCTTATGTTTTTTGCTTTCGGGTCATATGAATTAATGTTGTTATCTGACTAGATGACAATTTAGAAAAAGAACGGTCCTTGGTGTGCGTGATGAGTTTGTCTTGGTATGGTATTCTTTTACTTTGCTTCTGTTCCTTCAGTTTGACCATTTAATGGGTAGGATAACTTCACTTGTGTTAACTTGTTTACTAAGCGCTTTTTTTTAAAGGTACAGCTCTATACCTTCAAAATGGCATCCCTGTGGCATCAGAGATAGTACCCAAATGTAATTGAGAGAGACTGGTTGGTTGAGTAGTGTAACACCATTGGCAGGAATGTGACCCACATTGCTTTCGTGTGTAATCTATCTGATTGTGTACACTATACAGGGTAAAAAACACAGTTGTCAGAGCTGTCTTTATTAATTTAACGTTACGCACCAACAATTTCTGCAGTTGTGTGTTGCAAGGGAGAGAGAGATATAGAACGTCTAACATTAAGCACCTATAATACAACATATTTCTTTTTTTATTTAAAGCTGTCAGATTTCTTCAAGAAAATGTATCCCATTTAATCCAACATAAATACATTGAAACCTTAGGCAAAGTAAATCTAACACTCAGTGATGCAAACTTGTCACCTTACGGCGAAATTCATCGTTTTGAATCCAAAATAGGTCGTTTGTGTGATTCATGTAGATCTGCAATAAAAATATTTTTGGGGTATGGGGGGGCCTGGGACCCGGAGTAATCTGCGGCCGTGAGCTGTTATGTGCCATCATGACACGCATGGTGTTCTTTTTTTATATATTATAATGAAGTGCGAGCTGTGTGCTCGAGTCTTCCTGCCTTTCGGCTCTGCTCATGGATGTATAATAAGGCTCTGCTGTTCCGAGATGACGGTCTAGCTTCAGCAGCTACATTACCTACGGGTGCGTTCGTTAATATAACTGCGCGTCCGGAGTCACTGTGGCACAGACTGGACCGCTGGTGAACAGCTGTTAGAACGGGCCGTTCAGGTGTTCAGAGCAGAGCTCCCTGTCGGAGCGGCAGAGCGTGATGTGAACTGAATCTTTTTTCTGTGGCTCGTTGAGCTAGCTAGCTAGCATACATTGTCACTATCTGCTAACGTTAGCTTTAGCCTTCTATTTCTAATAGTTTTTTTCATAGGCTATAAACAGAGGTGGTATGAGTATATATATATGTTGTAATTGAGTAAAAGTAGCAGCACTCAGATCTTGTACTAGAATAAAAGTAGAAGTACTCAGATATTGTACTAGAGTAAAAGTAGAAGTCAGGTCTTGTACTAGAGTAAAAGTAGAAGTACTCAGATATTGTACTTGAGTAAAAGTAGAAGTACTCAGGTCTTGTACTTGAGTAAAAGTAGAAGTACTCAGGTCTTGTACCTGAGTAAAAGTAGGAGTACTCAGGTCTTGTACTTGAGTAGGGGATGTTATGCGGAGTGCGTTGCGGTGGAGATTTAATAGAACTCAGTAGTAGACAGCTTCCTTTAGCCTTCATTAGGCATATTTATTTATCGTGGTAGGAGAGATGCGGTTGTGCTGCCGCTCAGCTCTCGATCCAAACAACATCTAAACGGATAAGGTAGAGGCCACATGTAGTGCAAGGTATAGTCAGTGACGTCACGTCCTGGATGCACTGCAGACAACATTGCCCTCTGCAGGAAACAATGAACAAGGGCGCACATAATTGTACAACATTTAACAGGGGAGACCATGGGACAGTTGTAACATATGGAATGCCATTTAAGCCAAAATTAAATAAATAAATAAATACATCAATAATTAAATAAATACATATATATATAAATATGCCTATGAAATAAATTATGAAATAAATAAATGAGGCAATAAATATGTATACATGTACATTTAAATACACATTTATTTATTTCATGGGACTTTTATTTCATAATGAGACATTTATTTCAAGAGACTTTTATTTCATAATGACACATTTATTTATTTCAAGAGACTTGTATTTCATAATGACACATTTATTTATTTCAAGAGAATCGTATTTCATAATGACATATTTATTTATTTCAGATGACTTGTATTTCATAATGACGCATTTATTTATTTCAGGTGACTTGTATTTCATGATGAGACATTTCATGATGAGACATTTCCATTCCTTATATGCAAATGAACGGGGCGTGGTTAGCTCACAGATCCAGAGACCCAGACCAAAGCAACAGCACCACAACATTGACACTAACTGGTTGTTATCTGGTCCGCCCAATGCTGCTCTTCTGAGAGCAACCACTCTGACAGCTCTCTCTAGTCTCTACTGGGAACCAGCTAAAAGTCCTTCTGGAGGTAAGAAATGCAACACAATTACACCCAGTCTGAGAGTAAAATATTTCTCGAAGGCTCGTTTTGCTTTCTTACAACGTTAAGTTAATGTTAACGTAACCTTAAGTTTGCTAGGAGGCTATTGTTACGAGCTAGCTGTCTTAGCTAACAACAGTTAGCAGCTAACGTTTTCTGCAGTTTGTGTTGTTCTGAAAAACGTGATGTAGTTATTTAAGGGTATGTTAAATTAACGTTATTTTACAAGTTGAAAGAGTTAAGTTGTGTTTAAAATCGTCAATGTAATGCACGTTAGAGGTTTTTAGTTTGACATGAAGTTAGCTAACGTTAGCTAACTCTACCAGGTTAGCATATTAAGCTGTACTTTCTGTGGCAGCTAGCGTAATACAAAGAGGGGTTTTGTGCTTCATTGCAAACTTTTCTTTGTTAATCTACCTGAAACTCTAGGGACAGTTTGTTTCTACTCAACTATACAGACAATTGTTGAGGAGATGCAAAACATACTCTACATGAGTTGGGTCCAACATATACCTTGAGTAATGTTACTTTGCTGCTAAAAATGAAACATCATTATCAGATGAGGACATCACCAAAGTGTGTGAGTCTGTCAGGGGATTTGATCTGCTCTCTGCATGTCGTACACACTGCTCTGGTATTACTTATCTTGTAAAATGTAAGTCTCGCTCTTGTCATCGTTCAGGCTTTGCATTTGAACTCCTATGACTGGTTACGGACTTGAAGGGAACGCCTTCCTGACATCCAGGAAAAAGGTGAGATTCTAATACATTTGAATGCCAAAAGCAAGTTATTGTTTTAACTTTTTAAATATGATTGTTTTGGGGCATTTCAGTTTTATTGGACAGAGGCAGTAGATATCTACTGGAAACAGTAGAGAGGGAGGAGATGATATGCAGCAAAAGGCCCAGCTGGATGGTTGCTGCTCCGTGTGGAACGTGTTCTATCAGTTAAAGCACTTTGGTAGGCCTACCCAGTTATTTATGGTATTGAGTTTGAGTTTTGCATTTGGAATGTCATTTCCAACAGTGCATTATAAAGACTGAAAGATGTAAAGCTTGACATGATTTCGTCTTTTACTTAAGAGGATGTTTGTCCTCCTTTGTTGTCTTATTTCCTTATCTTTCTTTCAGGTGTAACATCTACCAATGGTACATGACAGAGACCTCCTCCACCTCTTTGCTGTCTTACTAGTCAATCCTTCTGATCAGGTCATTTCCTAAATAGTGGTAAGTTTTACAGTTCAGTGTACGTTCATTTAGCAACTTAATGCTTTACCGCTGTTGAATAAACCCTATATTGCTAGTCATTTTATTAAAACTACGATTTTAAACTTTTTGATTCCAATTACAATAAGTTATAATTGTAAAACATATCTTAACATCCATCAGCAATCAATACAACAAATCATCCAACACTAAATAGAAGAAATCTGGACCTATTTCTTTTGTTACAGCAGCATGTTTAGGGACTGCTCATTGATGTCATCAAGAGCCATTGAGTCTACCTTTTTGTACTCGGCCTCTCAGAATGTTTATCATTTCTTTGTCTCTTAACATTCCTATAATTTTTTTTTTTTTATTGTTGACATTGTTTTGTTCTTTATTTTTGTTGTGAGAATCACTTTGCAATTATTGTGTAAGTGCTATATAAATAGTTATACTGATATAATTGTTGTTACCATCATTACTATTATTAATAATGTCTTCTTTGTTTTCTTTATTTATCGCTGCAGAAAGGATCATGCCAGCCCACATGAAACACCTGATCAAGAGCTTGTGAACCTCACTGCTGCGGACACCTGTGTGATATTCGACTCTGACTGGAACCCTCAAAATGACCTGCAGGTACGATATATATATCTGCTCTGTCTGTCCTAAAGATAGTTCAATAGGGCTACAACAACAACAGTCTTTCCGTTTATTCCCTCGGTTCTTTAAGTGTATATTTTCCCATTTAATGCTTAAAAACTTTGCTCTTTTGACCCCTCTTTTAATTTTTTATTTCAGGCTCAAGCTCGGTGTCATCGTTTTGGCCAGTCTAAGGCGGTGAAGGTGTACCGTCTGATCACTAGAAACTATGAGAGGGAAAAGCTGGATAAAGCTAGTCTGAAGCTCGGGCTGGACCGTGCTGTCCTGCAGAGCACGAGTGAGAACAAAGAAGGCAACAACAACGGGGTGAGAAAAAAAAAATCTGTCATATTTCTAGATGCCAAGTCATTTTTGGGTCAGTCGCTGTTGCAGTACGCTTAGTTTAATTTCAAAAAAAGTT
Source organism: Notothenia rossii (assembly GCF_949606895.1). NCBI lineage: Eukaryota > Metazoa > Chordata > Actinopteri > Perciformes > Nototheniidae > Notothenia > Notothenia rossii. Next base: position 66,351,003 of record NC_136903.1, on the reverse strand, counting down.
TTCTAAATCCACTTGTGTAAATGTCTCTCTGCGTCGCCTTTAGCCGGTCCAGCAGTTCTCCAAGAAGGAGATCGAGGACCTCCTAAGGAAAGGAGCCTACGCCGCCATCATGGACGAGAACGACGAAGGCAATCGCTTCTGTTAGGAGGACATCGACCAGATCCTGCAGCGAAGAGCCACCATCACCAGGTATGTTCTTAGCAGCACTAGCCACTTGCGCTTTGTGAGATACCAAGTACTTGGTTATTTGAAATGTAATATTGATGATGTAATAATTAAAACTAGGGATGGATACCGAGCCCCTGTATTAACGGGGCCCGGGGCTGAATTATTAAAGACCGTGGTACCGTTAACGTCCAACGTTATCGATCTTTTTATCGGTACTGGAGACATTTAAAAAATAGATGTCATATGTATTATATCTACACCAACATTATATCGCAGTCTTACTGTCGCCAACTCCGTTTCTAATATGCAAAAAGACTACGAAGTGCGTCTATGATTTATTTTCGATCTTTCCAATCCAGACGAGAGATCTCTCTCCCCTGTCGGTGTGCGAGGGGGTGGGGCAGTTTACACACAGAACCTGCTACATGCATGCAACACACACACACACACACACACACACACACACACACACACACACACACACACACACACACACACACACACACACACACACACACACACACACACACACACACACACACACACACACACACACACACACACACACACACACACACACACACACACACACACACACACACACACACACACACACACACACACACACACACACACACGTGGCGGAGAGAACTAAGCGCCCCGAGGGTAGTTATGTTACCCGTCTTGAGCATGGATGTATAATAAGAACTGGATACAGCGTGGGAGGCGGGGTCTCGTTCTTTCCTATGAGAGCTGCTCATTGGCGCATGAAGTCAAAATGGCCCAACTTTTGAGAGAGCGAAACGTCACAGATTACCCAGCATGCCTGGCTGTCAGAGCAGAAGAACCCGTTTGTGCGCTCACAGAGCATGCGCCCCTTAAGCCCCGCCCCCCCGAGCACACACTCTCGGCTCACTAGAATGAATGGAGAGAGAGAATAAATCTAGATTCGGCTTTTAGTGCATTTTACAACTTTAAGGACTTAATGATTCTAGGGCTATACAATAGTTCATACTGGGTAGTTTATTTAGTTTCAAAAAAATTATCCACCGATTTACAGACGTCTCTTTCCCAATGTTAGTCAAGGGGAAAAAGTATTTCTGGGCCGGTGGACGTCACAGACTGATAAGGAAATTGTAGTACCGCCGTTTGGACACAACGAATATTTTCCTCAGAGTCCGGCGCACTTCCTGGGGGCTTGGTCTTGAGGTGGAAAATGCTCGTTGCCAAAAGTGCAATAAGAGTTTAGCATGTATGTATGTATGTATGTTAACTCAATGATACAAACATGGGTTAATGATTAGAGGTAACTGAGTTATTTATTTAGTTAAAGTTACAGCTATTCTGTTTGCAGTTCTATCATCACATAATTTAATACGATTTGTTAAAACATTGTTGTTTCTTATTTTCAGTTTGCTTCAAGCAGTGGCTGTACGAGAAAGACGTGGAGGACCAAGAAATTCTGTCCAGATTGGCAAAGACCGGAAGATACATAACAGAGAAGATAATGGATATTAACAAGAAAAATAATGTTTATAATTTCTTTGTTGCTGTTTACATTTTGAATTATATTTGTTATTTTTAAATCAAATGAATCTATTTTAGATGATATATTTATTTAGATGTAAGTTTTTTTTGTAATATTATTGTATTAGGTATAATTTATTAAATAAAAATACTGTTATGAACACTATACAATGTCTTTATTTTGATAGTTACCAGAGTACATTGTATATTTAATACTAACATAAGCTGGTGATAGATAAATGCTGGTCTGCTGGTCTGCCAGCAGACACATATTTATAAAGACAGAAACAGAAGGGAGGAAATGATGATAGCTAGACTCAGAATAAATCACACAGCATTGAATGGTACGCTGCATGTCATGGGGAAAAGTAACAGTGAAAAGTGTAGGAACTGTGGAGTTAAAGAAAATGTGGAACATCTATAAAGCTGAAAGAGAAAAACTAAAGGATAACGTTTTAGAGGCAGAGAGGGAATGGAGTGTGGTTGGTATTTTGGAAACAAAAGGTTTGCTGCTAAAGATCTGTACAACAAAAGATCTGTAGGACTGAAGGATTAATGGTCATCCACCTTTATGATTTCCCTTCAACGTCACCACACAACCATCTCTCTGTTCCCTGCTCTCGGCTTCCTTCCATCGTGTCGCTCTTCAATCCTTCATTTTCATATCCTTCAGTATGTGCATGCAAGTGTGCTTTTGCATGTAAAAGAAGGAGTAGAGAGGAATACACAGCTAAAGGAATGAGAGCAGCTCCAACAGTAACATGCTGCATCAGAATTTATTATTATTTACATTTTATTGCACAACATGTACTTTTACTGCTGATACTTAAGGTACATTTTTGTTGATAGTATGTCTACTTTGACTTGTAATTTACATTGTTGTATTGGTACTTTTGCGTAAGTAATGGTTTTAAGTACTTCTTCCACCACTGCTGAAATCGTGCGAAGAAAATGTTGCCTGACCTAAGGTTCTGGGTTCAACATAACTCTGAGGGTTTGAACAGTTTCAAGATAAACTGCCAATGCCTGACTGAAAGGAACATGGGGGTTTGGTAGGGCCACAAGATCTTGTTCACTCAATGGGCGCAGGAGCTGGATCTCAGGAACAAAGACATTAGATGCACAGGGGGTATGTGGTCCTTCCCAGTCCACACCATAATCCTCACCAACCGGACATACGAAAGGAATAAAGCCGTTCAGAATGTGTAATCAATTACAATGTGGGTCATTTTGCATGTATTGTAAATAAATAATTGAGCCAGGGAATAAGATGGCATACATTACATCATCTAAAAAACGTTGTTTACCTGTGAGAAATCTTGTCCCTCTCTGTTGTTTAGTAACCACAACTGTAAAGGTGAACGGTGGCTTGCAGTCCTCAGCCCATGGTGATTTCATGCCTCCTTGAAACACTGAAGATGATGCTGAATATGTGGCATGAAGCACCTGTGTAGTGCATACAGGTCAATCTCTTGGTCAGGATTGAGTAATCCTTGGGCCTCCAGCTGGATGACTATTGTGTAGAACAGATCAAGAACATTTTCATACACATCTCTCCAAAGGCGCTCAATTCTGTTATAGAAAGAATAAAATACAGCCTTTATATTGTATTTTTGGCAGGTCACATTATTCAACAGTTAGCAGGATGGAAAAGTTGTACAAGGTTCTACTAGTAATGGCTGATTGACACTTATGTTCAGACTGGAGTGTGAACACAATGATGAGCGAAGTGAGAGCTGAATTTTAGGTAGTGACCAATGAACTTGTTATGAACTGCCAGTAAAACGCCCCGCTATCACCCCCTGCCCCGCCTGAATGTAAGTATTGTTTTGTGAGGGTGGACAGACATGCTTTTTCTCTCGGTTTCATTGTACTTTAATAATTTATATTTTTTAAATCCTCCATACCTTTGGTTATGAACACTCCGTCCAGTAATATGAGAGCTCCTGTTCTCCCCTTGTGTTTGGACCATGAAATGAGCAACCCTAACATTCTCACCCCCCTTGTCAGATCTGTAAGGGGAAAAAAGTACATTTATCTGAAGATGACTATCCAACATAATTGTACCTTCAAAAGAAAGGTCTTCTCTCGGAAAGCCTTCTTCAGGGTCTAAGCATACCCTGAAGAAGGCTGTTTGTGCCGTTCTGCGTGGGTTGTAACCCAGCTCTGTTTTAAGATTACCGAAGAGCACCTTCATTACACTTGTTTGAAATTCCGAACACTCATTTTCTTTTTGATAATTGTACCTGTGTTACAAATGCTATTAAAATACATTTTAGTCAAATAAATCTCATTGTACTTCATTTATTAGACATTTGTAGGACATTACATACCGAATTCGAGGTGGCACGGCATATTGGCCAACAGCAGACAAGAAGCCTTCAAGAACAGTTGTAGCTCTGTTGTTGGTGGGACTACTTAAGTACACAATTAGCCTGGAGAATCCATCAATGCCACCATGAACAACAATCCTCCATCTGTGTGAAATATAACAGGATTAATTGGTTATTGAATTGGGGCCTCATGTCCAAATCACAGTTGATAAAGGCACATCTTGTTCATTAAGCTATGTTAGGAATAGGGTTGGAGGGGTATGGTTGTGGCAGGTTGGGTGATAACGTTGGATATTGCAATAGCAACATGTCCTGCAATATCACAAAACATTATTGCCATTGCAATATCCAACATTATCGTACATTGCATGTTAACCTTCTTTAAGTTAAAAAAAGTTGTACATAAATAAGCAAATTCAATGGCTTAATTTACTTTACCAAGGCAAGCAGATTTGTCAGCTGGGTGAACAACATTTATATTTTAAAGTACCTTTTTCCAACATCTAACCTCTCATCTCTACTAAAGATGGAATCACACAAGGTGCTAAAATGTTGGTTTCCGGTAGGCTAATCTCCGTAAAAGGACTTTGCCAATGGGTCCTGAGATTGTTAGTAGGCTAAAACTGATTTGACCACCTCAGGTGCTAATACAGTGCCCTAACAGAGTAAATATGAAAAGGAAACATGTGATTTCATGTGAACATGTGAACATATGATTTCATGGTACTGTTTGGAATTGAGACATATTCTGGATCATGTTCATACCTTTGAAAATGCTTATAAATAATTTTGTATGTCAAAGCTTACACACATTTGTTAAAATACATCATGGATGTCCCAACTAAGGGTCAGTGTGGGTGCATTTCAACCAAGCAGAGAAACACCCGATTCCAGTGCACCAACTAGTTGTGAGTTCATGTGTCACTGCTTTGTTGGAACACATTCACACCAACCCTTTGCGGATAAAATTGGACACCACTGACATTATGGTACTATCAGAAGAGCTCATATTTAGCTAGGATGTATGTGGTAGAGGGCTTGCCCCCATGCAAGGACTGTACCTTTAGTAGCATCTAATTGTGTTTTTGTTTGAAATTCAAACTCAATTATTATCTAATGAGTAGACAAGGAGTTCAATTCATATCCTCAACTAACTAACATACAGAACCCTCATTGTTATATTTTGTATTAAAAAAGGATAAAGGCATCTTTAAGTATTAATGACCTGGCCGTATATCTTGTAATGTTACATTTTCCTCAGCCTTCAAATTGGTCTCAAACTCAATACTTCCAAGGGTGCAATGTCTGTAGATAGGCCCACTTATTTCAGCAATCACACCTTCACCTCTGTTTTCTCACATGATGTTACTATTTAGTGATTTCAGGTGGTGTGGTACAGGCTTGGAACAAAGAACTGCAGGACTGCAGGATTTGAGGGCAGGAGTTCAAGAGCAGTAGCCTACTAGATTATGATGGACACAGCTCAAAAAGCAGCAGGAAAAACTGACCTGATCAGCTTGTGATTACCATCTATATGCCATAGACTATTTGGTGCAGGAACATTGTACTGACGACGCCTTGTAGTCTGGAGGGTTAACCTTCGCATCAAGATTGCTCCTGGATCCACTCTCTGCATTGACGCCCTTACTCGATGCCCTGATTGAAAAAGGAGATTTATTTGTTTATTCAAATTGGCGACTGGCTAAACCCACGTCATTTGGAATTGGGTTGAACATTGAGGTTAAACAAAAACTGTTAATTTTTACTTTGAATGTGTATGCCTCTGGACCGTAGATGTCCCAGCATCATTTTATATCCGGCATTCGGATTAGTGCGCTGAATCTCCATCACCAAGGCATCTACATCGTCATCGTTAATTGAAGAGTATAGGTCTGATTTTCTACAGTAGAAAAACATAAAACATATATATGTGTAATGTCACTTCAATTATATATTTATTACATAAGCGACAGCAACGTTAGTTAGGTGTAACAGTTAGCATGAACACAACTCCAGTTATCTTAACATTCATTTATACAGTGGCTGCAACTTCACGTGTATCAGGAAACATCTCTGACTTTAGTCATTTTTGATGAATAAACAAAAACCGCAATTTCACGATACAAACAGATTTCGGTGTAACAATAGTCATATCTGACAGAGTTAATAATAGCTGACCTAACTTGTGTGCAACGTCAACATAAACGTTTTGGCTAACGTTGAGGAACATCCACCAGTCTAACATATATACTCCATTTCAAACATCTCTTCGTATCATATTGCTACACAATACTAAATAATTGTTTGTCAATCATGTTTTAATTTTGTTAACTGTATTATACACGTTTTTGCCCACCAGTGTCGTCCATAGAAATAAAATAGGAGTAGAACGGACATTCCCATTCAAATCAACGTAGCAGGATAATGGATGTATTATATTTTAAGATAATGCAGGATGGTCAGAGCGGCGGCCATTTGTATGTGTACCGTTGCCATAGTGACAGTTGTAGCGGGCTGACCATATAAATAGAATATGAGTATAGTAGTATACTCGTATTCTATTTCTATGGGCTCGTTATTTGTATGACGTTAGCTAGATAGAGCAATAATTTGATTTTACGTTAGCTCAAGTAATTCACCTTAGGCTTTCTTCGACCGATCTCCTCTGAATTGTGCGGGATGACACACCAAACAGATCCGCGATTTCTCGGGTTGATAGACCGGACAGCACATAGGTAGCGAGCATATAGCATGGAATATCCAGAGGCGGGCGTCCTGCACCTGTGCTTGAACCAACTTCTTGGACATCTTCCACACGAACACGGTGCTCAATCAGTGTCAAAGTATTTACAACTTCGTCATCCGTGTCGATATCTCGAAGAGCGCTTATCCGCCCGAGTACTTCGATAAAGTCTTCAATATGGGCCAACACAGTATCTGTTGGTAAACCGTGTTGATCAATTTGATCTGCTAAGGATAGCATAGCATCTTGGAGCCCATCGACGTCTTCCATGTTGTCTGCCCCGCCTTATTTTCATTTAGTAGTTATTATATAGTTTATAAAAAAAATGTTAAGTCCTTCTCCTCCATTTTCTTCCTCTTCTCGAGTAGTCAGTGTTGTGGTGTTGTTGCTTTGGTCTGGGTCTCTGGATCTGTGAGCTAACCACGCCCCGTTCATTTGCATATAAGGAATGGAAATGTCTCATCATGAAATGTCTCATCATGAAATACAAGTCACCTGAAATAAATAAATGCGTCATTATGAAATACAAGTCATCTGAAATAAATAAATATGTCATTATGAAATACGATTCTCTTGAAATAAATAAATGTGTCATTATGAAATACAAGTCTCTTGAAATAAATAAATGTGTCATTATGAAATAAAAGTCTCTTGAAATAAATGTCTCATTATGAAATAAAAGTCCCATGAAATAAATAAATGAATGTATTCATTGCTATCGGGATGTTAAGAGCATTCCATGGAATATAACAAAAAGTGTTTCTGAAGTGAATTACCTACCCCACCTTTAAGTCATTGCTCCCATCCTATCTTTCATGTTGTTGTGCGTATGTGCTACACGGACCACTATTGCGGTAAGCATGTTGTAACTTCCGGTTGTTGTTGTCATCTCCGGGTATCCCGTGTGCCTGTTCTGTTGCTGATAGCTTGTTATCTTAACTTAATCGATCGTTTTAAAACTCTTGATCACGGCAACTGCCTGACGTTGTAATCACACGTTACTACAGCTTAAGCACTCACAAACTCTCCTTCTCTTAGCGACTGTAACTCCACAGTTGCCTACACTCTTTTCGGGTTTGCTAACGGTAGCTACTTTAGCTTGATAGCTAGCCATGGCTCTTTCCCCACCCTCGGGTGCTATTTCCTGCTCTAACTGTCTCATGTTTGGTTACTCCCCTACCTCCTTTACTGGTACCGATACATGTGTTAAATGTAGTATAGTTGTTAGGTTGGAGGCGGGAATCATAGCCATAGAAGCCCGGCTCCGCATCTTAGAAAATAACTCAGCTACAGTAAAGCCCATGTTAGCCGGTGCGGACCGGCAAAAGGTAGCTCCTCTTAGCCGTCCCCCGGCAACTCCCGAGCAGCAGGGAGAATGGGTGACTGTTCAGAAGGGGCATAACGCGAAACCCGCAGGTCCCCACCAACCCGTTCACGTATCTAACAGATATTCCCCACTCAGCGAGACACCCGCTGAGAAGCCAACTCTGGTTATTGGTAGCTCTATTATGAGACACGTGAATTTAGAGACCGAAGCGTCCACAGTCACATGCATTCCGGGGGCCAGAGCGGGCGACGTTGAGGCGCATCTTAGACTGCTGGCTAAAAATAAACGTAAATACAGTAGGATTGTTATTCACGTCGGTGGTAATGATGTTCGTTTACGCCAATCAGAATGCACCAAACTTAATGTGGCGTCGGTGTGTAGTTATGCTAAAACAATGTCGGACACCGTAATCTTCTCTGGTCCCCTCCCCAATCTGATCAATGATGACATGTATAGCCGCATGTCATCATTTCAGCGCTGGTTGTCTTGGTGGTGCCCAGCAAACAATGTGGGCTTCGTGAATAATTGGACAGCCTTCTGGGGAAAACCTGGTCTGATTAAGAGAGACGGCATTCATCCTACTTTGGAAGGTGCAAATCTCATTTCGGCAAACATTTCAGGGCTCTGTGGACTTAATCCATGACAAACTGGAGTTGAGACCAGGAGGCAGAGTCGCAGTCTTACACGCTTCTCTGCGCTCTCTCCTAGGCAGTCATCCATAGGAATCCCGACCCCAATAAAATACCCAATATTAACGGTGTGTGTGTCTGCCCAAGGACAATTTAAGGTAAAACCTAATAGAGGTGTCATACATAATAACCTAATAAAAGTAAATGTAACAACTACTACAGTGCAACAAAACAGGAAGATTAAATGTGGTCTCTTAAACATAAGATCTCTAGCATCTAAAGCAATACTGGTAAATGATTTAATATCAGATTATAATATTGATATATGCTGTCTCACTGAAACTTGGTTGAGACATGAAGAATATGTCAGCATAAATGAGGCCACTCCACCCAGCATATCAATACTCATATTGCCCGAGGCACGGGCCGAGGAGGTGGAGTTGCAGCAATCTTTGACTCAAGTTTACTTATCAATACTAAACAAAAATTAAATTATACCTCCTTTGAAAGCCTCATTTTCAGTCTTACGCATCCGACCTGGAAAACTTTGCAGCCAATCTTATTTGTTACAGTGTACTGTGCACCAGGTCCTTATTCAGAATTCTTATCAGAATTCTCTGAGTTTTTATCAGCTTTGGTACTTAAAACAGATAAAGTAATTATCGTAGGTGACTTTAATATTCATGTTGACGATGATAAAAAATAGCCTTACTGTTGCATTTAACTCTATATTAGATTCTGTTGGTTTCTGTCAGTGTAAATAAACCAACCCACTGCTATAATCACACTCTTGAACTTGTTCTGACTTATGGTATTGAAATTGAGCAACTATTAGTCGAACCGCATAAACCTGCTTTATCCGACCATTTCTTAGTAACTTTTGAAGTACTGTTACTAGACTACAAAGCATTAGCCAAAAGCTCCTGCAGCAGAAACCTATCTGTTAGTGCTATAGCCAAATTTAAGGAAGAGATTCCACCAATACTTAACTCGATAGCATGTCTGCATGTAGGGGAGGAAACTTATACAAAATGTACACCACCCCAAATTGATCATGTTGTTGATAGTGCTACAGATGCGCTGCGAATAAAATTAGACTCTGTTGCTCCTTTGAAAAAGAAGAAAATAAAACAACATAGATTAGCTCCATGGCATAATGCCGAAACCCGCAAAATAAAGCAAAAGTCGAGACAACTTGAAAGGATATGGCGTTCCACTAAACTTGAAGAATCTCGTTTAATTTGGCATATTACTCTCAATGAATATAAGAAAGCACTGCGTAAAGCGAGAGCAGCATACTACTCTTCATTAATAGATGAGAATAAGAATAATGCAAGATTTCTTTTCAGCACTGTAGCCAGGCTGACAGAGAGCCACAGCTCGACTGAGCCTTCTATTCCCATAGCACTCAGTAGTAATGATTTTATGTGCTTTTTTAACGATAAAATTGTTACTCTTAGAAACAAAATCAATGACCTCTTGCCTTTGACCAGTATAGTGTTATCAACAGCTCCCGGAAACGTAAGTTCTAATAATATTACACTAGATAGTAAACTAGAATGCTTTTCAGCCATAAACCTTGAACAATTAAATTCAATGATTCTCTCTTCTAAACCATCAACGTGTATCTTAGACCCGATTCCAACTAAGCTGTTAAAAGAGGTTTTTCCATTAATTAGCACTTCTTTATTAAATATTATGAATATGTCTTTATTATCAGGCTATGTTCCAAAATCATTCAAAGTAGCAGTGATAAAACCGCTTCTTAAAAAGCAAAACCTCGATCCAGAGGTTTTAGCCAACTATAGACCTATTTCTAATCTTCCGTTCCTCTCAAAAATTCTTGAGAAAGCAGTCGCAAAACAGCTGTGTGATTACTTAAGAAACTATGATTTATTTGAAGATTTTCAGTCTGGCTTTAGAACACAACATAGCACAGAGACAGCTCTGGTTAAAGTCACAAATGACATTCTAATAGCCTCTGACAAGGGACTTGTCTCTATTCTTGTCTTGGTCGATCTTAGTGCTGCATTTGATACTATCGACCATGATATCCTATTGCAAAGACTAGAGCACTTAGTTGGCATACAGGGAACTGCTTTAGGCTGGTTTAGGTCCTATCTATCTGAACGCTCTCAGTTTGTACGTGTCAACGATGAATCTTCCATGCAAACCAAAGTTAGCCATGGAGTGCCACAGGGCTCAGTGCTTGGACCTATTTTGTTCACCCTATATGCTTCCGTTAGGCAATATTATAAGGAATCATTCTGTAAACTTTCATTGTTATGCGGATGATACTCAACTATATTTATCAATCAAGCCTGATGAAATTAATCATCTAAATAAAATTCAAGACTGCCTCAAGGACTTAAAAACGTGGATGACCTTACATTTTTTGATGTTAAACACGACCAAAACTGAAGTTATTGTACTTGGCCCGAAGAATCTACGAAACAAATTATCTAAAGATATATTAACTATGGATGGCATTAATTTGGCCTCCAGTGAGACTGTAAGGAATCTTGGTGTTATATTTGATCAGGATTTATCCTTTAACACCCACATAAAATCAATTTCAAGGACCGCCTACTTCCATCTACGTAACATTGCAAAAATCAGGCATATCTTGCCTCAAAACGATGCAGAGAAACTAGTCCATGCATTTGTTACTTCAAGGCTGGATTATTGTAACTCCTTATTAGCAGGGTGTACCAAGAAGTCAGTCAAGTCGCTTCAGCTGATTCAAAATGCTGTAGCTCGTGTACTAACCAGAGTTAGGAAAAGGGACCACATTACTCCTGTTCTGGCTGCCTTACACTGGCTCCCTATAGAACACAGGATAGAATTTAAAATTCTTCTTCTCGCCTACAAAGCCCTTAATGGGCAGGCGCCATCTTACCTTAAAGAACTCATTATACCCTATTGTCCTACTAGGGCATTGCGTTCCAAGAATGCAGGGTTGTTGGTTGTTCCTAGAGTCTCTAAAAGTACAATGGGAGCCAGAGCCTTTTCTTATCAAGCTCCACTTTTGTGGAATCAGCTTCCAGTTTGTGTTCGGACGGCAGACACCCTATCCGTTTTTAAGAGTGCGCTTAAGACCTTCCTTTTTGATAAAGCTTATAGTTAGGGCTGATTAGATTCAGCCCCTAGTTTTGCTGATATAGGCTTAGTTTGTCGGGGGACATCTTACTTCTTCCTTCTCTCTGTCTATACCTGTGTACTCTCATGTTCCGATTAACCCAGCTTCCCCAAATGTCTTTCTTTTTGGTGTCTATATACGCCGGGATCCGGAGTCATGGATGATCCTGCGGTCCTGTGTCATGGATTGCGAGTCCTGGATCTTGAGTCGTGGCTGTGGTCCTGGATCATAAGTCCTGGATGGATATCCTCGTGGATTCATCTTCTTATTATACACACATGCATTTCCAAACATTTGGACTACCTATGTTGCAAATGTATTATCTTTTCAATTTACACACGGCATCTATTGCACGTCTGTCCGTCCTGGGAGAGGGATCCCTCCTCTGTTGCTCTCCCTGAGGTTTCTCCCATTTTTCCCTTTAAACTGTGGGGTTTTCTCTGGAAGTTTTTCCTTGTACGATGTGAGGGTCTAAGGACAGAGGGTGTCGTATTGTTATACTGATATTCTGTACAAACTGTGAAGTCCACTGAGACAAATGTAACATTTGTGATATTGGGCTATATAAATAAACATTGATTGATTGATAAATGTGTATTTAAATGTACATGTATACATATTTATTGCCTCATTTATTTATTTCATAATTTATTTCATAGGCATATTTATATATATATGTATTTATTTAATTATTGATGTATTTATTTATTTATTTAATTTTGGCTTAAATGGCATTCCATAGTAACACGGGTCGGTTGTAACACCTTCAATATCTCCGATCACAAACAAGCTAGAGTGATGAAACTCACTCTGCACATGCGCAGTTAGATGGTAAGATCGCTGAGAAAAAAAGGAGCCACGTTTGAATTTCTCGCGTAAGATATCAGCAAAAGTGTGTTTCTGAGGTAAAATATTAACTAAAATTATATGATGTATTTTTTGGATACTGTCTTGAGCTCAAATGTCTAGGAATCCAAACTAGTATTATTAGAATCACTGTTTTGTAAGCTACAAATATAACTTGCTAAATATGGGTAAAGCTAGCAACCAGGCAGGTTAACAGGGGGTGGAAGCAAGACTGGTCCAGGGACGGTTGTAACGGGACGGTTGTAACATGGCACATTTACAATGATGGCTCATTTGCTTGAATGATCAATTGTTCATTCAAGCATACAGTTGTATTGTTGATTGGTGTGCATTGTCACTGTAAAAATAAACAGAATAAAATACTGTACAGTAGGCCTAAAGTGTGTGTGTGTGTGTGTGTGTGTGTTTACAGTATGCCAAATGTCAGAAAGAGGAAGACAGACAGGGGAGTGCCACTTGCTCTGCTGCAGAGGGCCTCAAATGAAGTTGAGAAAGGCAAATCATTCAGGGAAGTGGCAAAGTCCCTGGATATATGCCATGTCACCCTGTACCAGTTCCATACAAAGAGGCTGAGGTTGGAGAGTCACGGATCACAAACACCCCCAAGAGTAGGCTACTGGACACCAAAAAAAATGTTCTCAACAGAGCAGGAGATGCTTTTGGGAGACTATCTGATGGAGGCAGCTGATTTATATTATGGTCTCAGCTCAAAGGAGGTAGGTCTACATAATTAAGGTAGAAGCACCTCTCAGAGAACAGTTTAATCCTTCACAGAGGATGATGCTGTGTGTGTTATCTGTTATCCTGTTCATTGTTCATTGTTTGTTGGAGGTACACAAGGACAGTTGTAACAGTTGAGTTTAAAAAAAGAAAATACATTTTCCAACCTGTACTCATTTCATAAAAACATCTTAAATACATTGTTTCAGTAGCTGACATATTGATAATGTATAATATAGCAAAATGGCTATCCTATTGTAAAGGTTTTTTTACTTATTGGGGAAAAGCCCAAAAAGTGTTGCAACTGTCCCTGGTCTCCCCTACAAGTAAAAGCACTCAGGTCTTATACTTGAGTAAAAGTAGAAGCACACAGATCTTGTACTTGAGTAAAAGTAGAAGTAGTCAGGTCTTGTACTTGAGTAAAAGTAGAAGCACTCAGGTCTTGTACTTGAGTAAAAGTAGAAGCACACATATCTTGTACTTGAGTAAAAGTAGAAGCACTCAGGTCTTGTACTTGAGTAAAAGTAGAAGCACACAGATCTTGTACTTGAGTAAAAGTAGAAGTAGTCAGGTCTTGTACTTGAGTAAAAGTAGAAGCACTCAGGTCTTGTACTTGAGTAAAAGTAGAAGCACACAGATCTTGTACTTGAGTAAAAGTAGAAGTAGTCAGGTTTTGTACTTGAGTAAAAGTAGAAGTACTCAGATCTTGTACTTGAGTAAAAGTAGAAGCACACAGATCTTGTACTTGAGTAAAAGTAGAAGTACTCAGATCTTGTACTTGAGTAAAAGTAGAAGTACTCAGGTCTTGTACTTGAGTAAAAGTAGAAGTACTCAGATCTTGTAATTGAGTAAAAGTAATAGTACCAGAGTGTAGGAATACTCTGTTACAGTAAAAGTCCTGCACTCAAAATGTTCCTCAAGTAAAAGTAGAAAAGTATTATCATCAAAATATAGTTAAAGTAGCGACAGTAAAAGTAGTCATTGTGCAGATTAGTCCATTTCAGAATAATATATATGATATTTTTTATAATGATTGATCATGAAAGTGTTCTCAAAGCTGGTAAAGGTGCAGCTAGTTTGAATGACTTTGTATACTGCAGGGTAGCTTGTGGATTTACTCCAGGTGGAACTAAAGTCTGATTTAACACTTGATTATATTTCACATCATTCATCCACATCTGTGAAGTAACTAAAGGTATTAAATACATGTAGGGGAGTAGAAGTACACCATGTACCTCTGAACTGTAGTGGAGTAGAAGAAAAAAGTAGCAAAACATTGAAATACTTAAATAAAGTACAAGTATCTCAAAATTGTGCCCAAGTATAGTACTTGTTGAGTTTATGAACTTAGTTACTTTACACCATGTGGCTATACAGATAGAAAGACTAAGCCTTGCACAGAGGCATGAAAATACATTTTCAAAATGCTCAACATTGCTGCCAAAATTATAAACTGATTGCTACACAAATAAAATAAATGCTTTTATATATTTCTATTAGATGGGGTGGGGGAGCCGGGGGCTCGGATCCTTGTCACCTTTTTCATACCTGATGAGTTTGCATCCCTGTAACATAACTGTCCATTTTCAAACACTCATTTGAATGCTGAAATGATTGTGTTACAATAACTTGCATAGCACAGTGAAGAACAGATCATAGGCAACACAATAAAACAGTGCAGTCTCTTTCTAACATGCAAGACTTTACATGAATGAACACATGTATGGCTGAACCCCTATAGTCAACATTTCAATGTGTCTTTGGGCCTGAGACTTAACCCCAAATGATATCCATCGCCATGTATCAAGTGTATGTAAGTTGCTTTGGATAAAAGCGTAAGCATGTAATGTAATGTAATGTAACGCCCTGTACTAGTACAAAGTCATGCACTAGTGTGTCCTAACGCATAAGAAACAAGCAAAAACATTGCCCAATAGAACTACTACTATTACAGTGTGTCTGACTTCATCAAGTAAATAATAGCATGATAGTTTAATATCTCTACAAAGCACAGCGTGTGACATTCTTCCAATGGCACAATTCATGTTTTCTCGAGCTTGTTTTTTTTATATTTGTGTTTCACAAAGGTGGGAGATAGATTAACTTAAAATGTATTCAATCTGTAGTTACATTTAGTTTTATTTAATTGAATTGATTTAAAACATGTTAAGACTTCTGCTCGTCTAGCTTCTCTCCAGCAGCTGAAGTTCTTCTTCACTCTGTAAAGAAAAACATTGGTGGTATAACTTTGTTTTATTATCGTACTGTACTCTCAAATCTATCATCAGTCTCTTTATGAAAAACGGTTACATTCTCAAACTTGAATTAAGTGTAAATACCTCTGACATTCAGCATCATTGAGCACTCGGCTGTCCCCAGTTTGTTCTCAATGACCACTTTGTATTCCCCGTTGTCTTTGGGCCCCACCCGTAGTATGAGCAGGGAGCAGACGCCACAAACATTTGTGATGTAGTAGTTGGTGTTTGTGTTCAGGCTCATATCGTTGCGGTACCATGTCACACGTGGAGCTGGATCCCCCTTAACTGCACAGCTCATGTAGCACTCATAACCCTGTGGAGTTGTACGCCTCTTTAGTGGAACAATGAACGATGGAGGGGACTGGAAATCCAAAGATTTTCTCTCTGGCATGTCTACTTTGAACTTTCCTGAAACACAAGAAATGTATCAAGTTGACACTTTTAGATTATTATAATCCTATATCTTGTTCTCCCTTAACCATCAAATTGAACATTTCTTCTAATGTTTACATTATAACTTTGCTGTAATCTATATCCCCTATGTGTCTATGCTTTTTAATCGTCCTGCCATTGGTTCTCTTTATCTGCATCAAGTAGAAGTGACTAGAAGTAGAAATAAACAGTATCGGTCTGTGTTGCTTCGATTTTGAGCATCTTTTTTTCCGCTATTTTCTTAGTCCTCTAAACCTATTACAAAATGCGCTGGATTTTGCAGGAACCTATATCTTAAGAATACAAACCAAAATTCAGCATTGTGTACACAGGATAATGAGAATGAATTCCAATGTTTTTGTGATTGAGTCAGAGGCACACACCTTTTTCCTTTATGGTTCCAAACACAGGGGATTCAGAAGGTGGTGAAGGACCAATGTCATTTTTAGCAAACACCCTGAAGTGATACTCCCGTCCAGACAAAATATTGACTACTGTGCATTTATTGTTGAAGAGGTTGTCTGCGACTGTCCTCCAACTGCGTTTGAAGGAGTCCTTCTTAGCTACCATGTAGTGTAGTCTGTCATCTCTCTTCTCATCTGGAGAGGGAGTCCAGGACAGGGTCACTGTTCCTGGGATATTCTGATCCAGCTCCACAGGACCTGGGGGCTTGGGATCATCTAAAACCAAATTTAGAGGCACACAAATACAGAGGTCAAAGTTACAAAAGTGTATATTTATATTCACAAGCAGTACATACAAACAATCTGCATCCAGTTCAGTTTCTCATTGCTGTTAGTCTGTTTGCATTTTACACTTGGATTTGATTATTCCAACTGGGGTTTATTGGGTCAACTGTATATTGTGTTAAATGTTTGAAGGGAACATAGAAGGAAGACATGACAAAGCATGCATTCAGTGTCTGTATTGTCACTGTTTTTGTATTATCCTGAACTGTAGTTTGTGGAGTGCGCACATAAGTTTACCTGTAACTCTGATTTCAACATTGAAGCTTGCTTGGCCGACAATGTTTTTGACAGTTATGGTGTAGATGCCACTGTCGGGCCGATCAGATGTGGGGATCCATAGCTGAGAGCCTTTATCAGAGTTGGTAATAGTTACATGTTTGGGCACTGGAATACCATCTTTTTGCCAAGTAATTTCTGGCAGGGGACAGGCCTGTAAAGATAAAGAAAGATATTACATTTGTTGATTTGTTGATTGTACAGTCATCCCATTGGGAAGAAAACTTCCAGCACAATACCTCAAAGTTGATGTTCAGACGGACTGTGTTTCCAGACCTTACCACCACAAAGGTCTTCATGTTGCGATCGTTAAACTTTGGCTTTACTGTGAGGTTGAAATAAAGATATTTAGTTTAGATTATTTTTGTAAACAATTCAACAAACTAGTCCTTTTTCTATACATAATTTTCTCATTCTGTCTAAAGACAAAAAAGACCGTGTTTTATACTTGATATATTTTAAGAAAACACAGCTTTGTTTAAAATATAATATTTCTGAACCTTAAAGGTGGGGTAGGCAATTTTGGAGAAACCAGCTCGAGTGCGCTAGAATTTGAAAATACACTTCCTTATAGAGCCCCTCCTCCATATTCCCTACATGACCAATGAGGGCACGAGATAAGTTTGTGCACAGATGGAAGGCTGACAGGCAGGTAGGCCATCCAGTTATTTTAGCCGGGCCGGCTAAAATGATTGTCCATGCTTTTTACTAGGGGTGCACCGAATGGGAAATTCTTGGCCGAAACCGATACCGAAAATAGGAAACAGTTGACCGAATGCCGAAAGGCCGAAAATGATTAATAGAAATATATATATATAATGTATACATTTTTTACCAATGTTGTTCAGCTACCTTAACTTAAATAATAATCACTATTATGGGTCCATAAAACATTTATTCAGCACTTTTGAATGCATACAGTACATTAATTCCAAGTCAAATGCATTTTCTTTTCTCTGTAGGATAACTACAACAAAGTGCATTCAGAACAAAGCCAAGGTGCTTTAAAACTGCATAAACATCTAGGCCAGTAGGCCTACAACAAAATAGTGTAAATAAAGACTGTAACAGCCAGGCCTTCAACAACAACAAATGCACCTATAAGTTTGGTAACCTAACCAGTAGCGTGGCGTGGGGAAAAATGTAGGGGAAGCCAATTTTTTTGGAGGGGGGGGGGGGGGTGGTCAATAACGTAACCAGATGAGTGATTTCAGCGCCGGGTAACATTTTACACACATTTGTATCATACAGATGCAGGACTTTTACACGCCTGTTATCTGACCGACAGGTCCGCACGCACTCTCCAGCTGAAACTCTCTCGTCTTATTAATTTAAGCATTTCTTATTAATGTATGCAGTCAAAATCCTCAAGTTTCTGCTTCAAGGAAGCACTCTGTGCAATGGTCTCTTTGTCCCATCCCTGCTCTGTCATTATCCTGTCAAAAGCGATACAGAGCGACCCGCGTCCTTCATGGATGGCCTGTACTGCGCGGCTTTTAAAGTTCCACCTCACAGCAGAACCCCCTGGTACACGCACAGCTCGATCAACTTCAGACAGTAGTGCTGATCTCTTACATGAACGTGAGAAAAAATTGTGGAAGGCATCGAGATTGGCAAAAAACAGTTTGGCTGCTTGAATGTTGTTTGTGCCTTAGCATAACAGTGGATGAATAGCGCATTGGGGCAGTGTGCTTTCACTAAAGCCTGAACGCCACCGTGCTGTCCGCTCATGCAGACATGAGCTCCGTCATAAGTCTGACAAATCAATTTGTTTGTTGGACTGTAGTTCCCGATGGCTCTCATGACAACTGATGTTACAGCTTTTGCGTCTCTTTCTAAGCCGACATCAAAAAAGCAGAGGAAACGTTCACACACACTGCCTTTTTCATTCTGTATCTGATTATGATAGTGAGTTGGCACTTATTGGAGATGTCTGATGTGTCATCCACTTGTACAGCAATGAAAGGACAAATCTTTATTTCTTTATCAGTCTCATCCTGGATACAACGAGCTATGCTCTCAATGATGTCATTTTGTATGGAGTTTCATCTGCTTTAATTTTTAGTTGCTGCTGTAGCGGAAGTTTAGTGAAGTTATGCTTAATTAAGTATGCCAAATCTCCTCCCTCCATCATGCTTCATTTGCTTGATCATTTCTAACGGCGGTGATGACAGTTACAGTACTACGTAGTAAAACTGATGTCGATGCGATTTGATTGGATTGTGAGGAAAGGGATTTTGCCTCACAATCCAATCAAATCACCAGCCTCCATGGGAAGCCGGAGGCGGCCTGCTTCCCTTGGCATGGCCCTGACCAATCACAGATTGGCAGGGGCATGACGTGGGCCTCATCTGATTGGTCAATTCCTCCATTTGTTTTCACCAAGGGAAGCCAGATTTGGCTGGCCTCCTCTCGCAACACTGAATGCAATCTACTGTTTCACCATAACATCTAGAGGGGCGCTGTTTCACTCTTTGTAAAATACTCAATGAGAATGGGAGAGAGACGGAGAGACGGTCCGGCAGGAACACACAGCAAAGGAGAATTACCGAAACAAAACAAAGTGTTTTTATTTATTTATTTAAATTATAACTACAATCAGAAAAAACAGGGGAAGCCTGGCTTACCTTGGCCTCCGGGAGAAAACGCCACTGAACCTAACGTGTTGTTGTGATGATGTAATCAAAACGCGACAAGCACGGCGCGCGACCATGCTCGCGGCTGGCTCACAGCCAACATGTCTGCCACTTGGAGATATTTCAAAATATCAGAGAGAGAGGCGCGGATTACGATTTGTAAAACGTGTTCAGCTGACATTTCTCGGGGGGGTGTAACTGCAAAGACTTTCACCACTTCGGGATTACTCCACCACTTGAAATCAAAACACCCGGACAAATATGCGGAGTATGATCAACGTAACCCTGTTCTCTGACATTCGGTGATATTTTTTCGGTGCTTAAACCCTTTCGGCCGAAAGCCGAAAGCGCCTTTTTAACCATTTTCGGCAGATAATTTTCGGTTGCCGAATATTCGGTGCATCCCTACTTTTTACAGTACTACGGCTTCCAAAGATGACATTTTTTAATGGATTTTTTGTCAAAGCACTTAAGATATTCATTGCTATCGGGATAATAAGAGCATTCCATGGAATATAACAAAAAGTGTATCTCAAGCCGGTTTCTCAAACTTACCTACCCAACCTTTAAGGCATGGATATTAATTTCTTTAGGACATTGTACAGATTTGGGATTAAAGCATATTTAAAAGTTGAGCATTGTCTGTATCCAGCTAGGTCCCTTTCAAATATTTTGTTTACTGTAATCCATTGTATGCATGCTTCAGTTAAGTATCCATTATGGGCATGAAATGCCTTTGGTATTAAACAACATGTTGCTTTGCCTGTAATACAGTGTTTTGATGTAGCATCATGCCTTAAAATGATCACTGTTGTTGGTACAAAGATTCAATTGAATTAAGGTATTTTGTTCATACTGGTCTCCCCAAAATTGTGTTGAAACTGTCTTGTCGCAACAATTATACCCTTGAACTCTGGGTTTCAAAGAACTGTCAATAAAACACATTCCTCGTCTTTTGCATTCTTGCAGTAATAAAGCAGTGGCAATATCACTTTTGATATAGCCTTCTGTATTCCAAAATAATATAGAGAACGATAGAAACTGTTGATAATTCACATTTTCTTACCAGGAGGAGGCATGGCAATGATGTAATTGTCAAAGCCCTGAGGTTCTCCATCACCTCCATAATTGGTGGCAATAACTCTCACCCAGTATGTGGCCATTGCCTTCAGGCCAAGCACAGTGTAGGAAGTTATAGTAATTGGGGTAGCATTACACCGAGTCCATTCAAGGATTTCAATTGGTCTGATCTCCACATAGTAGCCTTCGGCCTCATCCTCTACTCCTTTTATTTCTTTGGGTTTTATCCAAGCCAAAGAAAATGTGGTGTAATTGGAGGATGTTAACTTCAGGTCTGTCACTTTGCCTGGTGGTTCTGCAATTACAGTAATGAGACGTTATTGGCTGAGCATTACAATGCTTTTATAATAACTTAAAAGGCGACATAGAGCATAATGTTGAGCAGAATGTCAGTTCACCATTAAGCATGACTGGAATAATTTTCAGTGGAGAGAACTGTGTTAGAAAACAAGAGTTCAGTGTTACTGGCTTACTCTTTGGATCTCTTGCAATTACTGTGCCAGATGGAAGACTTGGGTCTCCAGCACCAGATAGGTTGATAGCAGACACCCTAAATACATATGCCGCCCCTTCAAATACATCTTTCACTGCATATTTTGTATCTGTGGAAAAAAGAAGAAATCGTTATCTTGTTGATAGGGAATGTTCATTTACTTTTGGCGAATCATATCAGGCATTACATTTACACTGGATTCTTCCTGCAGCTAGCCATAAGTTGTATACCTGGAATCGGCCCTCCTTGGTTTACAAGGCTCCAGTAATTGGTGCCTTTCTTGTTTTTTTCCAAATTGTATCCCACTATTTTGGTTCCTCCAGTGTCACATGGAGGACACCATGTCAGATTAATGCAGTCTTTAATGGCACTGACTACTTTAGGTGCTGCTGGGGGTCCAGGGTAACCTGTGAGGGGAACATGACATTTTGGTCATCCTTTTTCTGTAATTTTAATTCTGTGATTAATGGTCCTACAAAATACAAAAAATAAATCACATTTTTTTCTTGTTTCATTCTTAACTTTACCTGCTTCCCGAGAAGTTGGGAGTTTTTCATTATTCAGCTGCAGCCATTACAAAGCCTAAATTATGTTACTTACGTAATACACCAGCTGGTATGTCCTCAGTCTGCAGGTATTCACTGATGCCTTCTGCATTCTTGGCTCTGATCCTGTAACAGTATCTCCTTCCGGGTGTCACATCTGAATCTCTGTAATTTGGGTTGCTTCCAGGAATCTCACCGAGATTTGTCCATTTATTGCGTCCTACTTGTTGCCGCTCTAAAATATAGTTTGTGACCGGGCATCCACCATCGTCTTTTGGCGGTTTCCATTTGAACTCAACAGATGTAACAGCGCTTTCCATAATGTCCACAGGTCCTTGTGGTGGTGTGGGTTTGTCTGTTGATAAAAATAAAATAAATCATACTAACCTTTATCTCCTTACCTACAGTACAATGTGGAACACATGGCATTAAGTCTCTTATTGGCAACTTACCCAGCACAATAAGTTTGGATATTGCCTCAATTATACCGTATTCATTTTTGATTTTGATTTTGACCTCTCCACAGTCTTTCCTTTGACACTTAAGAAGGCGTAGTTTGCTCTCAGTATCTGATGTTTCAATTTTCACATTGAGAGCGGGGAACAGCTCGTCACCATCCTTGTACCACTGTATGGTCATTGGCGCCCCACCTGAGAATGGCAGTTTCCATTCTGCATTTTCACCTGCCCTTATAATGACTGGCTCTGAGAATTTTCTTAGTGCATCGGCATCGATTTTTGGTGGATCTTCAATTTTAGAGAGAAAAGTCTTGTCAAAACCGCAAACCTTTTTAAACCATTGGGTAATTTATAAATTGATACCATGTTAATACTTTTCATGCTGACCTTGAATATTGAGTGTTGCCTCAGATTTACGGCCTTCAGCTTCAAAGCGGTACACAGCTCCATCATCTTTATTACAGCAATCAATTATCAACCTATGACAGGCTCCATCTTTGATAATTGTAACCCCATCCTCCTCGGTTAGCTTGTCACATAAGATTTCATATTTATCAGAACACATTTGGACTAATAAGGGTATGCAATGCACTATAACACTTGTGTGTATGATGGATCTATACGGTTATGCAAGCTAGGAAATGGTCGATATGTATGGCAAATAGCAGTGGTCAATGTAGTTCTCTAAAATCGAAGTTGACTTACCAGCTTCCCATTTTTATACCAACGTCCCACAGCGGTCTCACTGCTTAGTTTGCAAGAAAGCTCTGCCCGGTCACCAACATTAGCAAGCGTATCTGACAGCCCACTGACAAACTGAACGCCAGTATCTGCAACAGTAAAAAAAAAAGACATTTAGAACATGATCTTAATTACTGTGTGCATTGTATTTATCCCTATGTAATTCTATGCGTTGTATTCGTCCATATGTAACTGTATGCATTGTATTCCTGTAACCTCTTGGGCATGGAAAGCAAAGACCAGAACATGCTGGTTTTATTTTTTTACAGAATGTCTCACTCTAGTGGTCAACATGCAGCAATACAGAATATTTTTCGTGAGGCAGATCATAACCGAGGGTCCATTACCTATATCATTTATTTGAGTTATTAGTTTGTCCGATGAGCCATAAAATGTCTAGCTGTAGTGAGTTATATAATATTGGAATACCAAAAGCTATTTACTCCTAAAGTACTTTTATTATAATTCATAATTTCAACTCCACATCCTTGACTACTGATTTCTGACTAATTTCTATCCCTGAATTCAGTTTTATTAAAGATTCCGAATTCTGACATTAAACACTCCATATTGAACATTTTGAAGATGTTTAATTTAATGTATAGGTCTTAATGATAAACATCACATTTGTCATTATACCTTTTTCCTGTTCTTTCTTCCCTGGAGTAGAACGCTTCCTGCTGTGCAGTCACTATAGTACTATTTTTAGTGAAACTTTCAGTGCTATACCTAGGATTAATTCTGAGACCCTTGATAAATACGGACTCCAAATAGCCTTGACAATTAATATATAAGGATTTTACCTATAACAGTGTCAGGAACCAAAGGGCCGCTTCGTACTCGCTTCTTGTTCTTATCATCTGCATCATCCCCTTTATTTCCGTCATCTCCACCTGTCTGAAGGTCCTTATCTGTGCCGTCTCCATCACCCTTCCCACCAGTCCCATCTCCACTGCCATCTCCAGTGCCATCTGCCTCCAACTGTTCAGTGTGTTTTGGTAGCTTGGCCTGCTGATCCAACGCCAGTTTAGTCAGGTCTTCTTCATTCCCAGTTTGGGTGCCCTTTTGGCCTTTACCATTTGGATCAACTGAATTTCAGAAAACGCATTGTATGGAGAAATAATCATGACCTTTTCTTACATTTTTAAAACGAGCGCTTCAGAAAGTGCTCATCCAGGTATCAATCTATCAAGACTAGAAATTGTATATATTATTGTGTTTATCAAATGATTTCCCACCTTCTACTGTAAGAGAGGCACTGCTAGAAGCTATTCCAGCAATTGCATAATATGCTCCAGTATCTGCCAATTTACAGTCTTTAACTTTCAATGTGTGGATTAGCTTGTCCTCTGAGACAGTGATCTCATATTTGTCCCCATGTTCAAGTGTCAAGTCCTTATTTGACCAGGTAATCCTGTTGAGGGGTGTTGACAAGACACACTGAAAGACGGCTTCTTCACTTTCAAACGTCTTCACATCCTTGATCTTGGCTATGAAACCCACTGGAGGCACTAAGAGAGGAAAAAAGTGTGGATTAACTGGCCGTATTCTCATTTCTGAATGTTCATTCAATTGTTTTGCAAACTCCTAGTACAATCATGCTTTTGAGTACAGTTACAGTAATAAGACCCCACCTTTAAAGTCAGTTGCTAAGACATTTGCATCTTCAACATCAAGCTGGTAAAATCCAGCATCTTCTGGTTGAGGATTTTTGATGCTGAAAACATAATTTGTCCCCGTTTGCTTAAGGCTATGCTTTGAATTGTCATCATCACCATATGGAATCAGTGTCCCATCCTGTAAGGAGAAAACAGGTTCAATTTCTCTTTTTGTATTGCTTTTTTTTGTTTTTGGCAATCATTTTATTCAAATTGTTGATCTTCAAATACTGATAACTCACCTTATATAAGTTAATTGAACTGTTGGGATCCTGAAGTTTCATGTCGAGGCTAAATTCAGCTGTCCCATTGGGTTTTACTTCTATTTGTTTCACATTGTCCAGTTGCTCTACAACCTACAAAAGAAAAACGAAATGTTCTGTATTTTTATGTTTGAAAATGATGCTCTGACATAATAAATGACATTTTAAATTGAAGCGACCTTGAACGGAGCATGGATGCTTACTTTATAAGATGCATAGGACGTATTTGCCTCAGGCATATTAATACATTCAGAACATGGAAAAAACTACTTCAAATATTTTTCATGAGCCAAAAGTAGCCTAACACCCACCTAAAATGTTTAATTTAGTATTGAAACTTGTTTAAGACTCCACAAAAAATACATAATCCAGAATACATTTACATATTTTATAACCTGCCAACAGCTCAGTACCTTAGCCTGCTCATCTGCCCTTTCCTTTTTCAGCTGGTTGAGTCTCTTCAGCAACCAGCGAAAGTCAAACACACCAAATTCTGCACAGATCTTTTCATAGTCCTTCTTTGGTGCAGAGATAAGCAGTTCAAGGAGCTTTGGATCAATTTCTCCATCTTTTTTTGGTGGGAGTTTTTTTTTTCTGGTGACAACAACACTGAAAAGAGAAGAAGAGAGGGACATATATTTGGAGATATTTGAAAAGCAATAACAAATCATTGAACTTGAACTTACGTTTTCTTAAGCATCTTTCTGAAATCTAATGGTGCATCTCCATTTGCTGAAAGAAAATGAAAAATAAGACGCAGGTTTTTGTGATGGCAAATAATTCAACATATATAATTCTCATAATATTTATTCAAACAATAAACTGTCCTTTATGAATCTATGTAAACCCTAGAACAAACAGTTTTTCTTACTTTGTACTTCTTTAAATCTACAGCATCTCGCTCTACACTTCTTTTAATCAAGGCATAGGTGTTAGTATATTAGCATGTCCACCAACATTTCTATTGAAGCTAGAATTCAGTAAACGACACAATTATGTAATCTCTGTAATTCAAAAAATATGAATGCCTAATCACGCATACAAAGCATAGTTTCATACCCGCCGGAGCTTTCTTCTTAACACCAACTGAAATAAAAACATGAAAACAAAAACAAGAAATCATAGGTAAATATTAGCTTCACAATATATTACCTTCATTTCATTGATTTACATTGAACATGGCATGGTAATAATCTGTCTTTTACCTTCAATAACATTGAGATTTGCAGTGCAGACAGCCTGTCCATACTCATTGGTGGCGAGGCATTTGTACGCGCCAGCTTGATCCGGTTTGATATTGATGATCTGATAAAGCAATATCTTCATAGTTGGATTACATCTTTAATGCTGAATATTTGGTAATGTCTCACATTGTGATGAATAATAAGCTTTTGTAATTGAGTACTTCGAAGTTCTCTGAGAACAAATCAAAGTTAGTAAACTTGAGTTGGCAATTACATTAAATTACAAATGTTTTACAAAATCACTAAGTTTGGAATAACAGGAAAGGGGTTTTGTGTTTTACTAGACGTGTAGTGATTTATGTAAATGCTGTTTTCTCACCTCCAGAATGTGCTCGTGAGATCTTTGATCATATCTGGTCGTGTACTTTTCTGGCTCATTGAGCTCGCCGTTATTCCGCGCCCATGTTACAGTGGGTGCCGGCTCACCACTAACAATGGCTTTGAACATTCCTTTTTTACCTGAAAAATCCAAACAACAGTGATAGATTTGTAGAGATGGTGTTTGATGAAGATACAATGTTGTGGTTGTCTGTTATTTACCCTCTGGAGCAGTCACAGCCATTGGCTTGCGGGTAAAATCAGGTGTGGTCTTTCCTGCAGGTAATATCTCCAGATACTGATCGATCATCACCCCGGGAACTCTGGACCTTTTCTTTATAGCCACTGTTAGGATCAGAAAGTGTGAGGTTTTTGAACAAAACATAGCAACAAAAAAAGTAAAGCAAATGTTTTTAAATACTTGGAAAATCACGTCATGACTTGAAACCTTTATTCAGAGTCTACCGTTAAAACATGCCGGGGAAAACCATGTAACTGAATATGGTTATAAATATGTGTTAAGCATTATGACTCTTTCTTCATTTATATTATTTGTGTTAAAATAACAGTTATATTATCTGTACAGTCACAAACAGTCATGGTCACATCAGAAGACATTATTTGTGCTTTTACTTATTGCTGCAGTTAATTTACAATTTCACAAGGGGTCAGTATTTCCTTTCACTTTGTCAACTATTTCAGTTGCATCATGACAAGGTCTGAAATGTCTACTTTGATCATTAAGAATTGTCCTTAATCAAGCAACACTCCATTTTATTATAAAAGCAGTTGTCTGGATAAAGCAGTATGGATGGAGCATTTAAGGTGATGTATTTGATGATATAACAACAGTCTGTGCTTACAGATTACAGTAGGTTGTTTACATAATGTCTGGGTATCCTTTTTAAAGTTCTGGTTAGTGTGTGGAGTGAGGAGTTAGTTTAGCGTTGTGTGACAGATAGCAGTATCAGTATACAAATATTATTATAAAACAATATGACAACACATTGATAATATAGCCAAATTATCATTGTCACAATTATGTAAACTAATAATATAATAATCATCATGACGTAAATTACCACCAGACTAACGTGTATTAATTATTTAAAAAAGTATTTGAAGTGCACTGTCATCCTTGGAAACCATTACATTTCCTCCTGTGTCAGTGGAAACAGTATTACAGATATGGGTGACACATTTTGTAATCCTCATTCCTTTTTAATATTCAACCATAGGATGACTCAGCACAGACAAGTGAGTTCATCAAACAGCTTTTAAAATCAGAAACTCTGACCTGCCATCTGTTACTGCTTTTCCTTAAGCAGCATCACAACTAGCAATGACTCAGAGCTTCTTCGTTCGCAATGAGGCCTTAGAGCATGACTTTACTGCTGCATAACACAGAAAGGACAAACAGCTAATTACTGTGTGCAGAATCTAATGTTTCCCACAGCTGTTGTTAACTGTAAAATCTTGAGCCATATGGCACTATTGTAGTCTACGGATTTAGACTTTTTGGAAATATCTCTTATACTACATACCACAGCAAAACGTTCAGATATACCGGTAGTTATATATAGATCTATAGATCTATATATATATATATATATATATATATATATATATATATATATATCTATAAGAAATGACAATCTGGTTTTCAAAAGGAGTCAGTGGCCAGTGAGCCATTTTTAGAGAAAAGTTATTTAGACAACTTATGATTATAAAATGACTCTTCAAGCTATATATTCACTTTAGAATTAATATGTTAATATTCTGCTATGAAAACTGCTGTAGTTGCACCAATTCACATGGAAACATATGTAAGAGGCAAGTGAACATGTTATGGAAAGACAAAATGAAAAAAATAAAAAATCACAACTTTTCAGTTCCCAAACAAACATACTGTATGAAATAAGTTATTTTGTCAATATAGGAATGCAACAACAAAGTGTTTTTAAAGTGAAACCATATCCTGCTCTCTCTTGAGTAAATCATCGGCACGAACACACAGAAAGCCAAGGATTTACTTATTATTTTAATACTTCCAAGTGAGTTATGTTTTGGTTACCCATCCTTCATCCCATTTAAACAGCAGCCCTTCTCCAAATAGAGGGCATATATTGCATATTCATCATACTGTATGCGTCATCTCCCAGGGGATTGGCTTACACTCTTACAGTATATCATCTGAATGCAGGCAGGATTCCTGCTCTTCTGGCATTGGTCCACACCTAATCCAAGTCTGGTAGGGAAGCAGTCAGGCGTTGCATACCAATCACTGCTGAGGAAATGTTAGATTTGGGCACCAGCAGTTCTCAGGACACCTTCAGTATAAATGTGTCGGCATTCTAGAGCTGATGTACCTGTGGCTGTTCATAAAGCACATTCAGCCACCAACACTAGGCCTCTACAACACGTGTGAATGGTTTCAGACAGTCTGGGATCGTTTTTCTTGGAGGTAAAAAGGAAATTGGTAAACTTGTTTTCCTTCATTCCATTATAGAGTTATTTTCTTATTCAGAAGTACTGAAGAAGTACTATGCCTGATGTCAAATGAAGTTCAAATGCATGTTTATTACTTTTCTTATCTTTTGGTTAGGTTTATGCCAATGTGTGTAAAGTATAGGCCATTTAAACAAAATGGTAGTCTATAACAACCACTCCATATTTCCTTCTACAATAAACAAAACACACAACACATTTTGCAAACTTACCCTGGGCATTTGGGCCCTGGTTAGTTTTCAAACTCATTGCAGCGACGTCTGATGTTTCTCAACTCACAGATTTGATCACTTTGTAGTGGAAACACACCAGCCTGGAACACACCAGAATCACAATTGTATGTAGCTATACCAGTTTTTTCATTGTTTACAGTTTTTACAAAGTTGACATTTAATCGTAATAGAGAACGGTTGTTCCATGTTGATCTGATCCAGTGGAACTCTGCAATACACTCTGATGAAGACAAATAATTATTTACATTTGAGTTTTATTCCAAATGTTAATAAACTTGAATTAGAGTTACATTTTGAATTTTCTTAAATGTTGTTCTCCTTAAGAGACAACTTTGGTGAAATTGGTAAAGAAAAGTCTTTCTTAGTCTACATGGATGTCTCTTCTTTTAAAATTCTTATTACTTTAAACTTTTGTAAACACTAAGTAAGATCGGAAGCTGATAATGATACTTAGATAATGAGTTAAGACAAACATATTCACATTTTATAAAATGGAATTATATGCATTTTAGCTTAGAAAATTACTTGGAGAATGAATCCATTATGATAACATTTGTCTAATTGATCATTCAACTATTGTTTCAGCTAAAATGTAGTAATATCAAACTCATGTAAGATGAGCTCCCCACACAGTCACAAGTATACTCCCATGTCCCTTACAGTCCCATGACTCAACTTTGGTGCTGTGGTCACAAGAACCTGGCGGACCCAAACATGGGGGCATGGGGGCAACCCAGTAAAGGTTGAGACACCATGCCTTTGGAGTTCTCCTCATGTGTCATCTACAGTATGTTACCATATGACATCAGCCTGTCAAAGTGGGGATGCCTGACTCCAACGTGATTCGTGCAGACACTCTGAAACATTCTGGGACACAGTAAATCGGGAATGTGAAATCCCACCTAGTGGTTGACCGACTGCATATGGAGACTCGTGGCTGTGCCAACAATTTAACTGCTCAGGACCCAAACTTAGACACGAGCAGAACGTCTTCGAAATCAAACTGCTAAGCCAACGCACATATCTGTAAATCTCTTTTATGCCACCAATTAAACATTATGATTTGCCCAGTCGGGTGTCTGGTTGTTTACTACCAGCAAAAGACTGAAAATGTAACCTCAAACTTCTTGTCCTGAATGTTTATGTTGTTGTTATTTGAGTTGGTAGATGAAAAGCACTAATTGTGAACTGTGACATTTAAAAACAAAACCTCCGCATAGTTAATAAGAGATACAGTATATTTTTTTAACGGGGCTTTAGAAAGATTCTAGAGATTACTTAGACCTACTTTGACTGTCGCTAATGAGACTGTTATGTCAAGTATCAGTGGATAGCAATGACCAAACAACTGTTTATGGTCATTTAAATTTAAAAGTAAAATTATTTTTTATTTATCATAGTGCTGAATGGAATTTTATTTGGCTGTACATCAAAAATAATGACCATAAGGTTTTTTTCATTGCCCTTTAATTTAAAGGACCACAAGAGGAACATTAAAATTGTGAAAAAGGATACGTGACCTTGAACACCTATAAGCCAGAGTAAAAATAATCAAGGTTTTAATGTGTAATACATCCTGTCGTGAAAACTGATCATAGTCTCCTGCTCAATCCCTTGTTAGTCATGGGCAGCTAGCTTTAAAGGTCACATTCATTGGTGAAATATGTCACAACAGATCCTAAACATCAGTATAACAGGATGTTTTCAAGAGGTCCATACATTATTTTACTGCTTTTACAGGGCATACCAATTCTGCCATTTCCACTGCAATCATTCTTAAACGACACAAAGTAAGCACAATTTTAGGGTTTACTTTACATCACATTTCCTGCTACTGAGCCTGTAGCACTACATACAGTATAGTATATTTAGCTGATTCTGGATGTTGTGGCCCAGGTAAGAAGTGAGGCTGTGCTATCATACAATCCACTTACAATTTTTAAGAGTAAAATAAAAAAGAATTATGCAGGGCTTTAAATATATATATCAAAAACTCTATAAAAGGCCGATAAACCCCATCTAATGGTGTACATAATTGATGGTATTCATAAACCCACTTTAATAACTTATTATTCTATTTGTCTTGAAGTAACCTAGTGTAATAAATAAAAAATATTTAGAATTTAAAAATGTATTTGATATGGTTTGTACTGTTTGTCATATTGTCCTCTCAACAAGTGATGCATTCCTGTTGTCCCATATTGTACCTTTTGTAGACTAAAGCTGTCCTGTATTAGGGTTTCAAACACACCGTGTGACCTTTTGGTCAGTAGATCATTTTAATTAAATACACTATTTTGACAGTAATTAAAAAAATCAATCGGACTGACTTTCAGTTCTTTGTTTCTATCGTCAACTATCCTTTTCAAAGCCTGTACAATATTTTAAAGGTGACACCCCAATTTGATCGGTGATAAAAGTTTGAAGTGCAGTGCTAAAAACCCATATTACAGCAGTATTAAAGGTAGAGGTTCCTCTTACCCATTTCTATGAAAGCGATCACTTTGCAGTTCTGGAAACACATTATTTTAGGGTTTGCTTTTAAAGATATCAATCCTGTACCTGTGACACTACACAAGTTATTGTAAAGAAGATTCATTTAATGGTAATTATTCACACAGAAGGGAGTTAAAAAAATAAATCGTACTCACTTTCAGTTCTTCGTTGTCTATCTTCCTCTATCCTTCTTCCGCTAGAACAGTTCTCACTGTCCAATATTTTAAAAGTGACACCCCTTTTTGTTCGGTGATAAAAGTTTGGGGCGCATAAAAACCCATACATGGGTGAAATGCAGTTGCGAAAAACCCATATTACAGCAGTACTAAAGGGTGGAGTTTCCTCTTACCCATCCCTATAAAAGCGATCACTTTCAGTTGGCACTGGAAATACATTATGACTGTTCATTCAATCTGGTATTGGACATATCCAGTCAACAGTTTTCGGCAATACTGTTGACAATATAAAAACAACAGGTGCATTATATACCAATATCGAGATTCAAATTGTAACAAAGATTAATTTTAGATGGATGTATTTGTTGATAGTTGAGGCATATGATTTATTGATGCACAATAGCGTTGCAAGGGTCAAAGCATCTTCCTTTGGATGCCCTACAAGGTCTCTAGTAATTGGATCACTTTACTATTGACTTTATTGGCCAATAAACTTTAACATGAGACATTTTACTTGGTAAAATAATCTATGGTTGATATGAATGAATTGGCTTTCCAATTAGATTCCAAAGGTATCAACGAGAATCCTCACAGCATGCCTGTGGTTCGGTGAGTCAAACTGGTCCTGTGGTAGCATTATAAAAAGATGTTGCTCATAGTGTGCACCGTGCGCCATGCACTGAGCAGGTTTTTGTGTTCACATTGTCAGAGGTTAAACAAGCATGACTTATGCAGAGAGTTTGAATCGTCACCCGACCTCATAAAAGAGACTTAACTGCAAGAAAAGCCTTAAGGCACGAGTGGAAAATAAACACAGATATCACCTCTGACCTGGCAGAGGAAAGAGGTAAGTACAAGTACATTCAAAAAACGCTAAATATTTCAGGAAAAACCAATTGGAATTATTTAAAATGTTTGCTCTTAGGGGTAAGTATAATTCCTTGAAAAATAAAACAGGCATCATGGCTATATGTGGATCAAAATGTAAGCAGCAATGTTTTTTAAATATCACATTAATTTCTGTTAGCCTTTTCAGAATGGCCTTGTATAATATAGTATGTATTGTGAATGTATCTGTTCAGTTTTTATTTTGAAAATATAAGTACGAGCAGGTTAACATGGTTTTCTTCCTCAAACGCTTCCTTCAATGGTTTGTTATTTACAGTCTTGAGCTGTTGGACTGTTCAACTGTAGATTTAACAAGGACTAATTTAAGGTTTGCAGCTAAGGAACTCGTCCTAGACAATTTACTGGGGAGCTTAGGTATATATAAATATACTGTATATGGAAATGCACTCGGTTCATGGGGGTTTAATGTGTTTCAGTGATGTGCTTGACGTCACTGACTGAGATATTTGAGCCTTGTGTTACTGAAAACACATGCTGGAAACCTCTGATGCTTTAACGATGGCCAAGTTTTTTTCTGTCAGCAAAATCTGTCTAGAATGTAAGAAAAGTTATAGATAAAGGAATATTTCAATCTTTATTTCAGACTCAAGGTCCATATCACATATAAAAAGACAATACACACATCAATAAATAAGATAAAAAGCTAAACACAAAACAGATAAAAACAAACAGATAAAAAACCTAAAATCAGACCAATCACAGCCAGCCACACATGCTCACTGTTAGTATAGGCTATTGCGCCAATGTCTCCAAATCATGGAAGAGAACCCAGTAGAACTCTTCACAGGGTTCGTTAAAATCGAGATTACATGATTGTCCGAGTCTTCTAGGCGACACATGAATTTGTACATTAACTTTCTTAAAAGGGCTTGACAAGTAGGTACCCCCAAGTTAACAAACAGCTGGCTGGCACTGTGCCATCTTGGTACCCTCAGCAGCAACCGTAAAGCCTCATTGTATGCAACTTTTAGTTTGTGTATGCTTCTAGCCTTGTAGTTACTCCAC
This sequence comes from Notothenia rossii, assembly GCF_949606895.1. NCBI lineage: Eukaryota > Metazoa > Chordata > Actinopteri > Perciformes > Nototheniidae > Notothenia > Notothenia rossii. The sequence continues at coordinate 66,317,072 of NC_136903.1, read as the reverse complement.
AGGTGAGCCGTGTACAATGGTGTACAGAAAGCTTTAAAAAGTGATACCTTGACATCTACAGAGCACTTGTGAAATGTCCGCATTAATATGTTTGCCTGGGCATACAGTTTGCAGCGTTGTCTATGGATGTCTTTGTCATCTATGAGATCATCAGAAATATAATGACCAATCATCTTACTGCACACAAGAAGAATAATCTAGTGACAATAGAAGACCAAAAAAACGTTACACAAAGTTTTCTTTTTGTTGATTTATTTCAGTTGCTACAAGAGAAAAAATGTTGACGGATGTCTTTGTCATCAAAGTTTGTCACTTCAATCATGCTAAATAATAATAATTTCTGATGACAAGATAACAATTGTAAATCAGTTATATTTCAAAATAAATAAAATAAGTTAAACCATTACAATTCTGGTTATATTGTTTTGTAATAAGTTATAGTGAAACTAGCACTTGAAAGCTAGTGCTAGTGAAACACACGTTTAATGTATTCTATGTAGTCAAACAAAGCATTCCACACCCTTATCCAGAATATCTCAAAAAGACGAACAGCTGCATTGTCTTGATGCCATTTCATTCTGTAAAGAAAAAGCAGACAACAATAGTCATTATAAGAATAAACAAAACTGGGTTTTCTGAAACAATTGAAACTCTTGAGTTAAACCTTACCTCTCACAATAAGTTTCGTAGAACACTCTGCCTGTCCAAGTGAGTTGAGTGCAACAACTCTGTAATCTCCGCTGTCTATTGATCTTACTCTGAGAATGTAAATGGAGCACACACCACATGAGTTGGTGATGTAGTAGTTTTTATCTGAGTTGATGCAGACGTCGTTCAGGTACCAGGCTACAGTGGGTCGAGGGCATCCTCTGACGGCACATGTCATGTAAAGTTGGTAGCCTTTAGGTGGTGTGTGGACTTTCAGAGGAACCAAGATAGATGGAGGCCTCTCAAAGCTGATCTCTGACGAAACAACTCCATATGAAGATATTGGAACTTGATGAGAAACATGAAAAGAGGAAGATTGTTTCAGACTTTTGCTTGCATAACCCAAGTTTGAAATAAATAAACATGTAGGGTTTTTGCAATCTTCTTTCAGTGCTCCATTATTGTGATTATACTTTGGAAGTAAAAATAAGACTGTCTACAGCGATACTAGCAACTTTAGTAGGTTTTATTTAGTCTTATCTCAACAATATGCAATGAAAAAGATTCATGGCAATCCATCCGATGTTCTGTAGATGTTTTGATCGATTGGCTGACTGACATGTCCTTGTTGGTGTAAAAGCTCTATACATCTATAACCACCACAATATATTGAATCTCTTTTAAACTGTTTGGCATATTATTTGTGCACCAGAGCTGTTAGGAAGCTTATACAGTACTTAAACCACACTTTAGGCTATATGGGAACATAAACTGTTGGAAGGGCTTGATTGTTCTGAAGTCTAGTTAGTTTTTGGTCGTTTTCGTAGTTAATGTACTAGAATATTCTTCTAGCATTGAAGTTAGCTAATGTGTAATGGAGTCATGATCAAGCCAATAGTAAACAAACAAAAATCAATAATTAAGTTGGAAAATATATTTATATTCTTATCTAGTGCAGAGAATGCAACATTTGTTAAGTAAAATACAACTTTTTACGATAACATTTACATTTTTCAAACCTTGTCAAACATCCTAAACTGGAACAGCTAGTAATACCCACCTCTGTTGCTGTTTGCACCCCATGTGGGAGACTCGGATGGATCTGAGAGTCCCACGTCATTCTTGGCGTAGACCCGGAAATGGTACTCTCTCCCAGGATAGATTTTGCTGGCTGTGTATGTGTTAGTGAAGAGGCGATCTGCTATATTCCGCCACACTCTGGTGTTAGAGTCGTGTTGAGACACCATGTAGTACAGGCGGTCGTCCAGCTCCTGGTCTGGAGATGGAGCCCATGAAATCATCACTTTGTCCTGGACTGTTTGCTCCAGCTCCACTGGCCCTGGAGACTTGGGTTCATCTAATAACAAAACATATAACAATCTGATTATTGACTAAGAGAAGCCAAGATCAATTGCTCTAGGCTTATAATCTTACTCAAGAGGCATTTCCTTTCCCCTTGGGTTTTTGTATAACATTTGCAAAAACAGCTGTTTTTAAATTAATCATATCCTATTACTGCATGCTACACAGTAAGAATTATGTTTCTCATTCTATTTAGAAGTTGTTCACAGTTAATTAGGGTTTGGCATTGGTTTACTAATACATCAGTGTGTCATTGAGGTTTAATTGGCTAAACATTACTCAATGAATATTGTCGGGTGTCAATATTAATGAGGTTTTCCTCTGACCAGGGGAACGAAATGCAGGCAAATGAGACATGAATTCCTCATTAGAAGACATGAGACTTACATGCAGTTAATATCAGCTCAAAATAATTCCTATGAGTAGTTTCAGTACAAAAATTGATCTGCGCTTAAAAGTGTATCATTATTTGTCCTTACCTGTGACTCTAACCTCAATGTCAAATGAAGCTTCACCAACTGAGTTTTTGGCATGGATAGTGTAGATGGCTGAATCTGAGCGCTTTGATGAGGGAATAACAAGCTGAGACATTCCCTCTGTATTGATGACACTAATCCACGGGGATATTGGCTCATCATTCCTCAACCAAGTGATCTGAGGTGGAGGTTCAGCCTGGAAATATCAATATTGGATACATTTGATAAAGTGTGAGACCTTCAATATGCAGTCACATCACACTATAGTAAACTCATCACTCAAGAATATGACATTCCTGCAATTGGTTAATGGGTTATTAAATGAGTGAAAAAATATAGATTTAGGATTCACACCATGGAAGAAAGAAGCTGTATACATACCAGCTTTTAGGCTTGTCCTTACCTCAAAGCAAATGTTCACACGTACAGAGTTTCCTGCTCTGACAACAATGAAGTCCTCTGGGTCTTTAAAACAAGGTCTCCCTGGAAGAAAACACATTAAACATGACATGCTGATGGAAACAAACAAATTGTTCTGGATAGTTAAATAATTAATAGACACAACAGAGACAGTTAACAACTTACTGTTGGGATTCTTTGCACACACCATTTCAGAGGGGGGACTTGGATCTCCCGCTCCTGACTCATTGATCGCTGCGACCCTGAACTCATACTCTGCTCCCTCAGTAACATCTTTCACTGCATAGTTCACACCTGAAAACACAATTATAGCCGTGCAGGACACAATGACATTAAGCACATTTTTATTCAATCAAAAACATAATCGTATTTTTGTCTGACCAACCTTCAATAGGTTCATTAACTGCATTCAGGGCAATCCACTTATTTGTATCCTTCTTTCGTTTCTCCAATTGGTAACCGATGATTGGTACTCCTCTGTCGTCCTCAGGAGGGGTCCATGTCAACGTGATGCAGGTCTTGGTGGCACTCACCAGTGTGGGGGCACCGGGTGGACCTGAGAGAACTAAGGAATAACAAGAAGTCTAATTAATCAAGTAAGTTCATTATTAATAATTAAGAATTAATTAAAGACATTGAATACATTAATGACATCCACATCACTAAAGGGCATTTACTTAGTACATAGGGCAACGTTTACATCAATGCTACAATGTGGGCTTTCTACAGTGACAATGTAGTGCAACTATACAGAGGCATTTTCATGTATTACACCCTGAGGGAGATTAACATGGTATTCGCTGAGGAATGCTAAATGAGACTGGTTTTTTTCTTTTCTCACTCAATATTCCAGCCATAATGCTATCAGCCGTCTCCAGGGAGTCGCTGACGCCCTGTGGGTTTTCTGCGTAGATGCGGTAGTTGTATATCTTCCCATGAGCCACATTCCTATCTCTGAAGGAGGTCTTGTCAGCTAAGACATCGCCAAGTTTCATCCAGTGACTTTGTCTTTCCTGCTGACGCTCTATAACATAGTTGGTGACAGGGGAGCAGCCATCGTCTTTGGGAGGGTTCCATTGAATCTCAATCATGGTTGACGTGCTTTCAACAACTTCCACTGGACCCTCCGGTGGACCTGGTTTATCTGTGACAAAAAGATGGGGCAACATTTAAAATGTAATTATATAAAGTATAGTAATATGATGCTTATCTGAGGTAGCTATTTTCATCGATATCTTCAACGATGACACGTTTTTTATTTGACGCATGTCTGTCATTTGGAAAAAAGCACATGATGAAAGGCTTGCTCCTCGGTGCATTGATCGCTTGCAGGATCGGTAAATTACATTACATTTAGCTGACGCTTTTATCCAAAGCGACTTACAATGACAAATTACAGGGACATTCTCCCTGGAGTAACTAAGGGCTAAGTGCCTTACTCCAGGGCACACTAGTGGTGGTGTTCCTGGAGGGATTTGAACTCACAACCTTCCGATCTTCAGCCCACCTCACTATCCATTAGACCACCACTATCCCTATCTCTATAGATACAATGTTTAGCGAGTCCTGCTGACTTCTGATCGATTTGTGTGAGAATTTTTCCGACTTTCAACCTTTAGCTGAAGGGTCCCTGGTAATTCATAATCTCCATTGTGAAAGATGAGCTCAATTGGTTTAGCTTTTGGAATAAAATCTAAACGGCCAAGAGAAGTTGTATATCTGAGTAAAAGGCACCAAAAAATATGTTTGTCAAATTATTCACATTTCCTATTTAGGTAAAATGGCTGGTTTATTTTTTAGTGTAAACACAAGAATAAATGTAATGTACTTTATGTAGGTTTGAGAATAAAAGTCGAACCCGCTTCTGACTGCATTTTTGCAGTCTAAATGCTTACCCTGATGATTAGTACGTTCACATTTGATGTGTTATGTGTTGGCTGTGAGTGTAGGGGCAAACGATTACAGCAAATGTGATATATTTATCCGTCAGTATTTCTCACTTTTCTTGTTGGATCCCTTTTTTTTCTTACCAAGCACAATAAGCCTAGATGTGGCCTCCACAGCCCCAAATGGGTTTTTGAGCTGGATCTTTATTTCCCCCGCGTCTGTCCGCAGGCAGTCTCTGAGAAGCAGCCGGCTGTGATTGGGCTCCCTCACGATCTTTACTCCTCCTCCGTCATTGAGCTCAGCGCCATCCTTGAACCAACTAACCACCAAACCCTCCTGAGGAGTCAAGGGCATCTTGAAGGCAGCGTTCTGCCCCACTCTTACGATCACAGGTTTGGAGAATTTGTGAAGGTCATCTGGGTCAAATTCAGGTACGACTATGAAGCACAAAGAGTAATTCAGTTTACGCCACAGAAAATATTGTGGCAGTTACTATATGTTCTGCTACCGAGGGATGTTATTTCTACCTCCAACAGTGACTTTTCCTTGTGTACTGACACTCCCTGTTTCAAAACGATAAAGTCCAGAGTCGTCCTCACTGCAGCTTCGAATCGACAGGTTGTGAGAGGTTCCAGCTTTGGTTATTTTGACCTCAGAACTTGAGTTTAACTAGCACATTAAAGGTGAAAAGGAAACTTTATTTGTTTGTTACATTATCAAATATGCAAAAAAATCCCTTAAAAATATATTGTACTGCTTATAGTCCCAAACTACTTTAATTACTAAGTCAGGGAAAATATCAATCTCTATAGTTTTCATATTGTAAGTGTGTTGTTATCAAAGGGCTCTACAGTACCTGCTCTCCATCTTTGAACCAGGAGCTGTCGCAGTCAATGTCGATCTTCACTGTTAAGTCAACCGGATTTCCACGAAGAACATAGACGTCAGACAGCTTGCAGGTAATTACAGGCTCTGGGAAACATTGAAAATAAAGTTACTCTCCTCTGCTGCACGCAAATTAGTGTGCAGAAGCTTTCAGTTTATGACTACATATATACTGATAAAACGACACATTTACAATCCAATAAATCAATTACCTACACATATGCTTCAAATCCTTACTTATAAATAAACTTAAAAATAAAAATAGGTTCTGTAAATGTTACGTCAAAATCAATTCCCTACAATAAATAAAATCATAGTTCTTAACACTAAGAAAAAAAGTTAATGTAACTATATAGCATTCGTTTAAAGGTTTGTGAATTCTACCACTGTATAAAAAGTGAGACACTTTTACAAAATATGTCTTGACACATTCAAATAACCAACCTAGTGCAATGTTCAATTGTTACATTAGGGTGATCTGGTTAGATATACAAGACACACATCAAAAGCAAACATGATTACAAGCAGCAAACTGTGAAAGCTTTGTTAACAGAATAACAGTGAGCTCACAACTTTTTAAGAAGACATCTTAAATTAGTATAAGTAAGTATTATATATAAAAAATAAATCCATGTGTTATTTATTATTTCATTCCCTCTCAGTTCTAATTTTGCAGTCTAAATTAGAGAACATTTTTTAAATGTACACAACCAAGATGTTAAAGAGAATACAATAAATTGATTAGATATAAATGTGTTAACTTTGAAACTATATTTTGTTACTAGTGCAAACCGTAATTTTCTGCATGATTTAATGCAAACAATTAGTTTTTTTTTTTTAAATGTGTTACTTTTGTTCTTTCAGTATTCACTGTCTGGCATACCAGCTCCTGCATCTGCGAGTGGTGGGTCACGTCTTTTATCGACAATGTCTTCTTCAGCTGAGCGGCATAACAATAATAATATTAGTACAGTAGGTCTATTAAACTCAATTTCAAAAAATGACTCCTTCGAATTTCATATGCTCGGCTGTGTCTCTCTTACCACTTCCAGAGTCTCCAGCTGGTGCTGGTGATGTTTTGTCTGAATGTCCTATCAGCGATCACAGACATTAAAACATTGTATCCAACATTTGAGTTTTTTCATTAATTAATTTCATTTAGACACATAAAGCTTGTTATGTTTTAGGGTCATAGTCTTTAGAATGTTTTAGTGCATTTTCGACAGATCATTTACACTTACTCTTCTTTTCCGCAGCTTGCCATAGCAACAAACATAAACATTTGCACGCTTTGTTAAAATAATTTATTTAATTAGTCTTTTTAATACATATGTTAATATCTTCTTACAGTATTCACTATCTGGCATACCAACTCCCACATCCTCTACTGGATCGAGTCTTTCAGCGCAAGTGGCTTTTTCAGCTGAGCAGTCTGACAGCAATAACATTAGTAAGTCAATTTAACTTGATATTGTAAATTTACTGATTATTTTTGAACGACTGTTGTGTGTCTTACCACTTCCCGACTCTCCAGCTGGTGCTGGTGATGTTTTGACAGAATGACCTAAAGAACATTTGAGATTTGTACCTTTTAATTTGTGTTCATGAATGTTGTAACACAGGAAACTTTCTACAAATCTCGTACAGTCATAATTACTCCTTACCATATTGCAAAGCATACCCCTGTGGCAAACTATATTCAATGTTTTTGTAATTACAGCAGGCCATAGGCTTGTGGAGCTGGCTGATTCTAGGATATGCTCCTTTGAAAATTGTCTTTTTATAGTTTTCAAACAGTGTTGTGGGCTTGAGAGAGAGGGGTTGATTTTTGATCCATTTCAAGTAGTTACATTTCTTCATGTTTTATTGTGTCGCAGAGACCTTACTTTTGAATGTAAAGATCATGTCTGTATGAATAACTTTCAACAGGTCTGCACATACACAGGCACTAAAGTAATAATAGCATTAATATAAGAACAAACATAATACTGACACCGATCAGCTATCACTAGCAATATTGAGTTAATTAATACAAAAATACAAAATAAAGCGTGCTTTAAAAACTAGGAAAAAAAAGTAAAGAAATTGAGCTAAAACATCCGTAAGCTACAGTGTGGTGTGGTTGCTAAAGGGAAAACCTTATATCTCATAAAGCGAATGGATGCAAGCTTTAGAGAGTAAGTTGTAACGAGGTATACCAAATCTGCATCTATTCATCCGTGTTGCAGTATTTAGTTCATTTGAGCATTTCTCAGTACACTAAAGACCACAGTATACAGCTATGTAGAAACAAGACATGCTTAGCATATTGGCAGTTAATCTAAATGAGCTAAATACAATCAGGCAAAACCTGACCTTAAGGAGACAGGCAATCACATAATGAGCAGACAACACAACAGAAAAAAAAAAGCCAAAACATTACAGTGACCTCAGCAACGGAGTAAACAACTTTGCGAAACAGATTTTATATGTCGAAGTATATCAGGATTAGAACCCTTTTACGGGAGTTTTGTATTTCAAAATGCCATGAATGTTCATATTGCATGCAGGGGTTGTCACAGACATTCAGGCTTCTTACCAGGTTTTACTTCCTCTACCACGGGTGGATCTGGTTCCTTCACGATTTCTATCAACCATCAAAACTAGTTAGTGGTTGCCATATCAACAAATGATGATCACAGCAAGTGTTATATGCAAATGTCTACAGCAAATGCGCCCATTATTGTAATTCCCTGAGACCATTTCAACTTCTCAAATTATTTCAACTAAAATGAAATACAAATGCTGTTTCTGCGAAAGGTACCATTTTGTGAAATAAAGATATTGCAATTAATGAAGATGAAAAATAAATAACAGAAAGGAAACACACAGAGACTAAGCCTACAATTCAAGATTTCTAACATGGCGCCCATGTTTGTGAATTCAACACTGATTTCCATAAACCTTGTGGTCAGCTTTCTTACCCGGGTCTTTGGGTGCCTCAGGTTCAGGCTCTGGTTCAGGTGCAGGTGGAGGTGGAGGTGCAGCAGCTTTAATCTGTTCTTTTATTTCCTCTCTGTCCTTTACTAATTTCGTCTGCTGCTCTTCGGCTAACTTCTTCAGGTCCATCCCTGATCCTCCTGCCTTTGTTGTTTTCCTTACTGATTTCTTTCCCTTTTGAGCATCTTTATCGGCTGAATTAAAAAAGAAATAATATAGATCTGCTGTTAGTTTGACCTTGAAATGCCATACTATGATATGAAAAGCAATAATAGACAGGATACATCAGGCATCTTATTCTTTCTTGTTATTATTCCACTAAAAACTATTAGCGTTATTCAATATTATGAAGAGTTCGGTGATGTATAATACCTTACCTTCAACAACAAGCCAGGCATTGCAAGACTTGATTCCCGCGCAGACTGAATAAATTCCTTTGTCTACAATCATGCAGTCTTTGACCACCAGTGTGTGAATGAGCTTGTCATCTGAAACCAGGATATCATATTTATCCCCCTGTTCCAGTGGCAAATTCTTGCCAAACCACAATGTCTTGGAGAAGGGATTTGACAGGACACACTCAAAAACAGCATCTTGTCTCTCTACTGCCTTCACTTCCTGAATTTTCAACAAGAAATCCACCATGGGGACTGAAAAACAAGAAGCAAAGTATTTTAGATTAAAACTCTTACGTTAAATCTGCCTAATTAAAACGTTTCAATCATGGCTATTTCAAGGGAAACATCAAACACAGTTGTCTTCCTTTGTTTTAATTAGGGATACAAATGTGTTGTGTGTGAAACTTACTTTTAAAATCTGTGGAAAACATATTCACCCCCTCTACATCCAACTGGTACAGTCCAGCATCGTCTGGCAAAAGGTCCTTCATGCTGAAAATAAACTTTCTCCCCACTTGTTTGAGGGTGTGCTTCATCTGTTCTCCCATGTCCTTTGTGTACGGAATCATTACGCCATCCTGCGGGGCAAATATACGATTAACATAATATCCTTTTGGAATGCTTTAAAAAGAGTTGTGCTTGATAACGTATTTTTGTAGGCTGACCCGGAAGTTAGCACAAGGCAAAAACTAGCACCAGCCAAAATGCAAGGGGATTCTTCCATAGGATTTGGAAAATTGCAGAAAATAAGATCCATGGCAAAAACAAGTTTATCATACTTACACGTTTTGTACAGCATATTAACTGCCGATATTTCAATCGTAAATGCAATCGCCGCAGTAAAAAGCTCACGTAGGCTATGAACAAGACTTCACTGCAACACCACTAAGCTTAAGGCTTAAGGCTGACTCGCTGTCATGGTGTCAAGTAGTCTCATTTAGGAACTTGTTAGCAACAGCCGTGTTGTCAAGTCACATAAAAGCTCCCACCATTCACAAATGGTGTATTTACTGACACATTTTATGTCGTATAACAAAACATGAAATTCTCATTTAAGGTTTCGAAGCAAACACTTCCAAAAGAACGTTGAATTTGAGACCGGAAGTGGTAACATGCTAACTTATTTCCAGGTCTTATACTCTTTCCAGCACCACTCTATTGTGTCTCTAAAACATAGCTGTAAGAAATGTCCCTTTTTGACTTAAAATGGAAAGCATCATCGGACTTCATCAACAACCATAAGCTTTATACATATTCCTGTGCTGTAAATATCCTAGTAAGAAATAGTCTACTGTCAGATTTGTCCAATGATGTTGGTCCATCTGTTTAATTATCAATGAGTTATTACAGCAACATATTTGATTCATCTTTACAAGTTTTGGCCAGATTGCTGTTTAATAATTGGATGAATAATTCCTTAATTCCTTTAGAGTATGGCTTCTAGGATTCATAGATTTGCTGTGAGAGTTTGAATTTGTTTACACACTAACCTTGTATATGAATACGGAGCTGCTTGGATCAATAAGGTCCATATCTATCTCAAAGGATGCAGAAGATTCTGAACTGAACTGCATTGGTTTCAGGTTGGACAAGCTTTTGACGAACTGGAACAAAAACAAAATGAAAAATTAACATGGTCACAGAATTGCTTCATATGCAATTTTGTAATGTAACTACACAGCTTCAAACTCCTTGATCAGAAAATAAATAAATAACAACACCAAAACAAACCTCAGCTTGTTCTTCCTCCCTTTCTTTCTTAATTTCATTAAGCTTCTTGAGCATCCAGCGAAAGTCAGTTATTCCAAACTCTGCACAAACCGCCTCATAGTCCTTCTTTTTAGCGCTAAGTAAAAGCTCCCAAAATCTAGGATCGATCTCCCCATCTTTTCTCTCAGGTTGTTCAGATTTCGGAAGGACCTTACTGGAAATTAAAATGAGGGGGGCGTTTAGTTAAAAAAAAAAAAAAACTCTACTGTACACAGAAGACCTATAACACACGTCATACAACCTTTTCCTTTTGAGTACATTCTTAAAATTCCCATTGATGGCCTCAGCTGCTGGTTTCTGGGCAGCGTTCTTATTGAAACCAACTGAAAGCAGGAAAGAGGGTGACCACGTTATTAATACAATCATATAATTAGTCATTATACTACTGGAACTGCAGGGCGATACATTACACTCAAGGGTATAAAGTAATAAACTGTCCAAATTGAATTCCAAGTGTACTCAATTTGTAGTACACTAAATAGAGTCCCTGTGTAATTTTCCAGAATGAATGACTCTCACATACTACTTGATACACTATGATGAAAACAGGCAGTGCTCACCTTCTATCACATTCAGGACAACTGTGACCACGGCTTGACCAAATTCATTTTTAGCAAAGCATTTATAGGTATCAGCCTGATCCGGCATAACATTTGGCATCTGGAAGATATAATACATGCTTCAAATACAAGACTCTTTAGGGGAAATGTGTATTATACTGTACAGTGATTACCATTCTGTTTGTCTTTTGTTATGTAACCAAAAAGAAATCAGAGCAAACCAAATATCCATTGATAATGAATTTTGGTTTCCTGGATCCTTTTTGGTAGATTTTAGCCTATGCTTTTATGGTTTGTGCTCACACATCAAGTCATGTCAGACTTTCACAGCTACTGTATGTCAAATGGATTTTTTTTAACCAAACTGTCCTTCGCTGATTTGCAGAATCCAATTAATAGGGCTATACATAGATATGTTTCCCTTTGTGAGAACGTGAGCATGACAGACTAATGATGTTGAAAAATTAAAGGCTTTGCACACTGCTTGATTTGTAGATGGCCTCCTGATGCGTCGCCGCATACCTTTTATTTTACATTTCAATCTCAAACAGCTGTCAGTTGAAAGGTCCTCTGTTTTTTTTATTTTTGTGAAACATATCTTTTTCAGTGTGCTCCTCTCAGGATGAGTGAAATCACCTTATTATAGAAAAAGTAATTGTCAAAGCAAAAGAAGACTGGATGGCACTGACATGATCAAAATAGCTTCCTCTTTTTCCCCTCTCTTCCTCTCTTTCTATTAATCATTTGCTATTTTTAACGCCCCTCTTACATCTTTATTTTGCTGTATAGTATTCCTGAAATTTGAAAACCCATTTTACTTGCCTCAAATGTATGGTCATTAGTATTGGGGTCGTATTTAGTTTGATATCTTGCTGTGTCAGACACATCTCCATTATTTCTGCTCCATGTTACTGTCGGCTGTGGGTCTCCAGTGACAATTGCTTTAAAATAAGCAAATTTGCCTGAAAAAAAAGACAAACAAGGTTGAATCATAAAATAAATTATACATCTGCAAATATACAGATGCATAAGTCGCAGATCTAATTCATGTACAGATTCAGGAAAATTCCCCTCCTTATATTTTGAGATATACATTTTTAATATAATTATTGTACTATCAGTCCTACCCTCTTGGATGGTCAAAGCAATTGGTTTGCGGGTGAAGTCTGGATGGGTCTTTCCCTCTGGCAGCTCCTCGATATACTGTGTTATCATCACCCCAGGGACTCTAGATTTTTTCTTGATCCCCACTGTCAGATTTGCAAAATGAAATGTCAGTGACAACGCATTTGACACTCAAAAAGGGAACAGAATGAAAAACATGATCAAATCCAACCTTCAAAATCTATTGATGTTTTGTAATGAGGTCATCACCCTTTTCCCAAACATGCTGAAGCCCCTTCTAATATATAATGTATTGGAATGTTTTGTGTTACTCGCTTTATCAGTTTATCATTCAGAGATATACGTACGTTGCTCTGGTGTATATACTTTAATATTCAATACATTTCAATAACTTTATCCTGTCATCCGTGAATCCATGCCCAAAATTCAACCTGAGAACAGATATGCAGTGATGCACCCACATATCTAAGCGTACATATGTATGCATGTACGGTTTATAAATAACTGATTGTATATCAGTTCTTCATGCCTTCATGAGCAGTCAGGGGGGAAACAGATAGCTGACAGCTTATCTGTTGTCTCCTAACCTACCTTCTCTATTCAAATCTGCATCAGGATCTGATAAGGCAAAAGTTAAAGAGCATATACATCACATGTCAGAATGGAAATAACTTTTTATTATAGATAACACTCAAGCTCAAAGGTTACAAAGTTATACAATGGGATGTGTGTGCTGTTACTTATCAATGCACACAAACAAATATGATAAATATCTGGTTCACAGGTGCACTGGATTAGTAACCCTGTTGAGTTGCTCTGCTCCTCCAGTGTACACAGTGTTATGATCAGTGTGTATATCTAACTACTTTACTGTTAGACCTTCATATACTCTTGAAGAGTTTAAATATAGTTGCTAATGGACACATTGCAGCCTTAACGTTTTTCTGAATAAAGTCTGTGATTGGAGTAGAATCACAGGGAAAGGCTCCTGAAGTCTTTATGACTGAGATGTAGCCTTTAAATCAAATCAAACTTTATTTTTAAAGTATTTTTCCCGCACAAAGGGTGACAGAAAGTGCTTCACAAACCAAAACCAAAAAAGAAGAATTCAATAAAAAAAGAAATACTACCCTAACCTCCAAGGTAAAAACATAGTAAGACATAACTTTAAGCCCTGCAAATAGGAAGTAACTTACGTTTCGAGACATCATACAGACATAGAAAATAAGCAAACAGTGTGAACCTTTCTTAGATGTATTAGTAGATCTCCTCGCCAACCTCATTCTATCAGTTCTGTTAGACTCTGATCTGGGAATATGTCATTTTATTACTTAGTCGAGAATGTTGGAAATCAATCTCACTGAAACCTGTCACCGCTGTGCTTCTAATCATCAGAGTTAGGAGGAAAAGAAAAAAGTACATTTGATAGAAGACGTTTCTCCTGTATAAAATGTGATGCATACCTTGGCCAGTGGCCGACGCATCCGCCACTTTAGATCTTTTGAACATCTTGAGTCCTTTGGTTCCTCGAGAGATTCAGCAAGATTTTCTCAACTGCAATAGATAATAGAAGCGATTAAAGTCAATGTGGCAAGTCTCATTGACAACATCACCATTAATAATTGACTGGCAGCCTCCAGGAGTTATTTTGCTTTAAAGTTGCTGTTGTTGTTGGAAGAGAGTGTATTTGTTTAGGTATTCAGCTTCAGCAGCAGAAGCCCTGCCTGGCAGTCACAATTGATGTCAAGGAATATTTGTTGACGTTGAACAACTCTAGACTTTGTGAGGTTTGACTTACACTGATTCCCGATCATCTTATGCATAATAATTCAGTGTTTGGCTGAATTTGCAAATGTACTCTTCCAGTTCTTAGTCGGGATATTGGGGATACAATAGAAACATCAAATTCCTTTGAGTTATACTTGGATTAGTTACATTTTATTTTGTTTTTTGTTAATTGTTAAGATAAGCAACAACCTGGAGAGACTTATAAGGGAAACGCATACATTCAATAAAGTTAAGAACGTACAGTAACAGCTTCTCTAAAACAGGAATTAAGATTACTAATTAAACGGGGAAGCAAATGTTTAACCTGTCAAAAATGTTTTTTTTATTGCACTGGCTAACATTTAGCTTTGGCCTTCATTCATCTGCTGACTCAGACTACAGTAAAATACTCAAAACATGATCATCTGTGGCCGCACGCCATGCAGCTGCTTTTTCAATACTGTGTTATCAAATTTCCCAACATTTAAATCCTCTTTAAATTTGACTGGAGTCTAGTATTTCTTCAACATCGTGATTTGTAATTTCTTACCAGGCTTGAAATGGATACTTCTGATTTGTTTTCAGTCAGCGTATAACTAGTCTGTCTTTCTTGATGTAAACTTGGGCTGTAAACTGTTCTTTATTTGTATAATAAAAATATACAATAGTTTTAATCAAGCATTGCTTCACTTCCTGAGTAATTTCTTCTTTTTCTGCCAAAATGCAAAACCTTAGGAAAAGTCACAGTTAATAGAATCCAAAATTCCTCTTTAACTTTTCTTCATGTAATTTCTGATGTCATTTTAAACGGCAGCATGAGGGAGTGATGTTCAAGGATGAATTGTTTATTAATTCATTATTTTTTATGATCCGTCAGATCCAGTCGCAGCAGGGGTCTCTACTAGGATATAGCAATCTTTACTACCACCCACATGGTAGGTAGGATGACAAATGTCACTTCACTAAAATAGACTGATGGAACATTAATTGTGAATGAGTCAGTCTAGTGTTTTCTGTTGGTTACCATTTCTGGTTCAAACATTTTAAGAAAGGTAGCGTTACATAATTATGTTCTATGAAGAAGGAATAGTATCCTTCAGTACATCAAACATTTTTAAAAACCTTAAAGGTGGGGTGGGTCATTTTGGAGAAACCAGCTCGAGTGCGCTCGAATTTGAAAATACACAGCCGAAAAAAATCTGCCACTTCCTTACAGAGCCCCTCCTCCAACACACACGAATGCGCACATGACCAATGAGGGCACGAGATAAGTTTGTGCACAGATGGAAGGCTGACAGGCAGGTAGGCCAGTTACTTTAGCCGGCTAAAATGATTGGTCGTGCTTTTTACAGCACTACGGCTGATGACCTTTTTTGATGGATTTTTTGTCAAAGCACTTCAGATATTCATTCCTAACGGGATGTTAAGAGCATTCCATGGAAGATAACAAAAAGTGTATCTCGAGCCGGTTTCTCAAACTTACCTACCCCACCTTTAAGGATACACACAATCTGTTTTGATGAGTCATTGCTATTAGCCAGCCTGTCTGCCGGGACAATCATGTTTACATCGTTAGGAATGTCAATCAATATAGTAGACCTCCCAATAGAGAATAAAAAAAAGGCTTTGTCTGGGTCGAGCAGCAGTTAACTGCTTGAATTATCATGTTTTCAAAACCATTCTCTATTGCATGACTCATAAATATAGTGTATATTCAAATGCAAGTTTAGTTAAAGACAACAGGCAGAGCATTGCCTGGACCAAGAAAAATATTTTCCTGATTCAACTACAAGCTTTTCCTGTTATTCCATGTACTCTTTCTTCTCCTAGCTTTTTGGATAATAGCTTTGGTGGGAAGAAGCTCACATTTCCAAATATTGATTGTAAAACGCACCGATGGCTAACATCAACACCACACACACAGGCACTAATAGAGTTATACTATAGATTTGATTGCAAACTGATTAAAACAATCCTATTATGTATCCATAGCAACGTGAGTATACTCTTCTATCTTTAAGATTATTTTGAGTCATCATTTCGAAACATTTCTGTCCTAACAGCAAATATTGCTGATGCTGTCTTAACTCGGTGGCTCTTTGTTCTGAAACAATTCTCCTTGTCACAATAGCCGGTAAACTACCCGCCCTACTGATCTGCAAAATAGGCTGTGAATTCCAACTGGATCAACATTAGAGGTAAAGCATGACAGGGCTGAACTGAGCATGAGTTATGAATCTATGATTTAACAGCAGAGCAGGGTGTGAACAGCAGCCACTTTAAGCTCCTCATACCTCAGTGAATAGAAAAGACACACACCTGACTGAGGTCAGTGTGTGACCTGTACTGTATAATACTTACTGCAGCTTCCTGCTAACCATTTCAGAACTAAACCTTGAATTCAATCTAAAGTATTCAACTGAACATCTTTCCAATACATGACTTCATAAAATATGAAATAAAATAAATAATAAAATAAAATATCCTACCACATTATTGCCGCCGTTTCATAAAGCTTTTGTTGAATTCAACGGAATTGAGGCCGGTTAATTGAATAGGTACATCACGTTTAAGAAAAGAGGGCCTTTAATTGACATCCGTACAATTTAAAATAAATGAATTGAACAATGACATGAGATTTCCCAGCGTAATTTATTGTTTTACAAAACTGTTGGCGCTGTGGCCACAGTGTTGACCTTTCATTTCTGACATGTTTGACCTCTCTCATGTAAAGTATTTGTACAAATCTAGCATCACCCAGTAAATGCGTGTGATATTTTCGTGTGTCGGTGGTCCACGGCTGTTGGAAGATGAGAAAACTGGATTGACACCCGATATGTCACATGCCACATAAACCTGCGAACATCCCATCTTGAACATCTTAATATGCTTGTAAATCACTGTTGACATTATGACTGAGTCGTAATGAGTGAACCTGCTCAGTAAAGCAAGTTCGAACATATATATACCTCATGACTATTTTTAATGGCATGACTAAATGTTGCATATGTTTTTTATCCACACATTGCCCTTTTAAATGCTGATGTGAGAAATTGAAGATAAAGTTGAAGAAGATTTCTCCTGCTCAGCAAAAAGGTAGTTGCTCTTACAGTAAGCTTTAAGACTGTTCCAATCTTTGGTTTGTGTTGCATTCAACTTTAGACATAAGCCAACAGCTTCCTCGCTGCAAGAGTCTTTTTATGGGGTTCATGTGGCCTGTGCTGCACGCCACTGTTAACGCTACCAGCTGCTCATGTGACCAGTGCTGGAGTAAAGCATGTGGCCCATAGTCTGAGAGCATCATAAAGATTATTCAAAGCAAGACCATACCAAGGCCATTTACAGAAAGATATGACTATCTAAGGAGTTGAAGTTGATGCATGCATGTGCCGTGACAGGTTTGCTTAATCTGGGTCATTACGTAGCTCTCTTTTCTTCTTAGTGTTAGAAAGATTTTATGGATCTTATTTTATTGAAACATAAAGCTGGACCTGGGCAATGTTGTATTAAATAAAAAGATAGCTAGGAGTTTTGAAAAGGAGGATGATGCTCCTAAAAAGTAGGGATTTTTAAGCTGTCACAGCCAGGATAAGCAGTGAAAGACTGTACTTGTTAATGTCTTTTTTACTGCTTATGTGTGAATTATCTCACTTTATATATATATATATATATATATATATGTGGTGGAATGCGAATATAGAATTATGAATATGAATGCATCCTTTTCATTTCTCAACTTGATAAAAAGTTACCACACCAAACTAAGCAGTTAATTTAAACTGTTGTAAGAAGCCACTGTTGATATTTGAATAGTACATTAGCATATATTTGCATTTCTAAACTTAACCTTATGACATCTGATTTAAATTTGCACACAGTTTATACCTAACACTCATACAAAATGCACACATTTAAGTAAGCGTTCATGCTGCAAAATCTGAAAGCAATATGACCAAGCATTTATATAACATAAATCATGACTGATGAACGAAAGCTGAAACTGTACCAATTGGAATAGGTAACCAATTTAATAAAATAGGGCTGCAAATGTTTAAAGGCAACACCTTACACACTACAGTAGGCCACATTTCCTCAATGTTATCTTTGGATTTAAAAGTCGATAAACCAGAGGATTAGTTTAGTTTTCAAAACTATAGCCAATTCTGAATTCTTAACACCTCCATCTGAGAGTGGTGCTGTAAAACGATGAGTGATGCCCTTACCTCAGTACTCCTGTGATCCTTGAGTGGTGCTGCTTCCCGGTCTGATTATGGGAGTGTTGCCTCCCTGGTCTTTAAGCTATTACATCCTAAGAGGAATGCCAATGACTCTACGACAAGCACATACGTTGTCAGACAGGGTGCCTGCCAAGAAAGGGATTGCATTTTAGTTTTTGGCATAAATCATAACCTCTTGCAAAGGGGAGGGGGAGAAAGCCAAGGCTTTCAAGGCGCACTGTGGGATGACCATGACTTTTGGATCTTCTGACACATGCGTGAGCTTCCTTACAGTACGAGTGGTCTGATGATAAAAATATAACTTCTGAAAAATGTAATAAAGCCTATACTTGTCATGATTGATGCTGTGTTGCCCCGTATACTTATTGATTTTTAAGCTGACTTTGTTTTCTTATATCTTCAAGATTTCTCGATATCCAAATAATTTGGCCTAACTATTTGTAACTTTTGCAGGTAACTTTCTGAATTAGGCGAGCTAAACCTAAGCTACAGAGGGATGTGGAGGTTGGGTTTATTTGTCCATTTGTGTTTGGTCTTTCTTTTGGCTGTTAGTCATGTCAGCCAGTTTTGTCGTGCTTGGAACAAGAGCTTAGTGTTGACAACCAAGTATGCTTGTGCTGACACTCTAATGGAATTATGAGAACAACAAAATGTTTCATAAATGGTTGGATGCACTAATGATTCTTATTGAAACCAACTCAAAATACAATGTGTTTATTGGGTGTCAAAAGAGTCTTGGATGAATATTATAACATTAACAACATTGTGAGATCCTCACAAGATGTCAGCCCATACTTTTTTTCTTTCTTTCTTTGGTCTTTTAATGTTACAAAATATCTGGTCATCTTGGAATTAATGCTTTATTTTACTAATATAAATTACATTAAGTAGTTATACACGTATAGATACTACACTGTGGTTTTACTGCCTCCATTTTGGCAATATATTTAGAAATATAAAACAAATTAGGAATACAATAACCACATGGCTGTTGGTTTTATGTAAAGATGTGGAAAATCCTGATCACATCAGACACAAAGGTGGCTATTTTCAACTGTATTAACCAAAGGTTAAATTGCATTCAATTGAACTTTTACTTTTAAAATAATTTCCTCTAAGAAGTCACTGTTCTTAATATTGTTGTTGTTTTTATCGTTACTTCACTGCCACAGGCTATCTTTATTGGTTTATGTTGTTTTACTGTTCAGCTTCACAGGTAATAAGATTTATGTTCATTGTTGCAAAATCTCTTGAGCTCGGCGTAGCCGTCATCTGCATTGATTTAATTCTGAGTAAAAGTCACAGCTACAGCAGTAGGGAAGTGTTTCTATGATTACAAACCACCTTTAGTCAGTTATTCACTTATACAAAAACAAAAAAATGTGGTATTGCTTGTTCCAAGCTGCATCCTTAAAAAATGACCTTCAAACTCAGTTGTTTTGGTTTGTTTGTGGATAATTAAAGAAATATAAATGTCTGGAAAACATACTTTCCAATCATTCAACATGCAGTGTGTTTATGTTGTAAACACAAACCACCTTGAGGATTTAACCTTACAAGTGAGAATTCATTTGGATTCCTCATGGAGTCTGTGTTGCTGCCTCTTTAAACCACAACCGGGCGTAGTGTCCTTAGTAATAACAGAGGTATGCTCAGTTTGAGCACGATTTTGTGAGTTGATATTTCAACCAGTGCAATAAAAGTGGGTGATGCGTGGCCCCGGAACCATGACTGTTTCTCAGGCATGGGAAGCTGATATGAGACGCTTGATGTTCTTGAAGGCATTTACTGGGCAAGGTCACTGCAGTCAGAAGCTTTGAATTCTTCCCTGCAACACAATGACAAAACAACCCGACATCACACAACACAACACTATGCAACTTGGACAACGATAACCCCATACCTCTGTTGGCAACTTTTGTTTCACTTAAACTTTATAGCAAAGTAAACTGCATCAACCTTATTTATTATAGTATTGACACTACACTAAAATTGCTAAAAATCTTTGTGGCCAATTGGTGAAAAAGTGCCTTCAGTATTCATTGTTTTAAGATGACAAAGAAAAATGTGTTGGATTAAAGGAAACCAAATGTTTACTCCATTGCAACAGCCACTATGTGCAATGTTTTCCTAGGAGTATCAGAACAATGATTTGCAAAATATTAGTGGTATGTAGCGAAAGGCTTTTAAATGTCAAAGCCTACTACAATAAACTCCTAGTGAAGAGTTACGTCTTAAATACCAGGATACCATGTGGCCACTGATGATATTAGTGTGCCCTACGACTTAACGCAGAAAGATGCACAGTTGTCTGCATGGTTGCACCTTGGCATGCCCATGACATTTTTGTCATTTATGACTTTCCATAATAGAAGTGCAATACGTTTGTAAAGTGTTGCAAACAAGAGCTCACAGTAAAAGAACATTTAAAGCCATGGGACAGTTGGCCAAGTGGAACCAGTGCTTGTGAAGTTACATAATGGAAGGGACAATAAATGCCTCACATTATGCCAGGGCTACTGTACATGGTAAACTGAATGTATTTGCAACACGCAACATACACATATTGAGTCAAATATTGGCTTAGTAAAGCCAACCATTTTTCATGGTTAAAATACTTGATATGTGTCAATCAGAACATCTCAAATGTCTTATAACTGTGTAAAATGATGGTACTGGTTGACTTTATACTTGTGATGTCATTTAGGGGAGCATTTAGTGCTACTAAATGATGAATGTTTGAATTGTACTTGAAGGCAACAGTAAATGCAGTGAGAGACAATGCAAGGTCCTGAGCCTATTAATCGAAATGTTTAAGTTTGATATTCTAGCCAGGGTTTTTTGTGTGCATCTTTTTTGATACCCGCACTAGATGTTTAGTTCTATCCATTGCACTATATTCAAGTATTTAATCTGGCTTTTTTAATAGATTGCCATCATGATGTTGACATTTTTGTTCTTGTACCTTGACGCCGGCGGCAGGTTGTCCTTCTTTCTCCTCCCGTTCTTGTAAACTCAAAATCCTTTGCTTTAAAAGTTATGACAATTTGTCGAAAAGGATTAAATTATAAGGTGATGGCATTTTGGTGCTTCTCCCAACCGTTGGCACAAGGCAGTATTTGTAATGCAATGTCTTGTTAACAATTTATATATATTCCCACAAAATTAGCATACATTCATGGTGCCCTGAGGATGAATGCTAATGTCTTTGTGAAATGTGTCAGCAATAGATTGAATTCAAATTCTGCGCAGACAGTCATTTTTCATCGAGTTCCATTATTAGGTAGACTTTTTAATTTTGTATTCACATCTGCAAATGAACATGATATTAACATGGTCATTTTGAGTGTTAGTATGATGAAGTTAGAATTTAGCTTAAAACACGGCAGTGCCTACAGTATATACTGTACAGCCTCGCAGACACACTGAAGTGCGTGTAGACTTTTAGTCTTGGAATATAGCAAGTAAAAAATGATGATACAAATTAGGCTAAAAACAGGAAAGTAAGACCGTTTCTGCTAAACAGGAAGAATTTATTTATATTTTGGCAATACTTAATTAATGAATCAAACAGACATACAAAAACTCAGTCAAAGCCAATTCTGTCATACTGTCAATTTTCCAAGATGTTTTTACTTCAGAGAAACCAGCATAGTTTCTGTCTTAGCAGAGAAAACAAACTCCAATTGCAGCTCAGCGAAAAATAGGTCAATGAATAAACATGTTTGGATGCAAGATAAGCATATCATTACTGTTGAATCGGATGTCTCTTTTTAGAGTGCTCTTTGCATCCAGTAAGTAAATCAGGCAAAATTCACACTCAAAAACAAGAAGATCTAGTATGAATCCATGCTTTTAGATGTCCTTCTTTGTTTTTAATTTCTTCTCCAAGGTTAATTTAAACACATTAATATATTCATTCACAAAAAGGTTTTAAAAATTGCCAAATCCTTTACTGGTAAATCTATTATTCAAATAAAACGGGCGTCCTCCGAAGATCAAGCCCACTGCATCACTCTAATCTGAAAAAAAGAAGGAGAGTAGGGAATTATTAAACCATATAGCCTGAGCAGAATAATTTAAATGCAACACATACATTTGAATGTGTGTTACCTTCAACAACAAGTTTGGTTGAACAGTCCACTCTGCCCACTGAGTTTTCTGCAGTGACCATGTATTCCCCATCGTCATTGGGCCCAACTTTGAGTATCACCATGGAGCAGACCCCGCATGTGTTGGATATGAAGTAGTTAGTGTTGGTGTTCAGGCTAATGTTATTCCTGTACCAGGTAACATGGGGTCGGGGGTTCCCTGTCACTGCACAACTCATGTAGCACTCGTAGCTCTCTGGACTGTTGTGCTTTTTAAGTGGGACAGAGAATGAGGGAGGCGTGTCGAAGCTGCACGTTTTAGATTCAGGAAGGTTTAAAGAAAATGTTTCTGGAAGAAAAAAAGAGAAGGAAAGAACAATTTACACGGTGTAATGCCAAATGATGAAAACACCTTCCCATGTTAAATTCTATTTACGGTAGTCTCTTTTTTGATTAATTTCCATTTAGTGTATTTCGCAGAACATTTTTCATAGCAATTACTTTTAAATTATAGTAATCTTAATTATTTTGCAGTTGATCAATTGAATGATTAGTCTATGATAATATTTTTGTAAAATGTCAATTTTTCCAAACAAGTTTTGACAGACTAAAGGGACATCTTATTTTATCTGAATGACAGTCACAAACCCAAATATATTTGATTTAGAAATGGCAAGAAAAACCTGAAAATCCTTAAATTTGAGAAGCTAAACCAGCAAATGTTTGGCAATTTGTTTTATGAATGGCTGAAATGATTAAGCCGTTATCAAAATTGTTGCCCTTTGATTTCCGGTTGATTACCTACTTGATTAAGGAACTATTCTTTACAGTTCTACACCGAATTCTTCATCACTTTTGGTAAAACCTACCTTTTGTTTTCTTCACTTCCCAGAATGGTGACTCAGAGGGTTCGGAAAGACCCATGTCATTCTTGGTATAGACCCGGAACTTGTACTGCGTTCCTGGCATGATGTTGATGATGGTGCACTTGTTATTGAAGAGATGGTCTGCCACAGTTTGCCAAGTACACTTCACAGAATCCCGCTTGGTGATCATGTAGTGCAGCCTGTCGTCTTTCTTCTCATCTGGAGAGGGATCCCAGCAGACTGTCACTGTTCCTGACACGTTCTCTTCCAGCTCCACCGGGCCCGGGGGCTTGGGGTCATCTAGAAACAGGTCGCAATGATTATTATTATTATTATTATATGTATTTTTATTATTGTTACCCTATGCACCCTTTTAGTGCAAAGTGAATACAAAAGGTAAATGTCTTTCTTTTAGGAAGCTTGATTTAAAAATGAAATTGCACCCTAACATTACTTTAATAGGCCTAAACTTTAAATTCTGGAAATATTTTTTAAACTTCCTCCAAAAACCAGCAACTCTAGGAAAGGTCTTTCAAAAAAACAATGCACATCACATTGCAAATCTGTAAACCGTCTGTGCACATTTTACTCTTATTTATTGCCAGTAGTTTAACTTTATTTTTATTGTACCTGTGACTCTTATCTCAACACTTGAGGTCTCCTGACCAACCATGTTCTTCACAATGATTGTGTAGATCCCAGTGTCCTGCCGCTCTGATGAGGGGATCATTAACTGCGATGAATTGTCTGTGTTGCTCAATGTCACATTCTTGCCGACAGGAAGACCGTCCTTTAGCCATTTGATAGTTGGTACTGGAGAGGCCTGCGAACAACAGCAGATACATAGCTTGGATACAGGGTTTCACTTTTTTGTAGAGCAGAAGGCAAGTGTCAAATTTGAATGTTTTTATACTCTTTTGGAATTTATAGAATGTACTGTACCACAAAGTTGTAGTTGACTCGAGCAGAATTTCCGGCTTTCATTACAATGAAGTTCTTAATTTTTTTGTCGGTGAATTGTGGTCTCACTGTGAAAAATGTGAAATGTTGGAATAGTGATTACATGGAGAGAAATAGAATCACATTGTTTTACTTCAATATGTGCACAATTTCCACTGACTCACCTGGAGGAGGCATTGCAATGATGTAGTTGTCTAACTCTTGAGGCTCACCGTCTCCACCCTCATTGGTGGCTACAACTCTCACCCAGTACATGGCCATAGACTTCAGACCGATAATAGTAAAGGATGTAACAATGATAGGACTGGAGTTACAACGACTCCATTCTGGGTTTTCTGCTGGTCTGAGCTCCACAAAGTATCCTTTGGCCTCATCTTGGACCCCTTCCTCTTCCGTGGGTTTGGTCCAGCCCAGTGATAAGGTGGTGTATGTGGAGTCTGTCACCTTCAGGTCAATGACCTGACCAGGAGGCTCTGAAAGTGTAAACATTAAGGCATTAAAAAATTGAGCAATTAGCCTTTGAGAAAATAAGAATTTAGTTTTTATCGACCTATTACTCACCCTTTGGATCTCTTGCAAACACAAATTCAGAAGGCGCACTAGCCTCTCCAGCACCAGAAATGTTGATAGCTGATATACGGAACTCATACTCGAGGCCTTCAACAACATCCTTACATGCATACGTTTTCCCTGTTGGTGTGACAACAAGTATGGATAAGACTATAACGTAGAAAATAACAATCTACTGTTTCACATTCGCACAACATAGGTATCCAAACAAATAAATGCATTACATTTTGAACACAGTCAACATTTCTAACAAGCCTTACCTCTGATGGGCTGATCGGCTGGGTGGACAAAGCCCCACAGATTACTGCCCTTCTTGCGTTTCTCAATGTTGTATCCCAAAATGTCGGTTCCTCCGGTATTGGTAGGTGCATACCAAGCAAGATTGATACAGTCTTTGAAAGCACTTTCAATTTTAGGTATTGAAGGAGGTCCAGGGTAAGCTAAAAGAATGAAGACATTTAAAAGATGCCTTTGTATCGGCTACTGTTTTCAGGACACTTTAAATACATTTTGGTCTGCATGAAAGAAGACTTACCCTTTGTCCCTGCCTGGATGTCATCCGTCTCCATCAGGTCACTGATGCCTTGATCAGTTTCTGCCCTGATGTGGTAGCAGTACTTTCTGCCATGATCCACATCAGTATCTCTGTATTTAGCCTCTGGTCCAATCTTGCCTAACTTCTTCCTGCTGTTACGGCCAATTTGCTGGCGCTCCAGGATGTAGTCGGTGATAGGAGAACCTCCGTCATCTTTGGGATTCTTCCATTTGATATCAATACAAGTTGCATTACTTTCAATGATATCCACAGGTCCCATGGGTGGTGTTGGTCTGTCTGTAGTGGGATCAAATAATAAATCACAAAAACACTCATATCCACGTATGCTAAAGGTCCCATGTCATGCTTTTCTGGTTATTACCCGTCCCCTTGTGTGTTATGTAGCTTTTTCTGCATGTAAACGGTCTGCAAAGTTACAAACCCTCAAAGTACACCCTGTAGCGAGTAACACTCTAACACAGAAAAGACCTGTCTATGCTGCCCCAGAACGCCTCGTTGGAGATTTCTCTTTTTCCATTTTTTTCTTCCGGGGCATACTGACGTAACGCTGCTGAGCTACGCACACACGCAATCACTCAGCCTTAGCTCTTCTCAGCCGTGGGGCTCCGCGGAGCTTCGCACACACACACACACACACACACACACACACACACACACACACACACACACACACACACACACACACACACACACACACACACACACACACACACACACACACACACACACACACACACACACACACTTACTCAGCCTTATCTTTTCTCAGCCGAGGTGCTGCAAGGAGCTCTGTACACACACTCGTGAGTGTGTGTACGGAGTGTACGTGTGTGCTCAGGCTGAGTTTCGCATTGTATCGCTGTCTCGCAGACCCCACGCAGCTACCAGGAAACTACACCAGTAATCCAGCTCACACTGTCCGCTCCTCGAGTCTCAAATGGCGGAACAGCGAGCCCTGCAGCGTCCCGCTAACACGGCACCCAGACCCCACGCAGCATTCTCATCTGTTTGTCCTTACTGGTGTCATTTTCTGGTTGCTAACACATAAACACTGATGTCCAGCTGTAACGGTGGTGGACTCATCAGCACAGAGTGGGCGAGCTGACCAATCAGAGCACAGTGGGCTCATGGGAGGGGGGGCAGGAGCTCCAACAAGCCGTTTAGGACAGAGAGTGAATACACATACTTTACAGAGATGCTGTATGAGAAACCAATATGAGTTTGGAACATTGAACAATGTAAATCTATTCTAGTAGACCTCAACAATGGAATTATGATCAGTAGAAATGGCAATGACATGGGACCTTTAACAACCATCAGACAAGTGATGAAGATTCAGCTCTCAACATGCATCAGAGAAACCTTACCTAGAACAACAAGCTGCGTGATCGCCTCAGTCGTTCCACATTCATTTTTAATCTTAATCTTAATTTCTCCTGTGATTTTCCGTTGGCACTTGGTAAGCACCAGGCGGCTATTTGTTGAAGAACTCTCGATTCTGGTATGGGATTCTTCAAACAGTTCTTCTCCCTCGTTGTACCACTGGATCTTCATGGGTTCACGGCCAACAAAGGACAGCTTGAAAGAAGCTTCTTTCCCAGTTTTGATTATGACAGGTTTAATAAATTCAGTAAGGTCATCAGGGTTAATTCTTGGAGGATCTAGAAGAAGAAACACCTATTTTAACTGAAATTGTAATTGCTGAACTAAGAAAATATTATTGTTTTACTAGTTCTCACAATGGCTGCTTTATATGGAGTACCTCCAACTAATTCTGATTACCGTACCTTCAACACATAGCGAAGCTTCTGTTTTACGCCCATCTGCTTCACAGCGGTACTTTCCAGCATCATCTTCTTTGCAGTTTTTGATAATTAGTTTGCGGAAATTCCCATCTTTAACAATACAGATATCATCTGAAGCTGTAATCTGAAATCCAAATACAGACACACACATATGTAAACAAGCTTAAATACGAGGGTTATAGTGAAAGCTATTCCTTTATCAACTCTTTCTCACCTCTTTCCCATCTTTGTACCAGAATGCTTCACAGTCCTCACTGCTCAGCTTGCAGACCAGTTCTGCATCCATACCAATGATTGCTGTTACATTGGACATTCCGGCAGTGAAATATACTCCTGGATCTAAATGGAAATAAGACTTATTGTTAACCGAGGACAGAAATGTATATAAACATCAAAGCAGTTCTTGGAATAGAATAACTATGTTCAAATGCTTACCAATAACTGTGTCAGGGACAAGTGGGCCTGTTCTCACTCTCTTTCTTCTCTCTTGAGTGGGCTCCCCTTCTTCCTCTTCTTCAAGTTCAGCACGAGCCTCTCCTTCCTTTTTGGACTCAGCTGTTTTTTTCACCTTTTCGCCCTCTTCATTAATCTCTTCCACCTCATCAGTGGTTGCTTCTCCTGCATTCAATGCCTTAGCTTTGGCCTCCGCTCTTGCTCTAGCTTCGGCCTCGGCTTTCTCCGCTGCAGCTCTTACGGCTGCTTCAGCTGCTGCTGCTGCTTCTGCCCTCGCCCTTGCAATAAGCTCCTCTCTCTCTTGCATTATCTTAGCCTGTTGCTCCTCTGCAATCTTCAAAATTTCTGCTCCACCACCACCTGCTCTGGTTGTTTTGCGAACTTTCTTCTTCCCTTTTGTGGCTGGATCTTTGTCAGCTAATAAAAAACACAGAGTACCAGGCAATTAATGCTTTATTTGACATTTTCAATATTTGGTCATTTTCGTGTTATAAATAGATAGAATATGTAAAAAAGTACCTTCCACTATAAGCCATGCATTGCAGGATTTAAGTCCAGTCACAGCAGCATAAATGCCTTGTTCCACTACCAGGCAGTCCTTTACCACCAATGAGTGAATCAGCATGTCCTCTGAAACAAGGATGTCATATTTTTCCCCCTGCTCCAGTGCGACTGACTTTCCCAACCAAGTGATCCTTTTCATTGGTTGAGATACGACACACTGAAACATAGCATCCTCTCTTTCCTCTGCTTTCACGTCTTCTAACTTAACCAAGAAGTCCACAGGGGGAGCTAGATGAAAAACAAAATAATTATTAGTATAATAACAACTCATGTACTTATCATGGCATTTTTCATTTTTTTTTTACAATTGTTTACTATAAATGTAGTACATTTGGTGTAACATCTTACGTTTGAACTCAGTCGAGAAAATCTTAATACCATCCACTTCCACTTGGTATAGTCCTGCATCGTCTTGGTCAACACCATTGATGCTAAACACAAACTTCTTTCCCACTTGCTTCAGTCCATGCTTAATCTCTGTGTCGAGATCAAAAGGTACCATAACTCCATCCTGTAAGCCGTCAAAAACATTTAGGAAATGTGCCCTGTTTTAGAATACGCAATATGATATTGGGTGCTTTTAAATATTTTCACCATTGACAAAAAGAGCAAACATCTCACCTTGAATAAAAAGATTTTGCTGGTAGGGTCTTTTAGAGACATTTCAAGTTCAAACTCTGCGCCACCACCCGGCTTCAGTTCGATGGGCTTTAGGTTACATAGCCTTTCAACCACCTGTTGTTATTAGGAGGAAAAGAACCGAAAAGGTTTTAGAGTTTGTACTACAGCATGTAAGGTTACAAAGGATTATATTTGAATGTGGATGAAGCTGAAACATACCTTTGATTGCTCTTCCTCCCTTTCTATCTTCTTTTCACTTAGTTTCTTTAACATCCCACGGAAATCAGTGACACAATACTGAGCACAGATGGACTCATAATCTTTCTTTTCTGCACTCAACAAAAGTTCCCAAAACTTCTCATCGATTTCAGGTTTTTTGTCTTCTTTTGCGACCATGTCAACCCTACAAAGAGATAGACAAATATTATTACAATTATATGTGGCTAGGAAAGAAAAAAAAAGTATTTTTTCTCATTCTTAAATATACTCCTTACTTATTTTTTAAGGCCTTTTTGAAGTCTTCGGGTGTCTCTCTGACAGCTACAACAAAACCAGAATCATGAATACTTTATTTTAACAAGTAACTCTGCATTATTACAGATTAAATGTAAGATATGTACCTGTCCTTGATTCTTGCATGGCTCTGGCCTTCTTAAAGCCAACTATAATGGAAAAGTAAAGTGAAACGAATGTAATTTATTGTTAAAATTTGATTTGATGCAATATATAATGGAAAAAGAGCAACAAAGTAACTGACCCTCAATAACATTGAGCGTAACCGTAACAAACGCTGTTCCATATTCATTTCTGGCACAACACTTGTAGGTGTCAGCTAGGTCCGACGATACACCGGGCATCTAACAATCAATAAATGATGATCAATATTTTCACATAAAGTATAAGGGCAGCTTATTCATCATTCCAATGTATTCATTGCTCTGCTAGTCTTCCTTACACTTGTAAGTTATATCACTAACATTTTCATGACATGTTCAGGGATCTCACCTGCAGTTGATATTCACCAGCGCCTTCGTCCACGACTTTGTACCTTTCTTCAGTAATTTCCCCATTATTTCTCATCCATGTCACAGTTGGTGTTGGGGTGCCCACAACAATTGCTCTGAAGAATGCCAATTTTCCTATAGAAATGGCAACAAGAAATTAGCAATATCTTATACAGTACACAGTTTAGACCTGGCATTAAAGGGGCCCTATTATGCTCGTTTTCAGGTTCCATATTTTTATGTATTGCCTCTACTGTGACATATTACACGTCACTTGTTAGACGCTTGTATCCAAAGCGACTTACATACTTGCATACTGTGGACAATCCCCACAGTTTGGGGTGAAGTGTCTTGCCCAGGGACACAACGACATGCTGACTGCAGTGGGATTTGAACCTGTGACCTCCTGATCCCAACACCAAGGCTCTATCCACTGTGCCACACGCCTCACATTCACATGCTTTAATGTTCAAAAAGCCCTTCAATTTTTGAGTGGGAGAGAAACTCCCTCTGCAAGGAACTTTGGGAATTCAGCCTTTGCAGACTATTTACATGCACACAAACCTACTGTATACAACACACTACATGGAATGGAAAACCCCCAAAAAGCATAAAGGGGCCCCTTTAACAAATCTGACACTCACAACTCTAAGTATGTCAGTTCACACCTGGCGATAGCAAGCGTCTCCACATACTGTACGTCTCAAGGGACCACTCGTAATCCTATATCACCTTCCTGAACTATATTAAAATAAACACCTTGAGTTTTATTTAAAGAGAATTAGGAGTAACTGCTTGCTAAATGCCAACGATTAGCAGCAACATTATGTTCGGTTTTGTGTGACATGGGCAGAGGAAGTGATCGTTTTCAAGGCTTTAGCAGCACCATATGCAATCTAACACTGCAGATGCATATTGGACACTGTTCCACCATCTTATGAGCTGTGTGGATCATGTCTATCAGTGAGTAACAGGAACATAAACACAGTTGATGCATCTGGGTACACAGAACCTTACCTTCTTGAATAGTTAGAGCAATGGGTTTCCGGGTGAAATCTGGGTTGGTCATGCCCTCAGGTAGTTCTTCCACATGCTGGGTGATCATAACTCCAGGCACCATTGACTTCACTTTTATTCTCACTGTCATAAAAGGATGCATTATTTACAAAGAATGAAGAGATTGTGAGTACAGCTTTGATTGAAGTTTATATCATGTTTTAAAAATACATTTCCACATACTTTATTGTTTGGCAGTTATTTGCATTCGATGACTACTTACCCTGCCCTGGAGCCGTCGGCTCCTCCTCCTTAGATCTACGTATTTTAAACATCTTGATTTTCACAACAGCTTCTCTGTTGATGCAAAAACAATTTGCTTTTAAAACTATATTCTTAATTAATAAGATAACACTTTTTCGTTTGCTTTATATCTGGTCTTCACTTTGATGGTTTCTTGAGTTGTATAACAGGGTCTCCATGTCACTGCTGACACTTCCTAGAGTTTCAATGTAGTCTGAATCTGTTAGTACGCCTTGACCACATCAAATTCCCCATCTGTCTCCCATGCATTAAATCTCATCCGGATGTTCTGCATCTGTAATGGGTATCACTTATCATTGTTTAACTAGTTGCTTAAGGCAGTATGCTGGCTTTTACAACAAGATGCTGATGCATTTTAATTAAAGCCTTTCCTCTGAAAGACAGTAAAGATGTGGTGAGAAACAATTTATTTATCCATCTAATTAAACATAAGGTTAGGGCCAGATGATGTTAGGGCGTGTGCTTGATTGTGCTACATCAGTGTTAAACTTTTCGTGAGATCTATATCTTATATGGTGTGCGGATACCTGAGTTGGTAACTTTATCTGTGCTATTAATGAAAGGATTCCCGTGATCAAAACATACTTAACATTCTGTTTGTAGATTCCTGCAAGAGGGCTTGCTTAATTTTGCAGGCAGTAGCTCACATACCTCATCCATCATGACTAAGTAATTGACGCAAGTGGCTGACTGCAAATGTAATATTAGTCATAATCATCTTGGTATTAGATGATGCTTTCTTTATCACATTTATTTAAGAGAATTACTTCAATGACGTAATCAAAAATGTCTTCCATGATTAAAAACGGACACCTTATTTGTCAATAAATCATCATGTTGTTCTGTTAATTTAACATTTTCCTTTTGATTATCTATTATCACCTTAATTATTTTTAATCAATTCATAAATAATTTCCCCAAAAGTGTCGTATTAGTCATGTGGCAGACTTCATAGCCAATATTTAGTATTTAATATACCTTAACATCAGCATAGCAATATGATGTCATACAAAATAGCATCATATTGTTTGGACTGACAAGAAGATTAATTCAAAGTAAAATCATGTATTTAATATGTTAAGTACTCTTAATTTCCTACAATCAAGATTTTACTTGAGAGGAAGGATTTTAATCAGATCAGATACAAAATGTATGAATATCCCTTATTTACATATTTTATTCGTATATTAATACATCTTTAAATCTCATTATAGTAATGACATCAGTCTTTTGTTCTTGAATCCTATGGATAGCCACTTTAACAATTGAAACTAATACAAAAAAAGAGTTGTCACTTGATGACGTATTTTGCATATTGAGCAGTTTGTTACACTTGGTTCGCTGCTGGGAAACTATTTTTGTCTGGGAGAAAAAACAGCTGTGACAAGCGTGAAAACTGATTTATGAATAACCTGTCACATCCATGTCCCAAATCTCTGCATTTAGCTGCATTTAATGGCTGATCGTAAACTTGTACTTTTTCTTATTTGGGATAAAAAATAAATAAAATATCTCACAAAGCCTGGCAATGTGCAGTAACAAGAAAGTACAAGACCAAATGTAGTATGATTACAAACACATATGTATGTTTCTATAGTTTGACTCTCAGTTACTGCTGGTCTAATTGTGATATTTCTCCAACATTTGCCTGTTGTATTATCCATCATCAAGCTTAGTAAATAATGGCCATCAAGAAAATGAAATATAAATAACATTAATATAGCTCATCATGTTGGTTCCTATATTTAGCCTCACTGAAGTCAATTAAAATACTGTCAGCATTCAACACACATTTTGCTTTGCATTTACCGGTAAATAGTGTTATCTAATTACCAATTATAGTTAAGGTTCATGATACAGATATATACATACTAGTGTCCGATTAGTATATCAAATATACTTATTAGCATAAATTGGCAAATGTACAACATTAACAAATGTATAGAGC
This sequence comes from Notothenia rossii, assembly GCF_949606895.1. Lineage (NCBI taxonomy): Eukaryota > Metazoa > Chordata > Actinopteri > Perciformes > Nototheniidae > Notothenia > Notothenia rossii. Next base: position 66,283,799 of record NC_136903.1, on the reverse strand, counting down.
AACATTTTCATGAAATATCCAACGATATTAGGGCGTTTTGCAGTACTTGGTAAATGTACTTACTTTTTTCAAGTGAACTGCTCTTCTCTGCCGTCTGTTGCCGGCCACCTTCCAGCTGATTATTGAGTGTGGGCTCGTACGCAATAAAGTCTTCTACAGACACTGAGAGCAACCTAACCCACTTTGGCCCCCGGGTATAGGTTTACTCCTATGCACGTTGGCCCTAAGGTGCTATAGATTCCTGAAAAGGGGGGCCCAAGTGGAAATGAAGGGGTGAAGCTTTCTAATCCCTCCCTCAAAACTTCAGCAGGGGGCTTTTGGCTGCTCTTATTAAATAGGGACGTCTCATGAGAAGTGACATAGAAGTGCCATGGGTTGAGCTGCCTCTCCATCAGCCTGATTGCACATGAAGACCGCCAGTTCTTCATCCCAACAATTAACCAAAGGGTAAGTGTCAATTCAATTTAAATGTTATAGCTCCTTGCATTAGTTTGTGTTAGAAATGTTGGATATGTTATTTAAAATGTTTAGAAATATCAGAATTAGTGGGTCATAATTTTGGGGGGAGAAGTCTATCCTAAATTGACAGTGTTTCGGACACATCAGACGAAAAGCCCAAAAACAAAACAGACTGAACCGATTCTAATACCGATCAGCCTCAACTATTTTTAATGGATCATTTGACCAGAATAGAACAGCAAAAAAGTTACGTAGTAGTATATTTAAAATGGTAATGAACACCACACTTTGAAATCAAGAGGTGTCATCCTGCACTGTTCAGGCATGAACCCAGGGTGCAACTGTTGACTCTTCTTCAGTAACTCTAAACTTGGGACGAATGTCTGACGTTCCAAAAAAAAAATGCCCAGAGAGGTAATACAAGAAGACCGAACATAAAATATTCACATAAAGTTTCATGGTGATGAACAAGTGGTATGAATTTTGATACTGCCGTGTCAAGGCCCATGGCCACACATATGCCAAGGTTCATCATCATATATATATACATTATTTAATCGTCATTTTTTTCACGTACATTTATTTTCTGATAATTTTTTACAGTTTTCTCAAAGTAACATGCATAATTAAAGATTTCCACTTCACAATACCATTATTTAATATGTATTTACACTAATCCCACATAATTGCATATGTATAATGGACTATAACACTCAATGTAAGATACATTTGTCTAACCACTTTTAAAAATCACGTCAACTAAGTGTCAAGTAGTGTTCTGTATCGAACTCCCTCTGCTGTTCCACTTGCATATTACCTCCGTTAAAATGTCAGATTGCACACTAGTTTTTCAAGCACCCACTTTATTGAGATTGTACATTTGAAATCAAAACAAACATAACACGTTTCTGGCTTTTATTTTAGCAAAATGCCTATGCCTAACACCTTATTGTAAGTTTAACTTTAATCATGTGCCAGAATGTATACAAATGTGTCAAATAGTTGATATAATTATATAATAATTATATGATATAATCACAAGCAATATTAAATTACAATTCATTCTACGTGTGAAAGGCTTGCCTTAATCTAAAGATGTAGTATGCTGATTATAAATACCATCTTGGTGTCTGTATGCGTTTAAAGCAATTATACCGTCTTCTGTGTGTTCATTTATTCTGGAAAAGAGACAAAGGAAGTTATTTGTTTCAGATTTCAAAGATCATCACTTGCATACAGAACATAGTGACAGGATGTTCAAAACAAAGTTAAAATTACCTCTGACGGTGAGTTTAGTGGAGCACTCTGCATTCCCCAAAGAGTTTTCTGCAACGATCTTGTACTCCCCGGTGTCTTTGGGTCCAACCCTCAATATGAGCAGAGAACAGACTCCGCAGGTGTTGGAGATGAAGTAGTTAGTGTTGGTATTCAGACTGATATTGTTGCGGAGCCATGTCACATGAGGTGTAGGATCCCCTTTTATAGCACAGCTCATGTAGCATTCATAGCCTTGAGGGGCACTGTGCATTTTCAGTGGGACAAGGAACTTGGGTGCACACTGTAGGTCACATGTCTTGGTTTCTGGCATGTTCACAACAAATTTTTCTGGAAGGAAGTAGATTTAAATTAGAATTATTCTCTTCTAGAAAGAAAACATGTGGGATTATAAAGTAACAGGAACAGTCATTTCTGGCCTTATATACTTTCCTATGCCTATGTTTTTTAGGGTGTGCTAAATGTCATCCACATGGTGTTGTGAATCCGAATTCTATGGATAGCTATGAAAAATGCATCTCAAAGAAAGAACATTTTGTTTGATGATCGGATCGAATCAAGTTAAAGGCTAGACTTTTTGCTGTTAACTTGACACAAGGAGGAAGAAATGTAAAACTCATAATCAAAGAGGTACATTGTTAGGTTGAGAATGTGGCTCTTTAAATATGTAAGGACTGTTGAATACGTCAACTTGTGAACTGGCCTCTAATCGGATTACAAAAACACCAAAATAAAAATGCTTCTAACCTTTAAGAGTAAACATGGTTAATATGTACGTGCAGCATTTTCTTAAGCCCATGTAAAATAAGCAGATATTGGTGTATTTCTAGATGGTCCTGAAAGTTATGAGCTTTTATACATACCTTTTTTGGCAGAAATCAGCCACTTCTGTGATTCAATGGGATTGGAAGAGCCCATGTCGTTCTTTGCATAGACTCTGAACTGGTATTCTCGGCCCGGCATGATGTTGCAGACTGTGAATCTATTGTTGAAGATGCGATCTGCAATGGTATTCCATGTTCTTTTACTTGAATCGCGCTTCATCACCATATAGTGCAGCCTGTCGTCACGTTTCTCATCAGGAGACGCAGTCCATGAAACGGTCACTGTGCCAGGCACGTTCTCGTCAGTCTCCACGGGACCTGGTGGCTTCGGTTCATCTGCAGTTCAAATACAAAGGCTTGTTTCATCCACAGTATAGGACATTGTTTATAGAGTTAAAATGAAAAGAAGTTAACCAAACTCACCTGTAACTCTAATTTCAATGCTGTTGGATTCTTGTCCGACAACGTTCTTGATAATGATAGTATAGATTCCAGTATCTGAGCGCTCAGCAGAAGGTATCAGAAGCTGGGATGTTACCTCTGCATTGCTGATGGTCACCTTTTTACTAACAGGTGCTCCATCTTTCAGCCAGGTCACCTCAGGCCAAGGAGAGGCCTTCAAATAATAATAATAATAATAATAAATATATACATTTATAACATTTTCAGAGGACATGAATAGATTATTTTATAAGTCAATTCATTATTTCCTATATTACCTCAAAGTTAATGTTGAATCTTGCAGAATTTCCTGCTCGCACCACCATGAAACTCTTGATTTTGGCATCAGTAAATCGTGGTCTCACTACATGAAAAGCAGGGAAAAGTTGGTCATTAATTGGCATATATTTTTATGGTGATTTAATTGTTTTTAAGGATAAAGGGCAAACATGAAAAAACCTATAATCACTATCCAACCACCGCTAAAACAGAACACAAACATTTCTTTCTTTAAGTCATAGTACAATATTCAATACTGCTTCAATCATCTTTATTCTTCTATTGACCTGGAATAGGATTTATTACTAATCTAATTATAGCCCTAGTACCATATTTCAACAATACTGACTAACCAACTGAGCTTATTGATATAAGTTTTCATGCGCACACTATGTTGGTAGTTATAAAATGACATGGTATCTTTTGCAACAGTATATCTGAATTCGTAAACCATGTTTTCAGTTGCATTACTTGTGATAAGATGAAGAAGCAAATTAGATCTCTCAGTGTTAAACACATATGGGTTATCCACAAACACAATTTGTAATTGTAATTGTTAATTCTTCAGACAATGCTCCTATTCTCCTATAAAGGCAAATCATGAAGTTAAACTCAACTATTGTACAACTACTGGATCTTTTAATTTAAAGTAATGAATCAGTCCCTGTAATTTAAATCTTTAAATATGACAGTTTGACATGAGTGTCTTTGAAATGATTTTCTTACCAGGAGGGGGCATAGCGAGGATGTAATTAACCAGCTCCTGTGGCTCTCCCTCTCCTCCATCATTAGTAGCGATGACTCTCACCCAGTACATGGCCATTGACTTCAAACCTTTCACTGTATAGGAGGTCATGGTTAATGCATTTGCATTGCAGCGATCCCATTCTGTGCATTCTGCAGGCCGGATCTCCACAAAATATCCTTTGGCTTCATCTTCAACCCCCTCAATGTCCTTGGGTTTGGTCCAAGACAGGGACAGGGTTGTGTAGGTGGAATCTGTCGCTTTAAAGTCTATGGCTTTACCAGGAGGCTCTGTAACACATGATTAATATTCAGTGCTGCAATTTGTAGGCTGTATTTAGTGTTGATGAAATAATGACTGTGATAACAGTTCTAAATGTCCACCTACTTTTAGGATCTCTGGCAAACACAAACTCAGATGGTACACTGAATTCACCCGCTCCAGAGTCGTTGATGGCTGCCGCACGGAATTCATACTCAATTCCCTCAACCACGTCTTTAACTCCATATCCCTTACCTGTAAAAGTCAAAAATACTTATGCAGTAAAGGTATAACACCAATAAGTCTTTAGACGTCAGTTGTTTGTGTTGTCACAACATGATCAAAGAGAACTGATGTATGAATGACCTTTGATAATCCCTTCAGCTGGGATGACTGGGCCCCACAGGTTGCTGCCCTTTTTGCGTTTCTCAAGGTTGTATCCGTGAATACTGGTTCCTCCCGTGTTGGATGGAGGAACCAAAGAGAGATTGATGCAGTCCTTGAAGGCAGATACAACCTTTGGTGCAGATGGAGGACCAGGGTAAGCTGTACACACAAAAGAGATCTAAAAGTCACGTTTAGATAAAAAACGCAACAACCAATTGTTTGCGTACTGTAGGAGAAATTATCATGACGTCAACGACTCGTTATGCATGAAAGCGTCACAGAAATTAATTAATTAATTAATTAACTATGAGAAGGGAGATGCTTAGTTATTTAAGGACTACTCACAGCTATTTGATGAACTACCGTAGCAGGGGAGATTACTGCTAACTGCTAGCAGGCCCTAACATGCTATCGCTATGCGGTAACAATGCCCCTTTTGACTTAATTTGGTTTTCTCAATATTCTTGCATTCCCCTTTGGGATTTTGTTCTCATTGTACATTACTGTATTTATTGAACAGTTGCTTACAGGACAATACGTTCACATAGTTTAAATCAAGAGATGTATTGGTAGTAATGACTACTGTCCTCTTTTGTTTAGCAATATATACTCAGGCAAATCTAAAATGGAAATCTAAAAAAGTCTCTAGTAAACCATCCTATTCAACATTCAAGATCAACTCTAATCAAAATTATTTTTAATGAATTGTTCACCAAACTTGATTCAATACATTTGTACAAATGTACTTTCTCCCCCAAGTGACTCAGAACATTGCAAATTGATTGATTGATCAAATTAATTTTGCTGTGAAATGATGAGTCTGACTGGCCTTTACTGAAAACCTGTATTTTTTTCAGTTAGTTGTTTGTCGAAGTTTACCTTTTGTTCCGGCTTGAATATCCTCAGTTTCCATTAGCTCACTGGTGCCCATTTCAGTCTCCACTCTGATGCGATAGCAGTACTTCCTGCCGTGGTCTACATCAATGTCCCGGTATGCGCTCTCTGGACCAATCGGACCCACCTTCTTCCAAGTGTTGCGGCCAATTTGTTGTCGTTCAAGGATATAGTTGTCTATTTTACAGCCACCACTGTCTTTTGGGGCCCTCCACTTGAAGTCAATTACAGAGGCGGAGGCTTCAACAATATCCAGAGGTCCCATTGGAGGAGTGGGTTTATCTGGCAGGAAACAGAGCATAATGATGAATTTTATTCTGTGTTAGAGAGTTAATTTGTCGACCAATTACAGTGAATGAACATTGAAAATAAGTAACATAACATATGTATACAACATACCCAGGACAATAAGCTTGCTGAATGCCTCAACAGTGCCAAACTCATTTTTGAGTTTTATCTTGACTTCACCACTGTCCTTGCGCTGCAGCTTGTTTAGAATCAGACTACTGCAACCCTCCGAGTGCTCAATCTTAATATGTCCTTCCTCTGCAAGCTCTTCACCCTCAAGGTACCACTGAATCTTTATAGGTTCCCGTCCGATATAGGGTAGTTTGAAGGTTGCTCTATGTCCTTTTTTCACAGTTACAGGGGTTTTGAATGCTTCCAGATCCTCGGCAGGGAATCTGGGTGGGTCTATATAGGGGTAAAAAAATATAGACAGATATATTAGTAGTTTTAAGCTTTATAGTTCTGTACTTTAGAGAAAAACATTTAAAAGTAATTTTTAAGGAGAAATGCAACACTTTCATGCAAATGAGTAATTTCTGTAATTTATTTTTATTTTTACCTTCAACAACAATTAAAGACTCTGTCTTCCGTCCGTCTGCTTCAAATTTATATTTCCCAGCAAATTCCTCTGTGACTTTGTGGATTTTAAGTCTGTGGAAAGTTCCGTCTTTTGTAATGGTTATACCCTCAGACGATTTAATCTGTCAAAATGAAATGCATAACTGTAACATGACAAATATGAAATGAATGTATAACTTCTAATTCGCATTTGGCTTTATTAATGCAATAATATCAAAGCCTATCTGCTACACATTTAGACTCTGGGCATACCTCTTCTCCATCTTTGTACCAGAGTCCCACACAGTCTTCCCTGCTCACTTTACACTCCAGCTCTGCTGCTTCTCCAACAATGGCTTTGCAGTCGGAAAGCCCCGCATGAAAGTGAACTCCTGGGTCTGAGGATTCATCAACCAGTAAGTTAGTGAATGCACACGACCAACACGTTGTTGTTTTGTTGTTTCAAGGTGTTGAAAGGCAGCCATGTATGGGTGTGAACATACTTACCACATAGTCAAACATGACACATTTTCTTTTCTATTAAGATTTGTTTAGTTTTTTTTGCCTTTGTTGATAGTATGCCAAATAAAGACAGGAAAGGAGAGAAAGGGGGGATTGTTGGTCAGATGTGAATCTGAGCTGCTGCTGAGGCCTTAGTACAGGGCCACGTTTAAAATACATGTTAAAATATACCTTTCAATTTTGAAAAGACTAAATAAGAGGAGTTTGTAAGGGATGTAGAAGAGCACATTTGGTCATTGTTTGAAACTTGATAAAGATGTCTTCTTGTGTAGCTCGATAGTTTTGCTTGCAGGTGGACTTCTTCAACTTCAGAGTTTGCAGATTTGTAGCTCATACGAATAGCATCACTGAGGCTTTCATGTACCTCGGTTCGCTTTGTTCCTCTTGAAAGAAATACCCACTTAAATATGAAAAATAAAAAATTCAATCAAGGCAGACATTTCCTTGTTCAGTCGAAGAAATTAGCATTTCGTCTGGTTGCTCTGAATTCAGTCTTCAATGTGCAGAAATCACTTTTAGAGCATGGTCATCCTCCCAATTCAGGGTTCTCTTCTGTCTTCACATATGAGTGTGGCCACACACAAGTGCTGCAGTTGTCTCAAAAGGACATAATGAGTTCTGTGTTTGATCATTCAAATAATTAACCTCAATGCACTGACTCATCCTGAATCAGCATTTAAAATAGCAAGCACATGTCAACACAGAGCACAGGTGCAGTTAAACATTGCTTAATTGACACACCAAACACACATAGCATAAAACAAAACAAAAGAGAAAACGGTGGACACTGTTGTTTTTTGTCTGCTGCTATCCTACCTATACGTTATTTAAATAATGTAACCAATGCTATTCTTTTCTAGACACAACATAAGACTATAGAGTGTTTTGATTCATTCGACATATTAAGTGCAATAGACAAAAACCATTAGTCCATACAAAAAATGATTAGCATTTCTTGAAAACACTAAGGTTAAATCCACTCTTGCTGCAATGTGATCATTCTAAAAGGCATTTTAAGCATTTAGAGATCAAAAGTAGCATTTCACTGAGTGGGAGTGGGAGCACACTTTTGGCGTTAACCGTCAAACTACTGGAAAAGTCATCTGCTCAGCAAATGACTTTTTTCAGACAGTGCTTCCCATGCAGCGGTTAATGCAGCGCCAGTAATCTTACCACTAACTGTCTCCACGATCAATGGGCCTTGCCGCGTACGGCCTGATCGCCTGCCAGCTGCTGCAGGCTCACCGCCGTCTGCCCCCTCACCATTTTCAGCAGATTCATCAATGCCTTTGGTTGGCCTGGTGCCATTATCACCCCTGGCACCACTGGCGTCTGTGTTAGTGTCTTTTTCAGTTTAGGGGATATCATCGTAATTACCATCAATCCATTGATTCTCATTTGCTGTTGGATTTGCCTTACAAATACCATTAATGAAAAGAGTAACCAATACAAATGTCAACATGGAGCATAAAAACAATATCAACTTGAACTCTAATACAAGAGAAGAGGGCAATGGAAAAGGTGATATCTAAAATTGGCTCCCTAAGGGTGTATTAACACAAGGGCCTACTGGAAACCTTTTTGCTGAATGTTTAGCCCTTATAACATAAAACTATAACATATTTAAGCACAAGGGGTTATCCCATTGCTGATTTGAAGCAGTCTAAACTAAATAACGTATATCAAGTTAATTCACCGTTTCCATTTTTTACCCTCTAACTTCTTGCGCATTAATTAAACAAAGTATTTATAACGACAGAAAGCATCTACAAACATAAAAGCACACACTAAATACACAAATCACAAATATAGAAATATTTGTAGACTTCAGAAAAAAGCCTTGGATTGAAGAGAATGCAGATTTTAGCGTAGCATCTACATGCTATTCTATTATCTGTTTCTCAGGAGAAGCACAAAGACACACATATGACGAAATAGACATATAGCTTTTTCTTTGATAAACCAATGTTTGTTTTCTAAATTAAGCTGATAGTTAATACAACTTAAAGCCAATGCTTTTAATTGTTTATGGACTGTAAACCATGTGAGTATTACAAATAACTAACTAAATAAATAAACTCCCTTTTTTTTTTTTTAAAGAGTTGTTCGAAATTCACCCAGGCCATGTAGATTTTCCAGCTAATTGTAAGATCGGCAATAGTGTATATAGGTATCATATACAGTACATCAAATGTTAAAGCAGTTGCATCACAGTAAGGAAAGGTTTAGAATTTCCTTGGGTTGTGATATCAAAGTCATTTTGATTTCCAAATGACTTTAGCAGCACTAGGTAAGTTGTCTACAGCAGCATGCAGCTTTGACGTCTCTTACCAACGACAGCTTCTGCTTCAACATCCACAATTTTCATTCTGGGACGTTTTCCTTTTTTCCCAGATTTTTCACCTTGTTGATCTGTTTTTTCCTCATCATTACTATCTCCTAATAGTGATAATAATTTGCAGCTTTATTCCGAAAGTCATACATATTATCATTATATTAATGTTGACCTAATGATGAGTTGACTCATTAAGTCAATATGTATAATGTGATATACATACTGGCATTCACTCTGCATGAACATCATCTGGTCCTTTTATTTTTTAAATCTTAGTTAGAAAGTTTCCATAACAATAATTGATATTGATTACATATTCATTTTAGAATTAATATTTGTCTACAGTAAAATACATCCATCAACAAAACAAAAATACTGCTGCTACTATTTATATTATAATATTGTTGACAATTTTAAAGACATATTCGTTTTTTCAAAAAAAATGCATTTAGCAAAAAATGTCGGGCACATTTACGAAGCAATTCTTTATCATTAAGTTTCTCAATGAATATAATATGAATGATCTGCTTACCTATCTCTGTATCTGCAATGAGTGGACCATCTCTAACGCGTTTCTTGCGTCTTCCTTTGCCACCTTGTTTCCCTCCTGCTCCGCCTTCTCCTCCTTCTCCTCCTTCTCCTCCTTCTCCTCCCTCTCCACCTCCTGCTCCATGTCCCGCTTTACCGCCCGCTCCTCCTCCCGCTCCTCCTCCCGCTCCTCCCTCCACTCCTTCTCCGTCTTCCTCCATTTCTTCATCAGAATATTCAAGTGAATCGTAGTCATCTTCATCATCAAAATCTTCTCCAGCGCCCTCACCTCCAGCTCCTCCTTTAGCACCACCGCTACCTTTAGCTCCACCTGTGGTTCCAGTTCCATCTCCTCCTTGACCGTCACCACCTGCACCAGCACCAGTAACTTGGCCCCCATCAGTCCCATCAGCCCCAACACCTCCAGCAACCCCAGCGGCTCCTGCACCCCCCGCCCCACCAGCGGCTCCTGCACCCCCCGCCCCACCAGCGGCTCCTGCACCCCCAGCACCACCAGCTCTCCTTGAAGCCATTTCCTTTGCCTTTTTTGCCTTGGCTGCGGCCCTAGCTGCAGCTTTTCTTTCAGTTGCTGCCTTTTTGGCTTCTTCAGCCTCGACTGTGACAGCTGCATCTGCAACTTCTCTCTCAGCTTGGGCTATCTTGGCCAATTCCATTTTTTCTCCCATTTCCTTCTGGTATTTTTCCTGCTGTTCCTTAGCTATTTTGATCAGATCTTCATCATTATTGTCTCCAGCCATGGTAGTCTTGCGAGTTCCTTTCTTGCCCTTGTTTGAAGGATCCTTGTCCGCTATAAAACACAATATGATTTTTTTATATTTTTTTAGCTAAACAATGAAATTAGAATTGAACAATTATTTAGTGTCTGTAGTATCCTCCAGATGTTCCAAACAGTATGCATACATACAACTAGGTTTCCGACTCATAAGAGGAGCAGGATCAAAATGTAAGAAGATGATCATTTTCTCACCTTCAACTACAAGAAAGGCATTGCAGGATTTGATTCCTGCCACAGCAGCATAGATGCCTCCGTCCAATTGCAAACAGTCTCTCACGATCAACTTGTGGATGAGCTTATCTTCGGATACAGTGATTTCAAATTTCTCACTATGTGTCAGCGGAGTGCTTCTGCCGTACCATTTGATCTCATTCAAAGGTGCAGTGAGGACACATTGAAAGATGGCGTCCTCTCGCTCTTCTGCCTTGACCTCTTTGATTTTGACAGCAAAGTCGACTTCAGGCACTGCAGGATAACAAAATACACAAAATAGAATAAGGGCGCAAGGAGACTTATTTCAGCAATCTATCCCATCCACACAGGGTCACACTGGTGACTCTCATACAATATCTCATTGTGTACTTTTATTATAGTTAAAGAAAAGATGTAGACAGCAACAGCACATCAGTAATCCATGGACTGAGTTTGCCTATGACTAATCTGATTTGAATAACTTGATTGAAGACGTACCTTTAAATTCAGTTGAGAATACATTGCAACCCCCAACATCCACTGAGTAGAGTCCGGCGTCTCCTGAGCCTAGATTCTTAATTGTGAATACATATTTCTTGCCAATTCTTTTCAAGCTATGCTTCAGGGCCTCACTGTCTTCTTTGGTGAATGGGATCATGACGCCATCCTGCAGAATGAATAGGCATGTAACCATATTGATAATAGATAATAACATGTAGCAAGATGGTGCTGGAGGTAGTAGTTAACGCCACCTTGTACAGGAAGATTTTGCTACAAGGATCCTTGAGGTCCATGTCCAACTCAATTGTTGCACAGTCATCATCTTGGACTTCAATAGGTTTCAGGGTACTGATGTGTGAAACAAACTACAGTAGAAAGAGTGAAACAAAATGAATTAGCCTGCACAAACATTGTAAGACAGACTGCAACATTTTACAAATTATACAAAAAAAACAAATGACAAGGATAGATGATTTTTTGGACATTCCTACGATTGAACTAAAGAAGATTTAAAAGGAGCCCATACCTCAGCAATCTCCTCCTCTCTCTCCTTCTTCATCTCAGTGAGTTTCTTCAACATGCGGCGGAAGTCTGTGATACCGTACTCATTGCAGATGCGCTCGTAGTCTTTCTTCTCTGCGCTCATGAGAATTTCCCAGATCTTCTCCTCTGGCTCCATCTGCTTGTGCTCACGTGTTCCATCGTCATTACTGTAGAGGCAGAAATGTCATCAAGCCACGCAAACCATGTTTTCACTGAAATAAATACTCCCATTCTGTCAATGAGAAGGAATCCCACACATAAAGAAAATACCATCATAAAGATAACGCAAGAAACAAACTTTGTTTACAGAGTTTCACTCACCGTTTTTTAAGCTTTTTCCTGAGATCCGTTGCCTCTGTAACCACAACAAAGAAGATTAGACCTTCACACAATATTTGTCATGCATTGTCTTTTACACAAGTATTTAAAACAAGCAATGTGCATTTACTGTAACTTCCATAACAATGTAATGTACATAGAATAGTTTGATTAAAGCTAGATATGAATGTTTTTCTTTTAAAAACTAAAACAAGTATTTTCAGCTTAATGACTAATAGGTCAGAATGTCTGATCTTATCTTATTGGAACTGTACTGAGTATTTCTTTAAGCCGACATAAAATCATGCATTATATAATTATCTGACATAGCCATTTACTTACCATTGCTAAGTCAGGACTCTGATAACTGAGCGGAACTTTGGGGTCCCCAAAGGTAGTATGGGCAAAAAGCAAATTAATAAAAATGTCACTAACCAACCAGCTTTGTGTATCTTAGTGACAATTCCCTCTCTTCTTCCCCTCTCTTGTGTTGGACTTATACTGCTCAACATGATTCTGTTTGCGATCTTTACGTTTTCACTACCCTGACAGGAAGATTTTTCCCAATAATTTGAATTTATGAATACAATGTCATGTTGCTTTGAAAATACATGGGCTAGGTTATAGCACAGAAAAAACATTCTGCTGCTTCATTCCAAATATTGATGGCTTAGATGAAAGCCATTAACTTCTATTTATCTTTGTAACTCGGCTGGATGCCCAGTTACCTAAAAAGTGTCTATGATAAATTGTTTTTTAATGTATTCAATCGTTCATTAATTTGTCTCCTACTGTGCGCTATATTAGTCTGACTGGGGCAGGGAAAGTGTATATAAGCTCTATCTTATATGGTGAATTGGCCCATAATGGAAAGCCTTGACCCCTAAAGCCAACAAACTATAACTGCCTTCGGGGGAAATAATTGCAATCCTCTTCAGAAAAGAAAACTTTGAATGTTCTGTATTTGAAACCTCACCTTCACCTTCTTTCTTTTGGAGTTCCTTGGTTTTAGAGAATCCAACTGTAAATAAAAAAATATTTTAGATCTGCCAACTTATCAAGAGTATGTATATTGCAACGTATATATAAAATACTAAAGCAACAAAAGGATTAAAGAATATTAAGGATTATACCAGAAATGATATTCAGGAGAACAGTGCAGATAGCCCTTCCATGTTCGTTGTTTGCAAAACACTTGTAGGTGTCTGCATCCTCTGAAGAGACCTTAGGAAACTAATGAAAGGATAACACTGAGATTATGGCACCTTCATTATCACTAAAAGTAGTTTAAGTCTTAAAACATTTAAGTCACTTAACATATTGGGTTGATAAAACATTTATCCTATTCCCTACTATTGAATGACAGACGATGGACAAATTCATGCATGTGTTTCCTGTTTGGCTGCGTTTTACAATCAACTTCGTATACATGGGCATGCTTTTTGGGCTTATTAACACACATGCTCTGTGTTTGAAATTGGAGATTAAATTATTTTCTCAGTATGAGGTAAATTATCACAATATTAGATTATAAGAGAGCGTTTCTCTCTTTTAACACAGTTTACTGTTGATGTTTATTCATTGTCTGAAACAGAAATGTAACGCTTCCTGTTGCGGCTGACAATGGGTACATTTTGTTTATTACCAACATAATGAATCCATGCCTTTGGGGTTTCTTGAAGATTACCTCGAGTGTATGCTCTCGAGTGGTCTCATCGTACTTTTGCACACACAAGTCAGGGTGGAAAACGATTTCCTTGTTGGCTCTGCTCCATGTTACAGTAGGTGTTGGGGTGCCCACTATTATGGCTTTAAAGATTGCAACCTTACCTGGAATTAGATAAAATAAAGATTTCTCTATTAGAGACAAATCATTCATAGGTACATCTTTAGCAAAGATGTAAGATAAATGGTTAAAAGCAAATAATTGAACAAACATTATACTTAAGTTTTTTTTTTTGTTGGTTAAGAGGCTGTTTAATGCTCATTTTTTGTTTCATATTATTTTGTGCTTCTACTGTGACATTCTCATTTCCTTTTATATGCACACAAACCTATGCAACACATACTGTAGGGGAAAGGGATCCCCCCAAAAAACCATAACAGGGCCCCTTTAATAATTAAAGAAATCTTACTTTCCAAATACATGTTTTTTTTGTTTTTTTAACCTTTTGTTACATCTTTCAAATTGTTATGACTGGATATTCTCAGCTGCTCTTTTTTATTGAATGTACCCTTAATACAGTAGTTCCACAGAGGGGAAATTTACATTCTTCATTTGACCCATCCTGGTGTTAGGAGCAGTGGGCTGCTTTTATGTATGGCGCCCAGGGACCAGTGCCTTGCTCAGGGTTACCTCGGTAGCACTTGGTCTTTTGGGGACTTGAACCGGTGACCTTCCGGTTCCCAAGCCAAGTCCCTATGGACTCTGCCAAAACCGCCCCCTCTTCCTCTTAAATGTTGCTTATGTCAATTGGGATTTAGATCAAGGTATTTTTAGCTGGCCCAACACATGTTTGTTCAACTATTTTGATGTGAGAATAAAAACTGTATCTTTTTATTCTATTTTATTTAAATGGTTTGGGTGAAGGCTACTATTGTTCACTTACTCTCTTGAATAGTCAAAGCAATGGGTTTGCGAGTAAAATCTGGAGTTGTCATTCCCTCCGGAAGTTCCTCCTGGAACTGCGTTATCATCACACCGGGCACCTTCGACTTCTTCTTAATGCCTGATCGAAAAAATATAAATAATTAGATAAGCTTATTAAAAAAAGAAACAAGTTATTAAGTATAGTCTATACAATATACTCATCAAAGCATGAACATTTAACCTATGTACACATGTTTTTACTTGAAAAAGTACAGTATGTGTGAAGAATAAATACATTTGATAAGAAGAAGCTCACAAAGAATGTGTTCAGATTTAGACAAGGACAAACAAAAAGTGGTTTAGTGTAAACTTCACACAAACATTCAAACAGGTTTTTATCTGAACAAATCATCATGTTTAAAAAATGCCACACTAATTAATAAAATCTCTAAAGACTTATAATGCTAAAAAAATAATAATAATAAGTCTATCCAGTAGTTTTGTGATTATTTACATCAGCCCCTACTTTTGAAATATTACCAGACAGTCAAGCATTTATGAATAAACCAAGTAAATAGGTCCTATCTGGCATAACCCTCTCTGCTACCTTAAATATGCCAACGTTTTTCATAGTTTTATCGTGTTCAGATTTAGCTAAAAATTAAGATGCCAAGTGATTTAAACGGCTTAAGACTGAAGGGAATATGTTTTAATTATGCAAAACTTCATTGTTTAATCAACTTTGTAAAAGACAGCTTTTTTAATCATAACGTTCTTTGGTCTTTCCCTTCTCATGGGACTCTTGACATTATTGATGAGTGTTACATATTTTCATATTAAAACATACCCTTGCCATAGACATACTATTTTATGTCATGTTGAAAAAGTGAGGGAAACCTTTGTGTTAATGTTAGTTTTATTATGGGAGATTTTATATTTGACTTTAATTTCTTTGTGGATTAATTTTACTTTTCAGATGAATTGAAAAAAAAAGGTATTTAGACTTTATAGCCTCTGGATAATGCTGAATACAAATAATTAACAAAGATTGTAATAATAGTTTTAAGCCTCAAGAAGAACATGGCCACCTCAGAGACGTAGACATGTCAAGATTTCATATAGAGTTGCCTTGCAGGAGGTTGAATTGATAATAATAAATATTCACTTTCCTGGTAACGTTGAGATGTTTGTTTGTATAGGATTATTCTTTTAATCATTTATGTCAACAACAAAGGATGAAATTGAAAGAAATGTGTTGTTTAAAGTCATGTAGGGTTGACATCTGTAATAAATATATCCCCCTATGTATATGTTATGATGACCAAACTCATATTATTCTTTGTTGGGGAACAAGGTTAACCCTTCTGCTGTCTCTAGAGGTCCATGGAATACAAATTATTAGTTCATATACTGTAAGCTCACTTGTACAGAATATCAATTGAAAACTCTAGAGTTAGGCATTGAACCAGGTTTACTGTAAGTACCAGAACACCTGAGGAAACCAATATGGACTAACCCATAGAAGTCTCGAAGGCGTCATCACTGAACGCTGATCACAGGGGTTCAGCTGGTCCAGGGATTTTTATTTATTTTCTCCTGGAATGAAAGACCTGTAATAGGCAGAGTGTAAACTATAGAGTATGTCGTTTAAAGATGTAGAAATTAACAGTCTTAGTTGCATTGGGGGTAAGTGCTTGGGGCATGAGCTGCAGAACAGTACCTTCTGTATCAGAAATGAAATCAAAGGATGATGCAGACATCATTAAAAGCAATGTGTTTGTATGTAAACATGGATCAGCATATTAATGTAGAACAGCAACTTCACCCTCCTATTGTCTTCGTTCCCCCCCCCCCTTACTTTGGTGTTCGCGGTCAAGTTTGACCGGTCCTTTTTTAACTGCTATTACATTAACACAAAAACCATGAATCATCACCAAATGTCATTTAACAGCCTTTCAAACTTTAAATATTGTATCAGACTACTGGTATACATGAAAAACTACAGTAAATATTGTGTGTGTGTGTGTGTGTGTGTGTGTGTGTGTGTGTGTGTGTGTGTGTGTGTGTGTGTGTGTGTGTGTGTGTGTGTGTGTGTGTGTGTGTGTGTGTGTGTGTGTGTGTGTGTGTGTGTGTGTGTGTGTGTGTGTGAGACCGGGAACACGGGTGTTATAAAGTTGACTAAATCATCCAGAATTCAATGAAAGTGGTGATATATGTTCAAATGTCTACTGTGAAGGATATCATAAAGTCTTAATGCAATTGAATGTAAAACAAAAAAGTTATGGTTGATGAAAGTAGTAAATCGGTCAGATTTGACCCGAAGACAACAGGAGGGTTAAGCTGCATTATAAGCCAGGCATTGATTCCATGGGTCATCAAAAGTTATGTATGGAGTATAATTGGCATGAATTAAGTATGCGAACATTCATAAAGATAACAGATTTTCATCAGTTATACTTTGTCCATGATGAGATGTTGTGAATATATCTATATATGCATTTATTTGTAGTAATATATATATTTGTTGAAATAGTTGATTAGATTTACATCCACAGACAGCACCGGACCCTTGACATTTTGATAGCTGTCAAATGGATGCACATGAACGAAGACCTAAAGATAAAAATGTTTTTATATTCTGTCCTCGTCCGAATTGCTGGTGGCTGGAAAATAACTGAACTGCTCTTATCATCTTTCTGCAAGACATTTTAATAGCCTTGCTTTACTTTTGTATTTATTAATTTTCCCCAAAGTTTTTTTATTTTATTATTTTGCTTTGGCACTGAATATGTGTATGCACTTTTTATTAATGGATAACCAGAATTCATGAGGATGCATCATTGCACTATACAGTAGGAATTTGTTTATCAAGCCATGTTTGCAATTTTGCAGTTTTTGCGAATCTTGCAACTACTGAATGAAAGCAGCATAGAACGTTTTTTAAAGTATCCCCCTAACTTTAAAATGTATTCATTAATATATTAGTTTACTGCACAATCATTTTTATACAGTGAAGGTAGCTATAACATGCTTCACTAACTGATTCCTGAACGATGTGGACCACAAATCCTAGTTTTACTCAGAATACTAACTAATGTGCACGCAAAAACTTTCCACTTTGAACTTTTATTATTAGTTTTTCATGTAATTTAGCTTAAAGATTTTCCTCAGCAGCTGACTCGCCTACATGTTCCCGCTGTGGTTGTGCGATGTTGTGTTTATTCTGATCAGTGCAGCTGTAGCTCCATTGTTGGCTGTTAGGACTTTGCATTTTTTCATCTAACTTGTAGCTGGAGTTCAGTAAATAATGATGAACTCTTTTTTAACTGCTCTAAAATGTATTTGTATTGATGTTAACTTAGAGCTTTCCTATTATATTTCACAGCTAGTAAACAAACTAAAAGCACCGTTATAATTGGATGCCCCATACATTGTGTACCCCAACTTCCCTTAGACTTAGAGTAAGTCTCAAAGTAATGCAAGGAATCACAAGAAACTGAAAGTTGGGTGATGCTTTAGGGCTCCTGGAGGTAACAGGTGTCGTTCCAGTTGATTACCTTCGAGACCTCGATGTTCTGAGTTGACTTGACAGCTCATGCTTTGAACCCTTTTGGGATATAGAAATTGCATTTCTGTGTCTGCGATAGTTCTGTTCGTCACACTGAAGCCAAGGAGAGCATGAGGGTCAGGCATGAAAAGGCCGGAAATCTCGAGGGAATACAGAAAGGGGGACTTGAAAGGGGTGACTCAGGTTGCCTCGGTGTTCTTTGTATGAAATGTCTCAAATGTTTCACCTATAGTATTTTTACTCATACCAAAGGCTTGTTCTTTGCAGTTGGTCAATATTGATCTAAATTGGCAAGTTCATTATGTTTAACCTTAAAGATGTCTTTTTTTAAGGTTATTATAACTAATATGTTTAGTTAGACCTCAGGAGAGAGGGCATTATGCCACTTTGTCCCTGTAGATTTACTTAATGACACACAACTTAACAAATCGAACAGAATTTTGTCAGCATGCGCACATTTAAAATTGGCATTTTCATTTCAATTACAAGATCAAGAAGACACATAGAAATCAACGACCTTGCCCTCTAGCAACAGCTTTAGTATTCAGATGGGTGTTGTTTAAATTGTCACAATGAAGTGCTTCCGTTGTGACACTGAAAGTTGAATCATCCATTTCGGATGACACCTTTCGGGGGTGATGAAGACCACATCATACATGCAACTCACCCAACGTGGAGTCATGCACTTACGGAGGTGAGTCGTTTGTGTGATTCGATTTGTTTTTGCTCGCATACCTTTGTCTTCTCGTTGAAATTCCTCTGAACAGTCGACTAAACACGCATTGTGACAACAGAAGAGGGACAGGTAAATGTAAATCCTGACAAAAGCACCATGGCAGTTGGAACTTCGACAGGATTATTACACAATAAACATAAAACACCACATTATACAGTGTAACCCAGGGATGGGCAGCACAAACACAGACACTTTAGGAAAAACACATTTTCAGGGACACATCGCACAACACACAATGGTTAGTTATAGACAAAGTAAACAGGGTGTTAGCAGTAAGTTGTTACAGCAGCATATACAAAGCTGTGCTGTGCAGCTGTTTATTAGACTCAATTTGAAGCTTGCATTCCTCACACAGGATGATTCCTGTGCAGTGCTTGAGAGAAATGATCACTTGTTTTTTTTTGTAAGAATACCTTTCATTTTGTCAAATCAGGACTGTTGATGATACTCCTTGTTAGAATCAGTTGTATTATTCGTATTGTGCTTGGATTTCTTTTTGTCTTGTCTTTTTTTTGTCATGATGACTTTTCTTTGTTGCTCTTGTTCTGTGATGACAGCTTACTCGTGTCTCACTGCTGGAATCTGTGGAGCTTGAGTGGATTTAACTGACAGACATCTTCGGTATCCTTAATAAAGAGACGTTGATGAATGAGATTGCCAGAGCTGTATTCATGTTTTGTTGAAAAGTGGCAGTTGTGTCGTCGTTACAAATCTTAACAAAAAACATGAACAATACTTAGAAAGCTTCCATTGACGAAAGAAAAAACAGAGGTGCTTATCTTCCTTTTCTCTCAGAATAAATTGTCAGCCCTCAACTCTTTACAGCAGTTTCCAGATGTCTTCGGTGTTCCATATCTTCCAACATTTTTTGAAGACCTTTGACCTGTGAATTTCCCAGGTGTCTTCGTGTCTTGCAGGTTTTTTTCTTGAACGCAGTGTCTCGTTTTTTACAAAGCGTATGTTGATGTCAAGATGATCCTGTTCATCATCATTCCTCGTGTTAAGAGGAAATCCAGGTGGAGACAGCTGCAAAACAATCCCTAGACTGACGTAACCATGGAGAACATCCATCACCCTGCACTTACCCGCCTGCCCAGCGGCAGTTTGATCGGTCACCTTTGACATCTTCCACATCTTGTCGTTGCTTTCGAGCTCTGCTGATTAAGAAGCGTCTGCAGCTAAAAACACAGGAAGAGGAAATATTAGCACCGCATACATGTATAGCTAACAAAGCAAATCAGTGATATTGACTGGCATTCCCCCTGAAATGTTTTATTCTTTGTGATTTTTGTACTTTCAGATGCATTTACTTTTGAAAGAAATCCTCTCAAAAGCCCATGTAGGTTTATTTAAATCATATGGTGGAAAATCTTGTTCTCTGAACAGCTCCTAGTGTACTCCCTAAAGCTCACTGCAGTTACTCCCAGCAGTCAGTAAGAGGCAGCAGCCAGTGTTGTATACAGTTGTTCACTGTTGACATCATTCTGGGACGAATGCCGATCTCAGGAATCCTTTGGAGCCATGTGTTAATTAAGTTGGAATTTGTTGAAGCCCTAAATAATCTGGGTGCAGAGTTAGGATTAGTTTTTAAGTACTGGCACGCTACCACTGCTATAGCCTCTCAGTGCTGATGAATATTAGTTGATTTATTGTAAGACTGACAAATATATGTACTTATTAACATTAAAAGCCATGTTTTAGTTAACCCCTTTCCAGGTTTAGGAAATGCTAAAATATGCAGCATGGAGACACCACCACACAAACAACTCTCCCTTCTTTTGATCACTGAACTATGTTACCTCATATATTACATCATTATTTTAAGAGAACAAAGCTTTAGCACTGATTCTGAGTGATAATTTGTCACCTCCTGCATTATTTTCCCAGTATATTTCTTTAAGATTCCAAAAGAGTTTAATATGGAAAAAACACCAGACCCATGTGTCACTAATGATGATCACAGCTGACTCATGTGACATTAAATGAGTCACGTATCATCTGTTATGGTCGCTTGCAACACTTTTTATGTCATTACTATTTTTTGTTCTTGTAACATTTGACCTAATGACTCAAGTTCAGAGGTCTAAACCTTCTCATTGGACATTGGAATAAAGTAGGTGTGGTTACATTTAAGCATTAAATATTATTGTCATTTTTGTCTTGCAGCTGAACGAAGATTTTCAGGAAATGTTGACGTGAGGAGGTGAGTCAAGATCTGATTTTAGTGCACAGTGTGAATAACTTTGGCCTTTTGTATTTATTTGGATCATCTAATGTGATAACACTGGTTCTTGATTCATCTGTGATTAGGATTTTGGTTAATGTTTGCTATTGTGCACAGCTCACGTTCACAAAAAACCTCGCAGTTTTTGATTGCATGATTCCTTAAATGACATGTCACGTCTGTGTACTGTAATAGCTACAAACCTTTTGTGGACTGCTGTCTGATTTACCAAAGAGTTTTAAATATTTCCAACAGCTTGAGCACTTCTCCAACTCCTCTAAACCTTTGAAGCCCCTGAAAACTTTTCTCTTTTAAATGATCTGTTCTTGACAATCAACAACTCAAGGATCAGCTGCTCATAACATCTGAGGAAACTGATTTTCAGGGGCTTTAAACAAATAGAAAGTAGTATAAAGCTTGGATGAAATGTCTCTTTGGACAAAGAGTATGACTTTTTTTAAGTATAACCTTTGGTTTTGACCTGCACCAAAGTTTGAATCAACAATAGGGCTGTATATATCAATCTGGATCAACATGTCCTTATCCAATGTATTGATGCATTGGGAGAAACATCCATATATTTAAGATACGCCACTATTTATGAACTCTTAACTGTTTTAAATTAGATGTGTGGCACTTTATAGTGAACACAGGATTTTCAAGTATAATTTGTTTTAATTTAAATATTAGGAAGAGCCAAATAATGTCAATAGTGACTTTGAAATCATATTGTAGTTGCTTGTTGTGAGTTTATATAGATGCAACTTAATTAAGTCAAATTCTATTTGAAAGACTTTGTGATTATATCATTGTCCAAACATTCAATCTTATCTTGTTAAACTTGTGACTTTTGTTTTTAAAATTGAGCTGTTAACTGTACCCTTCAAATACAAAATATTGACTTTGTCCTGACTTCCCACTGAAAATAAAACCTGCTGTCTTGGAAAGTAAGCGCTTTATTTTTAGTTGTACTCCAGCATATGTTCAGAAGGTTCTGGTCTCCAGCTGAGTTCAAGATCTTGAAAATGAACCGCACAACACATAATATGGTAAAAGCAAAACAGCCTGCAACAGGAGACATTTGGCAGGAGGCCCCTTGCATCAAAAGCAAACCCACTCATCTTCCCTGGAATAGTTCTGCCATCTTAGCTTATTGCATTTATAGTTTAAAGTTTGTCTGAGGCTCTCATCTGGTTGAATGAAACCTGACTCCAGGGAAAGGGGATTGGCAACGGATCCTGAGCTTCTTTTAAAATCCCAATTTTTGGGATTGTTAACATTTTTGCTGCAGGCTATATTACAGTAAACACTTTTGTTCCTTTAAAAAATATATAAAATAGGAGCCATGCTTCATAACATCGTTACATCTTACCAGTATGAAGGCAGGGCGGCTTTCACTGCAGGCGATATAACAAGTCGCCAGGCTTAAAATTAGACACAGACTGTTTGAAATGTTGGACTACTGTAGCAGAAATAAATCAATCTAGCCTCACCCTCTGTCAATGTTTCTCTTTGCTGTCTAAATATCACTAATTATAAAGGAGATTATAATGTGATAATAGACATTTTCCTAATATGATGTTAGGATCTAATTAAAAAAGATCTGTGTGGTAAGTATTTGCTCCCATACTATTTTGACAGTTTGCCTTATAACTAATTCTGCTTGATTCGTCGCCATCACCTTGGCCACGCATGGTCAATCCCTGTTATGTGTGCCTGTAATATCTTCTTTGCATGTGTAGAACATCCCTTGACATTACAAAGGTTGACCTCTTGTCAAGCTAATGACATGGAATACAGTGAGAAGATGCCAGCATGGTTATTTTGAAGATTGTAAAGAAAATAAATAGAAATAAAGACACTTGAGAAGCTGCTGCAGACAAACGAATTACGGCTAATGTCTCAGTGATACGTGACATGTCCCAATGATACTGTGACTGCTCCACCGACCATGTACTCTTGTAATGGCATCTGCAGCTTCTCAAATGTCCCTTCTGCATTTGTTCACACGTCACTGAGTGCAGGAGACAGAAAGTGTCTTCGTCTGTGTAACTCGCAGGGCCTTGTGGTGTCAAATGAGCGCTAATGGTGCCATTTGAACATCCCATAGGATTTGCTAATTTGTTCGAGTGCTGTAACAGGTCTGACAAGTTAATACATACATGTTGTTCAAACACATGTTCGACATTTTTTGTGTGGCAGCATGTTTTGATCAGTGTGAGTGTATTCCCTTTATATTTAAATTAATTGTGTCCTTTTAGATCTACAATACTGCATTGAAGAGAAGTGCGTATTACAATTCTGCATGTGCTTGAGACAGAACAGAGAGCACTAGTAGTGCAAACAGTAGCAACCACAGCCGTGTGTATGTCTTTCTAATGTGAAAATCCTATTTTCTGCCAAAATACAACCCACACCCTTCACGCAGCTTGCTAAATCTCAGGCTACATATCGATATCGATTCCTTCATCTAAAGTTAGCCATCACCCAGCAACCTCACAGCTTTGACCTCACATCCAGCTTCCCAGATTTAAAACTGTGAAATTTAAACTGAGAAGCATGCATGCCTCACTAAAATGATTTCATGCCCCAACACTAAATATCTGTGTCCTCTGTGTAACGAAATCCTGCACAAAGAATATCAAAATTATTATCCTGGTAACATACTCGGTAATTTGAGCGACTGGAATGAGAGAGCACATAAAATTGTGTACGTTGAGTCGCTTTATGAGTCTTTAAGCACAGCACGTTCAAAGAGGAAAATATCAGCATGTATACATTACACACTTGCATGTAGAATTCTGTTTTTTTACTGCACCTGTCTGTGCACCTGCTCACAAAATGCTGACGTCTTCAGTGACGGCACACTTTTTATTGATCCTGAAGTTATCGCAGGGGATGACTTACAAGAAATAGGCTTACTGTAATCCTTTTCTCCTCTCCTCTCACAACATGTTCTTATACAGCCTGGCTTCGTGTTGAGGGCCACCTACCTGCTCTCAGTCCTCAGTGCTCTCAGCTCTGTTCCCTTTCAGTCTGCTCACACTGTGCCTTCTCCTAATGT
This sequence comes from Notothenia rossii, assembly GCF_949606895.1. Taxonomy (NCBI): domain Eukaryota; kingdom Metazoa; phylum Chordata; class Actinopteri; order Perciformes; family Nototheniidae; genus Notothenia; species Notothenia rossii. The sequence goes on along the minus strand of NC_136903.1, from coordinate 66,259,471 downwards.
TCTCAAAGTAATAGATCCGTCCTGCAGCGTGCAAGTCTGTGCTTGATGCTCCTCTACTGACAAGACCCAGTGACTGCCAAAAGCTTTTTTGTATTTGTGGTCACTCCAAAAACATTGGAGGTTGGGTGGGCGGTGAATTACAGAGGGGCCACAGTGAAGGGTAGGTTGAAGAGCAGGTTAAATACCTTTCAAAGAATGATTTGCTCCTATGAACCAGATGTAAGGACACATAGGAAGAGGACGCTTGTTTACAAGCCTTGATATATTGGAATTCACTATAGGACTTGATTAGGTCTGCTATTTATTAGTATCCTGCAAATGTGATTGTTTAACGTCTTGACTTTAATTATCTTTATGACAATAAAGACGGTGACACTGATTGCAATCAAACTTGTGTTGTTTTTGTTTTACTAAGACCCATTTTAAGGGGTTATCATAATGTATTCACATAAAATACAGCCTATAAAACGGTGTGCATAAGTTTGACAATGCACCTGCTTGTTTCACTCCATTCAACACATCTATTTTAAAAACCACACATTGCGGTCATAAGGTCAACAAATATATCATAACATCGACACCCTCAAAACATGAAGATGTTTTCCCTTTAAGAAACATTTGTTTTTCTGTAGGGATGATCTCTAAATGTCTAACATATGCTTAGTGGATGAAACGCTTTATTGACAACACCATGTTAATTACCAGCCTGCCAACTTCAACAAATAAAAGAAAGTCATGTCTAAATGGCCAATATTGATTTGACAAACTAGAGTGGAAACCTGCAAACATGCAGAATGATGTTTCTCTGAGGTACTTTCAATAGATGCTCCTTAGGCATGCATTTGAAAAGGAAATCACATTTTAAATAGAAATGAATCAAACTCCGTGGGTAGATATTTATCCAAGGTATTCATAGCAAAGATATTAGAATTGAAATATTTATTTTTCTCATTATATTAAACAATAGGTCATCTTAAAAATGTTATTCTGTATTAGCTTTTGAATACATCCTACAGTTGGATACAGCAAATGTTCAAGGCTGCAGCCCCTGAATTGTCTTTCATTACAGACTCTGCTATTCTAGTTGCATGTTCTGTCCGGAGTTGTATTATTTTAAGACACGTTGTAAATATGGCCAGCCACTGTCAGGCTTAAATAAAGAAATGATGTGTAGGTGTGCAGTATTGTGGCCTCCCATACAGTGTCGTTCAAAAACATGGAGCAGCTGCTGTGAGTTTATGTTGTGTTATGTTCCTATAAGCAACTGAAACGTGGTCAAGAGTATCCAGAAGTGGTAATAACTCCAATCCATCAGAAGACACATAGTAAATGATGCAAGAGAGTAAAAGCAACATGCAAAGTGACGTATGAAACATGATTAAAGGACTTCATTTGGTATAAACTATAAAGTAGTAGATTATAACCACAAAATATGTCGCAGTATTTAGAGTGTAGTTTCTAATATTATGGGCTTGGATTACCGCAGTCACAGACTTTCATGTATCTTATGTGAAAGGTGTTTTTATGGATTTGACAAAACGATTCACATTTATACCATATATTAAAGAAACAGATATAGTTGACTTGATTTTACGACATGCCCTCACAGTAAAACCGGTGAACTTTGCCTTGAGTAAACAACAACAACCATAAATCTGTCTTACTTAAAATATATATGCTTCCATGTATCATTTTCTAGCAGGTGGTCCTGCTTGTGTTACTATTTGAGTCGTATAGCATGCGTATTACATTTATAAATGATTGCCTCATGTTCTATTTTTAAATAAAATTCCAAGAAAATATGTGCTTTTCCTTGTCAACATTTATTTATTCATTACGTTGATCCTGTTATGTTTATGTTTCTCAGAAATATATCGTGAGTGATATCTGAATCTAAGTGAGGCAGCAGTAGCTTGTTGCTAGGTGTGACACAATCATAAGTGTGTAATTCTTAAACATACATACAATTGCGCCAGCTACTTAACTGGCTTACTGGTTCACTTTCATGGAAAATTGACACCGAGGGCTTGTTTTGATTTATTTGTCGGCGGATTAGCCGTGTCATCTGATCAGGTCCAGGTCTGCTAGGGTTGGCGAGGAGCAGAAAGAATATATCCTGCGCCATATTTGGGTTACTGTGATATAGTAAACAAAGAATAATGCATGATGGTCTAAATATGATAAGATACTAAGTAAAAACATGTTTGTGTGTATATACTGTAAGTGTTTATCATTTGTTTACCTCATATATATCAATGGGATCAGGTCAAATGTCAATCTTTCAGTTTGTGTGTACACACAGAGAGATCAAAATACCGTTTCCCAAAATCCCGAATACAAAAACATAATAACAATATGTATATACCTATATATACACACAATCAACAGACACGTTTATACATATGCACACATTAAGACATAGATTAAAGCATAACAATCAATATATACAAAATAACAGTCACTCCAATATCTTTGAGAAATGTACATTAGTGCAAGACTGGACTCACTAAAAGAAAAAACCCTTACATATTGTCAGGGTGCGTAGAAACAGTAGGACCCAAATGCATTATTAACAAAAAGCGAGCTTTGTTTTACAAAAAATCAGATGACAAAAGAAAACAAGAAATAACAGGGGAGCCCGAGTACAGAATCCAGGATCAAAAACTTCAAGGACAAACATGGAGCGTGACGTGAAGGGAAGACAAACAATGAACCGACAGGGGAACACAGGAAAAGACAAGACTAAATACAGAGAGGGGTAATCACGGGACAAGAAACAGCTTGGCAGGGGAGGTAGAAACACAAGGGCAACAGGTGAGCACAATTAGACAATCAGACACAGGAGGAAAAACACAGGAAGGAAGACAAGAGACAGGGAGTACAGAATTACAAATCAACACCCATAACAAGACAGACAACACTAAAAAACGTATCATAAGATTAGGGTCGTGACAAAACCCCCCCCTCACAGGACGGATCCCAGACGTCCAAAAAACACAAACAAAGTCCAACACCTCGAAAAGGGTGGGTGGAGGGGGTCCGGAGGACGGGTCTGGGTCGACAGCCCAGAGGCAAGGCAGAGGAACAGGAGGTGGTCTCGGGCGGACGACCCGGGGGCAAGGCAGAGTTTGAGGAGGGGTTCTCGGGCGGACAGCCCGGGGTCAAGGTAGAGTTCAAAAAGGGGCGAAGGCCACAGCGGGCGAACTCAGGGGGCCGGGCATGAGAGGCAACATAGAGTTGGCAGGACCCCCGACGTAACAGGTGTCGGCTGGACCCCCAACGGCACAGGACATAGGGTTCACAGGACCCCCGGCAGAACAGTAGTCGGCGGGACCCCCAACGGTACAGGACATAGAGTAGGGACTTGAGTAGGGACCCAAGTAGGGACTGGAGAGGGGACTTGAGAAGGAAATCGAGAGGGAACTTGAGAGGGAACTCGAGAAGAGACTCGAGAGGGGACTTGAGAAGGAACTCGAGAGGAGACTTGAGAGAGGGCTTGAGAGGGGACTTGAAAGGGGACTCGAGAGGGGACCTGAGAAGGAACTTGAGAGGGGACTCAAGAGGAGACTCGAGAGGGGACCTGAGAAGGAACTTGAGAGGAGACTTGAGATGGTCGGTACGCCAACAGGACACAGGGAGCTGGCGTCGGCCCGTACGGCGACAGGAGACGAGGTGCTGGAGTCGGACGGTACGCCGACAGGACACGGGGAGCTGGCGTCGGCCGGAGAGCCAGTACTGGAGCCGAAACTGGAGTCGGGACCATGGCTGCTGGGGACGGCACTGGAACCGGAACTGGAGCTGCTGGAGCACGGACTGGAATCTTGGCCTTGCGTCTCTAAGAGATTTTCCCGAGGATCCGCGGACCTCCCAAGGCCAGGCCAGACTCCAAGAAAGGGTCAGAGGCTCGAGACAAGCTTTCAGGGCTGCTTGTAAAAGTTTAAAGCCACTCAGGCAACAAGCTCCTGAGCCCGGGCTTGCGAGCAACCTCCTGGCGTGCCTCCTTCAAAGCAGCCTCTTTAGCCCGTCTGGATGAGGCTGCCAACCAAGTATAAAAAATGTACTCTAGGGGCGTACTTGAGGTGATCCGCCTGTTGAGCCAACGAAAAAGAAATCCATCCAGAAAAGAGTCCATTACTGGTCGGTTCATTCTGTCAGGGTGCGTGGAAAAGGTAGGACCCAAATGCAGTATTAACAAAAAGCAAGCTTTATTTTACAAAAAAGACGATGACAAAAGAAAACAAGAAACAAAGTTAGCATTACCAAAACAGGGGAGCACGAGTACAGAATCCAGGATCAAAAACTTCAAGGACAAACATGGAGCGTGACGTGAAGGGAAGACAAACAATGAACCGACAGGGGAACACAGGAAAAGACAAGAATAAATACAGAGAGAGGTAATCACGGGACAAGAAACAGCTGGGCAGGGGAGGTAGAAACACAAGGGCAAAAGGTGAACACAATTACCCCCAGTTTCCACTGGGTCCGTCTGCGCCGCGCTGCGCCACGTCACGGCTGCGCCGCGGTTTTGGTCTAGCGCCATAACCGACCAGACGCGTCCCAGAAGAGTTTCAGAAGCGTAGCGTCGTGCGTGCAGGCTCGCAGTTTTGTTATTGATTCGGGTTTATTTTGGGTATTAATTAACTTTAAAGCACTAATATGTAGTTGCTACCTTCCACTCCACAAACTGCAGCGACTAAAAACCAGGCCTTGTCCTTTCTGATGTTGTCCTTGTAGTAAGCATTGGTTACATCATATAAAATAGTGTGTTTTTCCACTTCCATGATGAAAACCTCTTCTTCCATTGTGCGTATCGTAGTGGAGGTGTTGTGATGAAGGAGGGGGGTCTGCTAAATTAGTATATGTGGGGGATGGGCCTTGCCCGGATGCTCACCTTTCCACTTCGTGCGAGGGGGGTCTGCCTGCCCGACCTTACGTTACGGCTGCGCCGCGGCAAAAATAGGATTCATCGTAATTTTAGAGAAGCGCTGCGCGGAGCCGCTTCTGGGACACTTCTGGGACGCGTCTGAGCCGTAACGCGGTGCGTGTGGTGGAATAGCACCCATTGACTAGAGTGGCCGCGATCCGTATGACCGCAGCGGCGCAGCCGTAACGCGGCGCAGCGCGGCGCAGACGGACCCGGTGGAAACTGGGGGTTAGACAATCAGACACAGGAGGAAAACACAGGAAGGAAGACAAGAGACAGGGGCTGCAGTCGAAATAGTCAAAAAATCAGCTCCTAAATTCTAACCCTATCATCTATTCCTTGACCTCTGAGTGAAACGTCACAGAGTTAAGGGATAGTGGATAAGAGAATTCAAAAGGATTTAGGAGAAGAGACTGCGATACTTTAGAGAATCCGACTGCACTTTCACTATCCGACGTGTTTATGATGCGCCAGCGGACGTCATAAATGTGCGTCTGCTGCTGTGGGGAAACTATGGAAACTACAGTTTTCTATAGTGGACTACAACATGGATGTTTAATAAGAATGAGGGACTACTGTAAACTCATCTAGATACTCTGCACCATGCTCTGATGCTGTTGTTTTATGCTTTATGGACGTGGACAACAGAGAAACATATTCTTCATGACCAAAGTTGGAATTGAAATAAAAAAGGAAATTGAAACTTATGCTGGTCTCCCTCCGGTGCACATTAATACAAATGATCCCAATACGTATGATTGTATGAAAAGATCTAAAAATCGATATAAATGTATTTATTATAAACGCTAGTCCTTAACATATATCACTGTGTATATCACCATTCAAACATCTTTTAAAAGTTGAACAAACCCCACACAGCTCAGTGAAATGTTGACTTTATTTGATCATTTCAGTGAAAACTAACGTTCATATTTCTCTTTTTGATTATAATACTGATGAACGTTCAAAACAAAGCACTTACCACATACGTTTTAAAATGCTTAATAAGTACTGTAACTTTCATAATATAACTTCTCCGTCATAATCGGTTGCTTCCGTGAATGGCCGACTGTTGTGTGACGGCAAATGCTGCGGCTGCAAGGCATTGTGGGGCAGCATTTTCTCCTCTCCTCTCGGTAAGGGAGGTCCAGTGGTTCCTAAGCTAAAGGAGGTTATAAAGGAAGTTTGAAACCTCTTTTCCTATCATCTAGAGAATGTGAACGGCACTTATCATGGCTGCCACTGAGGGACTTCCGGGTCATTTCACTCAGTTAGGAAGGTTCCTAAGCTAAATGGACTATTCGACTGCAGCCAGGGAGAACAGAATTACAAAACAACAGCCATAACAAGACAGAGAACACTAAAAAATGTGACATAACATTAGGATCGTGACAAATATAGAACATTAAAGGTGGGGTAGGTAAGTTTGAGAAACTGGCTTGAGATACACTTTTTGTTATATTCCATGGAATGCTCTTAAAGAGCCTGTGACACGAGTTTCCCCCATCATCCAAACCCATCAATTTGAGTAAATATTGTCCCCTTGAAAACCGTTACTGAACTGATTTTGGATATTTGTACTTTGATAACCATTAATCTGCCCTTCAATGTTGACCATTTTCTGGATCTTCTCGGGGATTCTTCAAGTCCCGCCAAATTATGTGTGACGTCATTGGGGGCACAGCGCTCCAGCTGCACCGTTCAGGATCCCAGCATCTGCATGTAAACGCACGATGGAGCACACAGCAGCAAGCTCAGACAGCGATGACAGTTTAATTTTGAACGTGTCTGAGAGCTCATATGAGGCTGAAGGATCGGTTTATGTTGTATCTGTTAGAAGTTTAGGAATTAGGTGCGTCAATACGGGCGATCATACGGTCATGTAGCCAGTGGTGGACTGGGACTAAAAATTATCCCGGGACTCTCGACCGGCCCACTTCTAGTAAATTGTCAACGGGGGGAGTAGGGGATGTGCTAGTGACTTATCCGACCGGCCCACTTCGGTACCGGCCCATCGGGATTCGTCTCGATGGCCAGTCCGCCACTGCACCCACCCGGCCCACGTAAACTGTCAACGGGGGGAGACTCGCTGCGGGGAAACGGTGGACCTAGTGTCCCGATCGGAGTGGGAATAATAATAATAATAATCCGTGCATTTTATCCATTAATTTCCCCAACATTGTGGTAAAAAAAACATACGTTTAATCCATGTTGGTGTACTACAACTACAAAAAGCATCGGTTTGTTTTCTCATCAGGAAATGCAGACCGGCTCAAACAAACATCATCCTCACGATCATTTAATGTATCATATTTTCGCCGAATTGACATGAAAGCACTAATAAATGTAGTTTCATCCACTTGAGTTTACAACTACAAAAATAATCGATTTGTTTTTATATCACATCCTACGGGAGGAAATTCAGCAGCTCTCACTACCGATTTTTAATCCTAATTTAATCATCATCTTCACCACGATCATTTATGTTTATTTTCGCCGAATTGACATGAAAGCACTGACAAATATGAATATACTGTAGTCAACTTCATTAAAACGTTATTAACGTACCTAAACTCAGTAATTTACCATTTCTACGCATGACAACACACTTTGTCCGTGTTGGGCTCTCTCGCCGCACAGTGAAGCGTTCCCGCATTGACGTCACTTCCGGCTTCCCCCAAAACTTCAAAATGAGTCAAAGGAATTTCCCCGCGATGTTCGAAATTATTGATATTTATCGGAACGGTATTGCACCTTCTTTTTTAAACTGACGGGTCGAGATGACTAGTACCCCAATATGTCATTGCACAACAGTTGTTGGGATGCTGTCACAGGCTCTTTAACATCCCGATAGCTATATATCTTAAGTGCTTTGACAAAAAATCCATAAAAAATGTCATCTGTGGAAGCCGTAGTACTGTAAAAAGCACGACCAATCATTTTAGCCGGCCCGTCTAAAATAACTGGATGGCCCACCTGTCTGTCAGCCTTCCATCTGTGCACAAACTTATCTCTTGCCCTCATTGGTCATGTGCGCGTTCGTGTGTGTTGGAGGAGGGGCTCTGTAAGGAAGTGGCAGATTTTTTCCGGCTGTGTATTTTCAAATTCTAGCGCACTCGAGCTGGTTTCTCCAAAATGACCTACCACATCTTTAATGGAAATCTGTAAAAAAAATATTAATGACAATCACATTTAAATTTGATAAACCACATTACATTTATGATCAGCAATACATATATATATATATATATATATATATATATATATATATATATATATATATATATAAATATTAGATTTTACTGCAAGAACAAGAGCATTACCAAGGAGTGGTTCATCAGTTAAATACACGACACAAAACTGAGCAATTAATGTGTACATTATTTCATTATGTATTAATGAACAATACACAGTTCCCCATATGTGATGTACACCTAAGAGATTCATTTCTAATTATTTACTAAACATACTTCAAATGTAAAGAAATAGTATTTTTTGAAAACAATATGAGATAAGACAACGTGGATATATTTCGAGGATACAATTCTTTAATTACCTAAATCCATGCTTTTGTTCCACTTGAGTAGACAGTGTTTTCTTCCTGTTGAAGCATCAAAGAGTGAATTGGCCAAAAAAGAAAACATGTTCTCATGTTACCGTTTCCACTTACTCAACATGGAATTTGTCAGGTATTTGTGTACAGTGATCCATTATTATGCTTGGTGACCTGCATGCATTTAGGCTCCTAACAAGTGTGTCTGCATCTGTTTCTAATGGTCTTTTTCATAATTCACCCTCCACCTCCTCTGCCTCCCTGTTGCCTCTCTTCCACTTCATTTACCGTGCATATCTACCTATTCTTTGATATTCCAGTCCCTCCTGTGAGTCTGCTCCCTCAAGCAAAGTCTTATCTCAATCTCTTTCATTTGATCTGTCTCAGTCAATGTAGCACTTTACCGCTGCATTATTGCCAGACATGGGTAGTAGTATTTGATATTGATATTTGTCTGTGAGGCGTTTTTAAGTTCACATCATTGGACATGAAAGTTGCTTCAAACGTGAAATGTAACTATTTATAAAATTGAAGAGTATTAAGGAGGATTTTTTTGCATTGAAAGGTTAACTTTTTTCGAACAGTCTAGCAGTTCTTCCTCAGGTGTCTGTGGCTGAGCTACTTTCATCAAGATGATTCTGATAGTGTCACAATCAGAGAGACATTTTTATCAACTGTGGATAATGTTTGGAGCTTCAGGGAGTACAGCTCAATGCCCTCAATCTCTGGAAGAGGCGAGGGGCTGATGAGGTCACACCTTGTGTCGGATTTCCTGCTCGTCTAACTCTGCTATGATGATACACCTTGGTCAGAACTCAGCACACAGCAGCAAATATAAATCAGGAGATATTTAGTTTGTAAAAAGTCGAGTGATGCAGCTTTACAAATGCCTGTCATGGAGTTTATTATTTTATTTTCACACTAGAAATCTCTATTTTTGGCAAACAAAAATGTAAAAAAAGGGACATGTATTCATATTTTCTGTTGAATGTTGATGGCAGCAGTAACACAAGATAAAAGTAGTATATCTGGCTTTGTTGTTATTTAGTTCCGGCCTCCGTCTCACCTCTGAACCAGGATGTTCCAGTAAATAAACCCACCTCCCTCTCTAAAGCTCACATACATCCAGCCAGAGATTTAGCAGAGGCAGCTCAACTTCTTACGGCACCTCCAGAGTAATTGAATCCCCACTTTTCATGCTCCTCTGACTCTAAAGTAGCGATCATCATGTCCCAGTCATGGACTCAACAGCGTGGAAAACTCAATTTTGGCAGAATTTCAAAGGACTACTTTACTGAAAATGTACCAAGAGACGTGGACCAGAGTTGTGTGGTAGCAAAATGCTCGGGAACACACACATTCATAAAGAAAGTTGGACAAATTCAGTTCCCGTTTTAACTTTGCTTTTAAAAGTCGTATTTGAAGTATCTTATTCAAGTGAAAGTACTGGAGTTTTATCGGCAAAATGTGCAGAAAATAGGGAAGATAGGTAAGATGGAAGTAAATATTCAAAAGCTGATTCAATAGCTTTGTGTTGGCTAGGTTGCTCATCATATTTAACAATATTAACGGTATACAATATATGATTTGTTCTTATAACATTTATGTAAACTGTTATTATTATTATATAGCTGTCAATGTTGTGCAGTAATACAGCTCCTGAAACAATTAAAAGACCACTGTAGCAATATCAGTTTCTCTGGTTTTACTATTTATAGGTATGAGTTATTTGATTAAAATGAACATTTTTGTATCTTATTCTATAAACTACCGACAACATTTCTCTCTGTTGGAATTCAACAGACACTTTAATGGAATATCTGGCATACATGTAGATATTGAGATCTTAGAAACATTTGGTGTCTTTTTTCTGGACCTGTACATATATATAGTAAAAGTATAAGGTCGCAGTAAGAAAACAAGTTTATTCTTGGTCACGTTTAGTACGGCACTCAAGTATGTGTTAACTATTTTGCATATGTAAAAGAAAAAGACTGTATACGTCTTTAGGGTGTGGACATTTGTATCGTCCACTCAACTGCATTTCCCTCTAATGAGGAGACAAGTGTTTGCAGCAGAAACTGAATTCTCTGTCGCTCTATGGCCCATACAAGACTCTGGCATGGCGCCGTTAACAGATGGTATAACAGACGTGTGTAGTACCTCAATACGAGAGATGATACCAACTTCATACATGTTAATTGACAATTTAGCAGGAACACGAATTGGTCACAGCTTGGCATGTCGCCAACACAAGCAGGAGCTGGTGTCAACCTGTCAACACAGCACGTTGAGCTAAATTGGTTTTCATGGGGCCATTAGCTGAAAGATGGAGTTGAGCATAGACCAAATTAGGTGTTATTTACATGGGTGTAAGCAAGTTTATGGTAATTATAGATTCCTTAAAAGAGCAGGCGCTATGTGAAGCTGCACCTCTAGAGATAGATTCAGAGCTAAACACTTTACTTTGTCATTCTTTGGGTGTTTGAGTAATAAACAGGAAGGCATTGAGTTTCAGTTACTCACTCAACAGTAGAGATGGATATGATATGATTTGTATGGACCCTAAGGAAGGACTTATCTACCTATTCATATATTATGATGGTATTTACTATTTATTTTACAGTAAAGTATTTCATTATACATTCTGCTTGATCTTATTCTATTTCATATGTATATATATTTCACTTATGTACACAGTTTACTCGCACCATTCTGACTCCTGCAATCTTTTAATGCACTATTCTATTTCTTTTGATGTCTTAGGTATAGTGTGTTTCATTGTTAAATCAGCCTGGGACTTACCATTGCCAATAAACTACAATGGTTTGTTCACCCTGCTGTAGGCTGGCGTAAGTGGGTGGTACATATGTTTTAGCATTAGGTCATTGTATTGCAGGCCAGAGGGTTCCTGATTGGCTGATATTCTTTGGGGTGGCCGGACTGGCTTGAGTCACAATCACAAGCTCTTTTAGCTGCGCTCGAGGTCAGTGTGGCCTCCCAGGAATTCCCTGTCCATCATGTGACTCTCTGCAGAGGGAGTGTTTGACATAACTGAGATGTCTCTATTTACAGCAACAAGGCCACCTTCTTTTCCTAATACCCTACTGGAAAAAGAGATAAAATCCTTATCTTCCCCTTGGGATTTTTTCTCCCTAGATACAATTTCCCTCTCCTTATTTCTCACATCTTACCAAGTCACTCTGTTACCATCTCATGCAGTGACATTGGACTGCTCTCCCCCCTTCCGCCTGTCTCTACCCTTGACCGTGGTGATAAGCCCTTAGCTGTCGCTGTCATGCAACACTCAGAGCACCCATAAAGACGGGCTCCACCTGTTGTTGGTGCATGCTGGGACACTCAACTTGGAATACTGCAAACTTGGCACTACTGGGTCATATAGTCCCCCGCCCCTCCCCCTCAAGGTCTCATCTTCCTGGGGACATGTGCCAGAATAAGGTCGCCGCTAACATAAGGCATATATATATAATTAAACTAACAAAAGTGCTCACCAGAACATTTCGGATCAATACAGTGTATGTTCTTATTTATGGATAAGTAATACAACTAATGAATGAATTAATAACATTTATTACATTTCTGTCCAAAAATAACAGTATTGGTTGTTTGTGTATATGCCTTATCCCCACAAGGACCTCTAGCGGCATTATAGGAGGTTATCCAGGGTGGATGGATTGGCTACAAACCTTGTGACACGAGCATTACTCTGTTTCCTGTTTCATACCAACAGTCGATTGGTTTCTTTAAACCATGAATGCATCTTTCCATAACTTTAACCAGGTCTTTCTATTGACCATCACCTCTACTATTTCTCAACCATTACTGGGTAGTATTAGTGGTTGAAGCTAACTCAACTCCCACCATAAGGGCAGAACATCTGCAAAAAGTTAACTAAATCATTCTTGCAAAGATTTTGGGAGATTGTGTCAAATTATGTTGTTCTGCTGTTAGGAGCGTTAAAGCCTAAAGCACTCATATGTGCCATTTGCTGATCATAACGGTGTATTTTGTCATTAGGTTTTGAGTAAGCGTTTTACTACACCTATTGCGTCTTTCTACAAGGGCTATATTGTAGAAGTATAAAAGTGATAAGCTGCTAGTGGGGTAAAATTAACGTCACAATGAATATCAGCCTGTAGTTTTAAAAAAAGACCTTAAACGGTTTGACAGCTTAAATACATATAATTTGACCTGTGTTGTTTTGTTGCCAATACTCAAAAAAAAAGAAAACAGAGTATGTACTTTCCAGATGCTTTTGACTTCTGTACTCTGTCAGCTCAGCTCTCATGTAAAGAGTCTCTACAGACAGATGATGTTGCTGTGATGTATCGGTGTTATGTTTTGATGCTCAGCAAGCTCAGATAACTTAACATTTATACTCAGGATTACATTCTGCTTAATTAGTTGCCAAAGGTTTTTGTGATGGGGGAATGATTTAACATTTCTAATTCATATTTGGCAGCTGTTGTGAGGTAACTATAATTATCTACGGTATTCTCTTAACAAGAAAATGTGTTTACGAATAAAAGGAAAGATGAAATTGCCCCCCCCAGTTCTGTCACATTTTACAAAGAGCACTTGATGTGAAATACTAACGTGTAATTGTAAGCGAAGTCTTAAACTTCAGACCTAATTGTAAGTTCTGTCAGCCAGCCTCAGTGATAATTACCGTACATTTTGTTCTAATTATATATCTGGATCCACTCACACTTAAGAGCAATTCTTCAATCCCTAACAGTGAAAAGCTATAATTCCACTGTTTGGAATACCCAAACATTCTTTGGTTATTAATCACAAAGCTGTTATGTAATCTGCTATAGATCCAGTGTGTCTTAGCCGCTACCTTAACCAGGTAAACCCTGGTCCTATAGCTGGAAATGTTTCACCTCGAATGGCTTTATAATATGTGCAAGGAAAAAGAGGATCATCTTTAATACTGTACATGCTCTCAGATAGTAAGTTTTTTAAAACACATGTTTGTGTATATTATGCCTGTATTTAAAAGGTCAGCTTTTTTCTGGGCTTAAAATTGTACCTCACAGTCTTAATGAGATGTACCACCATCTGTTCATTAAGACATTAAGATATACAGTAGTGAAACACTTTCGAATGAACTAGTAAGCAGACATTCAGTCCTTAACCCTTAGATGCATAAGTGGGTCTTTTTTGACCCGGTGAGGTGGTTTTCTTGAAGTATCTTTGTAATTACATTTCTTTTATCATTTCATATTCAAGTTATTCCTCAAAAGACATGTTTTGGATATCATGCCATTCAAATTTTATTTTTACATTTTAAGAAATTTTAGTTTTTTGTATTACTACCCCAAGCTTCCATAAGTGGGTCGAAAAATGACCCGCATGCATTTTCTATGGAATCCTCTGGAAAAAACGTTTTTTTTCGAAATGTAAAAGATTGTTCTAAAATGATAAATGGTGAAACATTTAATATAAAATGTTTCTAGTGTGAACCAAAATATAATACTAAATATTATACAAGTGATTTTTCTTAACCAAAATGACAAAAATGACATAAAAACACATTATTCTAATACGGGTCCTTTTTGACCCACTTATGGAAGAGTGTAGGGTCCAGTCACTCGTGCATCTAAGGGTTAAACTAACAACCAACACTTGTTTACTAATGTAAGGCAGTCAATATTAAGCCACAAAATAAATGATAAGGAAAATGTTCTCAAACATAAATAAGAAGTTATTTTTGTATTCTCCTTATTGCTCTTACTTTATCTATAGCTAAAATTAGAAATTCTACAATTGCATGAATTAAAAAAAATGCAGGTAATCAGTCATTTGTGATTGAAATTCAAAGTGAATTTCATTAGAGTGCGATATTGCCAATTCTTGTAAGGTTTCCTGAACAGAGGACAGAATTGAGCTTGCAACTTTTAACATGCGTTGCCTTTTTCAAATCAAATGTAGTTACTCAGAATAACTTATATATGTGTCAAATATATGACAAAGAAATGATTTGCAACTGCATCCATGTAAGATGAGATACTCCTCCCTCAAAAAAATCTGCTTTTCAGGCACTATTGACTCCCATGTGGTGTATCGACCCTAACGAGCTGAATACGTTTTAATGAAACAGTTTCTGACCTTAACGTACATTAACAAATCTTAAAGTCTAATTCCTGCATATTTCTGGGAGCAGCAACAGCCCATGCTGAGATTATCGTTGAGCTTTTAATTGTTTCTTTCTCCCACTGACCTGCAACTTTTAAACAATCGGCTATGGAGTGATTCATCTTTTGGCTTGTTGATGGTATTCTATCATCAGCTGGAACAGCCCGAGAGTCACCAGTGTCCCCCTGTCCTAGAGGATGATGGGTGATTCGCTGATCCAAAGCATCTGACCCGTTTCAACCTGACTCCTCTGCAACAGTAAACAGAGGCGCCTTTTGACATTTGAGCCGCAAGCACATTCTGAGAAGAACAGCCTCCATTTTTTTTGCAGCTTCATTATTTCTTTAAGATGCTGCCATGTCCAGAAAGCCTCTGGGTCAAAGTGATAATCTTCAACATGAGTCTCCATATAAATGTACAAACTGTTACAATTTACTGAAATCTATGTTAAGCTCATTGAAGCTTTTACATGTGCTGCCCATGAAACCTCTACTGTTTGAAGATCCTCTTGCAAGGGTTGCAAATGAATTTCCTACGGAAGCAATACGTTTTTTTAATGATTTTAAGCCCTCAATTAGTAGTCAGTGTTGCTAATCAGAGAGAAAAAAGTGCCATCTATAGATCTCTAAAAAAGGCCAATGAAGTGAGGGTCATTGACAAAATAAATGGTGAATCTGAAAACCCATATTTGCCTTCTGTTTCACCGTAACAATACAGGTTGACGTGCAATAGTTTGACTATTCTTTTATAATGTCATATTATTACAATCCATCTTTTTTATTATTTCTGGTCTCCATGGCTACTGTACAGAGAACACTCTTATGTTCCCTCTCTTCTTTTCAGACATCTAATTAGGCAAATGTACAGACATATACAGAAAGGTCAACTGGCAGGTAAAGGGATAAAAATAAAAGATAAGGAATACACATATTGTATTTTCCCCCCAAAATATCCTCCAGTTTTGTTCAATTCAGTTTACTTTATTATCACAAATGTGTACCTCAATTTTGCAAAAGGTGCAAAAGATAAACAAGACAACAATACAACGTTTATTTCATTGAATCATGCAAATAAATCCTCATCTTAATGTATGATTGACCTGACTTGTATTACCATATCTTCATTTAGGAGGCAGTACGAAGATTTGATGTTAATGTATTGCACATAACAGCTCTGAGAAAGTAACTATACGTTTATTTTAACTTCGGTGTCTCAGAAACAGGGGAAGTGATCTGGCTCCCCACAGGGGGGCGGGGATTCAACATAGCGTCTTGTGCCTTGTCAGGTTTTAGTTCTACATTTAGGAATCTTGTCTGTCTGGCCTTGTCTGTCTGGCCTAATCGAACACACTTTTCATTAAGGCAACAACTATTAGACTTGTGTTAAGACATTTTAGCTTTTTTCATGAACAAACTGGCTTGAACCTTGAGTTACAATCTGTCAGACGGGAGCTAAGGTATGGAGGGGTGTTGGTGTCTGAGGCCTGTGTGTGGCCAGCAGGGTTTAAAATAGTTCCTCGGAAAACTGATCATCAGTGCTGAGCAGCAGTAAAAACCACATGGATCAAATGTCTCCTCCATATCTGAGTGAGGACATAAAGAGCCTTGCAAGCATTATGAAACAACCCTGTGGATGAGCAGTTGAAACAGAGTCCATTAATGATGATACATTTCACTTTCTCCCACTGTTCATACAGACGAACACAATAGACTTGATTCCTATAGTGATGAATTGACCAGATGTAAATTATGTCTGGTGTTGCCACTAGATGGCATCGTTACACTTGATTGTGTTGCACCACCCTCCCACAAAGCAGGGGGTAGAACTTAATACATTAAAAAATTAAAAGTTGTGGAGTCATCTGGTCAGAATTTATAGACCCTGACGCACAATGCTGTTTTTGAGGCTGGGCTTTCATTGTGTTGATGCAGTTTTTGTGACCATGAAGTATTGATTGCATTATGAAATTCACTTGGATGATAAGTGGTGTCTTGGAATATGTATATTCATTCACAGAAAGACTTCCATTTCTTAATGGCCATCCATTTCTTAGCCGGCGTGCAGAAGGCAGAGGTAAAATTGGATTCCATTGCCGAGAGGAAAATATTTAATTTTTCCACGCTTCCACCCCTCCATCGAGGAGAAAACACAATTGCTATATCACGTTAACCATTTCTCTTGTGGATAACTACCTGGAGGTGGCATCGAATTACAACTTATGAATGAAGTTTGTATTAAATGCTGTATGGAAATAACATTCTCTGAAAAATATATCCTCATAATGGGAAAGAAATATGAATTTTACTTGAGGGTACAAAACAATTAATTGCCAACATTTATATTTATGATGCAAGTGCCCTTAGTTGATCCACAATCCAACTATTTGTATGAGCATTTTCAATTTGCTTAAAAATAATAAAATCCCAAGAAGTTTCAAATATCATTAAAAATGCTTGACAGAGATGGAAGAAATCCTATATAGGATAAAAATGTGAAAAAGCGCCATGAAAAGCGACTTAAAGTATACATAATGATGTGCACGAAGCATAGGTCTCACATGGTTGGGGGGTCACATCATTTTAAAAGAAGTGCTACATTTTAATGGAGATGTTTAAAATACATTATATCTGCATAGATAAAAAACTATTTTTTTTAGAATGACAGGTTATAGTATAGCGAAATTCATGAATCTCTGCTAAAGGGATGTCTTTTTTTTCTTTATGGTGTAGTGATGGATGACAGGGTTATAAAAAAGAGCACATCTTAAATGTTAGAACCAGAAATAATCTGAACATTATGTCCTGTTTTCCCACCCCCAGCTTCCCCTTTCCTTTAGCTTGTTGGCCTGTCTGATACCTGAAACCTCCTCTGTAGCGTGCACAGCTTTTTGGTATATCACAGCCAACCCTAAGTACAAACAAATAAGCCCAGGCAAAGCAGTAATTCATCATGTGATGCTTGGCTGTTATATATCTCTCTGTCTTGGTCACCATTACTCTTCCTTATAGTAGCCTTTTGAGCACTGCAGTGTTACCAAGGACAGGAGCGATAACTCTGGTGTAATAATGGACCCCTGCACATCCGTGATGATAGACGAGCCCCCCTTTTAGGAATATATTCTTAATAAAACACACTTCTTTAATAACGGTCCTTTTCTGATGGAAGTCTCACGTGGGATTACACTCAGGAGACTAAAATCCCCCTGTATGTGCCTGAGCTGCCCAAGGAAGTCACTTGCAGAATAATTTCCTCTCCAAGAAGAAAACTCCAGACTGGAATATCTCAACTTCACTCATGTTGATCCCCGGTGAATCCATCCTTCTGGTGATCCCTTTACTTATATATATTTTTTTTAAACTTTATTTTATATTATTTGGGCAGTACATGATATACAAAAGTTACATTAATAATACACCTAAAACACAATTCATAAATCTATAAATAACATAAAGAGAGCACGTTTATATTCCAATGAGACTCAGTTCGGTCACAGACTCAAAATGCCCCATGGCTGAGTCTGGGATTTGTCCAGGGTTTTTCTTCTCCTTAGTTCAGTAAGTATTTGTTTCACGGTGGTGCCACTGTTTATTATCGTCTGATTTAGTATCATCTTGCACCTTGTCTTCCAGATTTTCATACATGTTATACAAATTACAAGCTGAAAAAGTTCCCTGTGTTTAGTGTCCATCTCCTCATCCTTTACTTTTACCTAATGCCACCAGCAGCTCACACCTCCAGTGAATTAACATGTTCATCTACTTGCTGGGTTGGCCCATTTGTCTCAAACATTCATGGTCCTCTCAGGATGAATTGCAACAACTTTGGTGATCTTTGACTTTTCATTTAAAGCCATTTCAAACCGGAGAGACGTGATGTATGGAATACATATTTATCTTTACACGTCATATAAATGAAATGATTGCCATGATAATACAACAGGAGAATGGAATGGTGTTTGGCGATTAGGCCCCGGTTTGCAGGATAATCATTCAGGAGGGAAAGAACCGCTCTGATGAAATCCCCGGGGTCTAGACACTGGTGGTGATAAGTAGGTGGGACCGGTCTGAAGGAGGAAGGTT
The DNA here is from genome assembly GCF_949606895.1 of Notothenia rossii. Classification (NCBI taxonomy): domain Eukaryota; kingdom Metazoa; phylum Chordata; class Actinopteri; order Perciformes; family Nototheniidae; genus Notothenia; species Notothenia rossii. Next base: position 66,240,753 of record NC_136903.1, on the reverse strand, counting down.
TAGCTTTGTCCTGGAGGAGACGGGAGGCGAGAGGGGTGGAGGAGGGTTGCGTGTGGTCACCTGAAATGACAACTGACAGGAAGGAAGAGCAGGCATTTTAAGGAATTTAACGTGTGCAGCAATTGGCAGCTGAGGGGTGACGCCCACGCATTTAATGAGGGGGGAGAGAGCAATGGAGTGACGTGTAAGTGACACATTGTTAGGTCTTCCTTATTGAACTTGCGCTAAAGCTTTCATTAGGAGTCGACATTTCAATCTGTCTCACACTTGCAAAACTGATCCGTGTCCCATTGTTGCGTGCTAACATGTTGAACTAAGCTAGCAAACATGAACAACATTGTAACTTATTATTAGCGTGTTAGCATTATTACTTTGAGCATATTAGCATGTTGCTGTTAAAGTAAAGCCTGCGGTCAAATTGTAAAAAAACTCAATCCTATGTTGTTTCAAAAATGTATTTGGTTTGAAAACATCATGAGGTCAATGAAACTAAACTAAGCTAGTAAACATGATCAAAGTTGTAGCTGCTAAAGATTAGCATGTGTATATTGTCATATGAATTAGCATGTTAGCAAGTACAGCCTCATAGAGTGGCTATCTCAGGCTGCAAACTTCATGAGGTCAAGTAAAGATGGAGAGGACACTTCATATTGACCTACAAAAAGACAAGAGGGATGGTAAAACAATTTAACTGCACTTTACAGCATCTTTAATACAACCCTGTCTCCTAAAAATTAAGTTCCCACAGAACTAAACTGGATTCTCAATTACGTTTAGCTAGAAACGTATTTTCTCCCATGCTACGTTTGTTATGAACGTATCTTAAATACCTTTATTTTCTACATATCTTCTAGAAACATATTTTCTCCCATATTACGTTTGTTATGAACGTATCTTAAATACCTTTATTTTCTACATATCTTCTAGAAACATATTTTCTCCCATATTACGTTTGTTATGAACGTATCTTAAATACCTTTATTTTCTACATATCTTCTAGAAACATATTTTCTCCCATGTTACGTTTGTTGTGAACGTATCTTAAATACGTTTATTTTCTACATATCTTTGCCATTTATTGTCTTGCTTATAAAAATGATAATAGTCATTTATAAATATCATTTAGAGAACACATTTGAAATCGAGAATCGGGCTCGATATATGGTTAAAATCAGTAGGCGAGGCTGTAATTTCGCCAGCTGTTACTCTCATGAGCGAGGCAGAAAATAATAGTTTTAACATGCCAAAAACCTGCTGTGTCGTTTATTGCACCTCAAACATTAAAACAAATCCAGAGTTACGTGTTTCTGTACTTCCTCTAAGAAGAAAGGACAGTAAAAGAAGAGCTCTATGGCTTCAGGCTTGATCGCCGTTCAAATGACAGCGTTGGTTTTCCCAAAAGTGGGCGAGGCTGTAAAGTCACGTAGATTTTACTCTCATCTATTATTCAAAACCATTCTATTTATTCTAACGTAAATTACATGCCAGTGTTTTATCTTTTTATTTAGCAATTTGTTTTTGCATGTTTAACTGGGAATGTTTTTTGGTGTAAATATAACCTATCTACCAATTGGATCAAATATAAAAGTCAGCCGAATTAGTATTGATACTGCGAGGAGACGTATTTTGTGAAAATAAATATAAGATGTTATTTAATTATTGATATATTTATGATCCTCGTCACGTATTCAGTTTTTGCGTCAGTTCTTCCTGTTTGTCCAGAAGCCTTCTCATCAGGGCTCTATAAATAAAGAACTACGGCAGATGTGTAATATTTTATGCAGCTGAACCGAACCGAACCAATGCCGTTATGTGATGACTTCCAAAGAGAAAAGCAAGCACACTCCGAATAAAGTATTATTTTATTTTGTTTAAATGTTTTGGATTTCACATCGCATAAACACCATATCCCAACGTGCATTGCGGCTAAAACAGCCAATCACCGAGCTGAGGATCTTTCCTACGTCTGTTTTCAGGTATTGACTACATATCTTCAGAAACATAAGTTGATTCAGATATAACTCATAGCAATATTGTAACCATTAAGAAAAGCCAACTGCATTAAAAACCCAGTTAATAAACACTAGGTAAAGTATTTTCCTTCAGTAATGAAGATGTAATTCCAATGTAGACACACCTGGGGTCGCTATTCTCTCTGTTACGCTGAGCCATGCATTGTCTGGAACGTAAAAGGGACGAAGAAGACGAAGTGACGTACTTCCGGTTCAACATGAAAACATTCCCAGTTAAACATGCAAAAACAAATCGCTAAATAAAAAGATAAAACACTGGCATGTAATTTACTATAGAATAAATAGAATGGTTTTGAATAATAGATGAGAGTAAAATTTACGTCACTTTACAGCCCCGCCCACTTTTGGGGAAACCAACGCTGTCATTTGAACGTCGATCAAGCCTGAAGCCACAGAGCTCTTCTTATAGGCCCATTCCCAAACCGCTCCCTACACTCTACCCCTACACACTACAGGCATCAAAAAATGCTTTCAACGCTTCGCCCATTCACTTGAATGGGGTGACGTAGAAGATTTTGAATCTTCGCCGAACTGCATTGTGGGGAGCATGGCATGGCTTTGCAAGCATCACGAGCATCTATCGGCATCAAAAGTTGAACAATGTTCAACTTTTGAGGCTCGATGCTTGGCATCAGCCAATCAAATTCCGTTTATGCAAATCCCGCCAGTGCAAGCTCAGCCAATCCAACCGCGTGCAAGCTGGGAGAGCCAGACCGCAGTTCATTTCCTCATATTCCAAACGAGATATTACGGTAGCAAATCACCCGGTTCTTTACGACCGGAACTATTTACCGGGATACAAACCGGAGGAACCAGGCATGGAGGGAGGTGGCAGAGACAGTGGGTGAAACTGATAGTTTTTTCGCCTGTTTGGAGAGTTTATATCCAGTTTACTTCGTTTTAACATTGCTATTGCTCTGTATGTCGGGGGCGGGAGATTCATGTGATTGGTTGCTCGCAAAAAATCGCCAAGCTTCAGACACGCCCAGCTTCAAGATTTTTTCATGCCTGTAGTGTAGATGGGCCGTTACCCGTTTGCGCGTTCATTCCTATGAGAGTTGCTCATTGGCGCATGATGATAAAATGGCCCAACTTTTGAGAGAGCGAAACGTCACAGATTACCCAGCATGCCTGAGAAGTACCCGTATGTGCGCTCATAGCGCATGCGCAACTTTAACCAAAATGCTCGTTCACATCAAGCACGTCAATTTAAGTACACATAACATGACCGCGCGTTCATGACAGCATGGTAATGATTTGTTATTATGATGGATTTGATATTAACGAGGCGGCAGTAAGCAGCTAGCGGCTAGCTAGTAATTATGCTAATTTACACATCAATCGTTATGTACTTATATTACGCTGGATCTAGTGATATCCAAGCAACAGAGCTTCATTTAGCATGAAAGAATGATTGCTCTGTATATATATATATATTGTAGTGCCGAGAGACGGGAGTCGGAGGCGGGGTATCGAAGGTACAAGCTAGACTTTTATTTAACATCAGAACAACATGTAAACAGCTTTCAGCCCAGGAAGATAAGACCGGGGGAAACAGGAAGTCCGGTCCACTCACTAATGTCCGTGCGGAACAATACCCCAACCCATAGTTCCGTGGGTGAATAATGTCAATCACCACAATATATACATATATATAGTGCAATACGCTTCTTAGTGCAATAAGAAGCTACAGGGACGTTAATCTAACGTCGGTAATATTAACTTTATTTAATAAAACATTTACGGTACAAGATTTAATCATACAGCCCATGTAGTATGATAATGAATTACAGCAAACATGTGCAATATATCCATTATTACAGCTCCGTGGGATGGCAGTAAGACGATATGGGTCCGTTCTTATTGTGCATCCATGGGTAAAGATAAACGTAACTAACATTGGTTTCTCAAACAGCATCTCTGTAAACTACGTGTATTCACTGAATTTCACTCTCTGCCTTTAACGGCTCGTTGTAGCTCCAATAACTCCAGCCCCCACCCTCCCTGTGAGCACGGTGTGCTCTGATTGGTCGAGTATACAGTCTATGGTCGAGACACGTAACATGAACCAGCGCGCCATATAGATAGAAGTCTATAGTCAGTCTATATATATATATATATATATATATATATATATATATATCAGTCTATATGGCGCTGCTTTGTGGTATCTGTGGCAAGTACTTCCGGTATATGCCACATCTGCCACAACTTGCCGAGGCATCTGCCGCGGCTCAACGGGAGTTGCCACAAGATGCCAGAGTAAGAGAAGGTTTACGGTAGCTGCCACTCGCCTTCCGTGGCAAATGCTGCTATTTAAACCCGTATTTATCGTGTAAAATGTCGATGTTTTGGCATGACTTTATCGAACTGATCTGTATACAGGAGTTGCCACAAGATGCCAGAGTAAGAGAAGGTTTGCGGTAGCTGCCACTCGCCTTCCGTGGCAAATGCTGCTATTTAAAACCGTATTTATAGTGTAAAATGTCGATGTTTTGGCATGACTTTATCGAACTGATCTGCACACAGGACTGATGGTCCGATCTCTATTTTTTTAAACGTTATCATTTCTATTCGATTTTACTTGGAGAACGTGGTTTGTTAAAAATAAATAAACGTGCTATTTTTATGATAATACTCAAGATATATTATAAGTAAATAAAGACAATGTATTGACATTAAAATCTATCATTGTTGACCAGAGGTGGGAAATAGGCTAACTACTCAAGTACTGTAGGACTTGTGATTTAGAAAAAGCCTCCTTGTGCTTTTGTTGAGTATGTAAATGGTATGTAACTTAGTGCTTCTACCCCACTACAATTCAGAGGTAAATTGTGTACTTTTACTCCCCTACATTTATTATAAGCTACCTTTAGTTACTTACTACAGATTCTGATTAATGATTACAAATATAATCAAGTCTTAAATCAGACTTTAGTTATTCCTGGAGTGAATTCACAAGCTACAATCATGACAGTATAGTAAAAAAGCAAGACACAATTCATGTTTTTTTATCCAACCCTTTTATTGGGTTTTGAAACTGGCAAATACTTTGTACTGCTCGAGTTCTTGACAGAAGGTTTCGTAGTCGTTTCTTTTGTCAAATTCAAAGGTGAAGAGCTTGTGTGGTGAGTCATCCTCATCCGTCTCCCCTTGCCAGCGTTGCAGTGCTTGTAGGGTTTCAGCTTGGTTGTCCTTATCCATCGACAGGAAAGCGGGCAACTTTAGTCCCTTCTCGAAAACTGTGTTTGGCACCAAACAGCAGCAGAATTCATGTGGGTAATCAAGATGTTTTCCTGCAAGAATAAAATACGTTTTTACTTTAACTAATGCTTAAAAATGTAAAACGTAAATCTAGTAAATAACCAGATTTACCTCAACTTCTAATTTCATTGAATAATTAAAACAAACCTTTGCATCAAACATAACCAGAGATTGATAATCGAGATTGAGATTGACGTATAATTGAAAAGGCTTGCTTTACATTCAATAACATTATAACCTAAGAAATGTTGTTGTTGTTGTTGTTGTTGTTGTTGTTGTTGTTGTGTGTTGCATTTGAATTTAAATGAATTCTAGTTCACTACCATTTTTATTGTGAATACCAGCAAATATACCATGATGTATTAGTGAATTTAAGAAATAAAATCACTGCAAATCTAACTAAAACATCTTCCTGTATCTTTGCCTACAAAGCACACACACTGCTTTTATATATATAAAGGTTGCCAAAATTCATATAATAGATTTGTTGAGTTAATCTTTTGTGGGTGTTTGTAAATTCCCTACCTCTTCTGGTATGTGAGCCTCATCTACTGTCATGTCAGCTCTGGAAAAAGGACAATTATTTGTTAAGAAACTGGTGCCATTCCTTCATTACATTAATGTAATCTTGATATGCATAACCACTACATGTCCCTGGCAGAATGGATTTATTGATGTCCACATAGTTTGCCTACAATGCAAGTGGGCTATACCTGGTCCTTCTCATGGATGTGCACTCCAGAAGCACACTTTCTGCTTGGTATCGGCAGATTTTATTTTCCTGTGACATCCACTGAATAAAAACCTTTAAATAGAATATATTTGTAATTAAAAGCATGTTCAAATCTGACATTGAAATTAGGCTTATGCTGTGTTTTATGTTATGTAACTATAGTTATTTTACCAAAACGTATCATCTCACCTCTGGCAAAAGTACCCCTGATATATAAGGCTGCTTCTCAGCTACAGTTACAGGCAGTGAGAGTATGTTTTGAATTCGCTGGATGATCTCTTCTGTCTGAAGTAACAAGTAATTTAAAAACATAGAGGAAATTAACAATATGAGACCTAACAATGTGTGAAACTACCTAATTGTAAACTGGAAAATAATAATGTTCCTTAATATGAATACAGATTTGCATGTCTGACCGATTTGCACTGCGCAAGTGCGAGTTGGTCTCCCATATTATTGGACAGCTACGTACGGCAATCCAAACAGGACATATGACAAAGCGGCATTTGGCAAAGAAGCAAAAAAAACGACCACATTAATCTGCACGAGAGATGAGTTATTGAAATTACATCATCTTCTTAAGGCACTTAAAGACCTGCTTAAACTAAATATCCAAATGTATTTATATTAAGGACCAAAGTGCCTGTTTATATGTAGCTGGCAATTGTGTTTGTTAACTATATTACATAACTCAGCTTCATCTGTCTGAGGTCATCATCATACATTACACTGTGAAAAACCAGCGCTGAATGAATGTTACATTTGAGGCTTTGCAGACATACAATACGTTGCCAAACATACTGTGTGTATTTTTAAATGGTATATCAAATGTAAAACAAGATTTAAAGATACATTTTAAATGAATCAAAGGCTATTGTTTGCCTGCTTGAAATATCAGGAATGATATGCTAATGACATTAAAAAAAAGAACTCTACATACCTTCATGTCATTGAACAAAGTAAAATGTTCACCGTAATGTTGACGTAGGGCTGGATCTAATCCTGTATGGTCCCACAGATACATTCTGTTGGAGAGAACAGTCCCACTCTGCAGGTTTCTCTCCAAGTCCTGTAAAAAATATATGTTTATTTAGATGTAGATAAAGTTGTAAGCAGCCCAGACTACACGCATATTGAGTGTCATTTAGGTGACTCTTTGTAAAGTCCACTATAGAAATTGCATAATATATGTTATCACCTGTATCTCTTCATCTGTCATAATATCTCCTGACATGTCTTCCAGTGCCTCCAAGATGCCACTTCTGTTCAAGACAAAATTATGTTTCCAATAGCGCAGACATTTTAATATATTTCACTTTAAAATTTTAAAAAGCAAATGTCTAAGGCCTTCAATTTTTAGACAATTTTTTAGTATTTATATTGTTTATTCATTTAAACGTAAATGGAGTAAAACATATTATTGTTTAACCGTTAATCTGAACAAACTGAAAATGATTGACACTGACATGTGGACATGTAAGAAGATGTACTTACACATCACGTGTGTCGCATCCACAAAAGAAACTCTTCAAAGTCAATTTTCCCTTCAAAGAAGCACATTGAAAATGCAGCCATTTCTTACACATTGCGCACTGGACCCATTTGTACTGTTTGATGTGTTCATGGAAAAACCTGTGAAAATGCAGAAGTGGGACAACTTTATTAATATTACACAATACATTAGAAGTGCTTTCAAGTAGTCTAGTAGTAACTATAGATAACTGACATTGTCAAGTATGTTGTGTGTAAAGTGCTATATAAAAAAGTACTTAGTTGTCCCGGTTTCTCTCTGGAATAAACATGACTTGATTTTCCAAGCCGGGCAATGGATACTGGAGTCTGGTTGTTTGGCTTCAGCTTCCAGTAGTTCAATTTCCTTTTGTTTCACCGTTGCCAATTCTTCCATGGTAGGTGGGAAGTTCTTTGTAAAAAAGAAGAACTTGAGTTTTGCACAACACTTCTCTTATTGCCAGTATTGAGTGATCAGAATGAATTAGTCTTACCTCAACATTCACAGTTTTAAGCATCTGCGAAGCATGGTGCAGACGAAGAGTCCTGCACTGATTCAGTGTCAGAGTCTCTGCAGTAACGTCCAGATTTCTGACTTCATTTTCAGCTGCCTGGTTGGGAACAAAGAAAGAAACAATTGACTAATTGACTTTAAGTATTCAGCAGATTGCACATGAATTTAAAAGGAAGACAAGCTAACTCACAGCACACACAAAAACTCCACAATTAACGGAGTACTGCTGCTTCCACTGGGGAGGACACGTGACAGTCCATCCTTGAAGGCCACCAGACAATGTGAAGACATTTCTAAAAAAGAAAGTCAATACCTTATTAATAATATGTTATCAAATAACCTGACCTGGCGAATTACTGTTGTATGTCAGGCTTTGACTCTCCCTTTACCTGAGTATGTCCATGTCTCTGTCACTGATTTTTGGGAAAAGCATCAGCGAATCATATATCTTAATCTGTTTAGCTTTGAAGTCCAGCACCTGTGAAGAAAGATAACTGTCACCACTTAATTCAGAATTCTAAGAAAAAGGTTAAAGTGACATGTAAGTTTTAAAGAATGTCATGGTCTGGGTTATGGCATTTGCATTATATGCAACATTTAATCTGGCCCTCTGAACATGAACTTGCCTGCCAAAAATGTAAATCCGCTATCTTTAACTATCCAGTTCCATAAACATTTCATTTTTGAAAAATAATAATAAAATATTACTGATGGCTCAACCAAAGAATGAAGTGGTTCCCCCTCTCTGGAGAATAATCACCTACAAGTCTTGGCAGGAAGATCTTGTCTGACACCTAAGGCACAACAATAAATGATAATATAATACATGTTAAAAGCACATGTGTATTGTTGTTCTTTTGTAGTATGCATTAAAAATAGTAAAATGACCTACAGGGATGGACTTCACAACCCTATCACTGACTGCTCCACTTGTAGTCCATTCACGATGCCACAAAATGAAGTCGAAAGTGCCCAAAGAACTACACTATAACAGAAAATGTAGCATTGATATTATAATAATCCTTAATAATGGTTTTATAACATTATATTTAATGGGGAAAAGTTCAATCTATTACCTTGTTCTCTTGAGCCAGTTGTGCCAGACGATAGCCTGTCTGTCGTTGAAAATACATGTTATAATAAAAAAATATTTTTCATTGTTTAGTTTTTCACACTTTTTTTATCAGTATTAGGTAAACATTTCTGGAGCTTCCAAACCAATATTATTTATCTGCACTTACATCATCAGTCAGCCATGGCATGTTTACTGAGGACTGTCCCAACAACTCTGGAGGGCAAACACTATGAATGTCCAGTGTTTCCCCTAGGATGGAGTCATAGCAGCTGTGCTAACGCACGTGGGCTCAGCATAATGTGAGAGCGGAGCGCGTGGAATCTTTTAGTGCGTGCGAAGTGCGCCCCGCCAATTTGTTTCTCCAGTATATGTCAGCACAAGAAAGGCTCTTGAGGCCTAGTACCAGGGCCGGTTCTAGACAATTTGCTGCCCTAGGTGAGATTTTAGGTCACATTTTATATGTAAAGAATAAATGAAAAATCTCTACAAAGACAAATACACAGCAAAAACAGAAACTTATTGACATTTTTTTTTGAACATTTTACAGTAAAATGCTTCGATCTGGTGCACTTTGAGCACACAATTACTAGAGACTAGATCTAGGGGGCACAACTCTAAAACGCCATATGAAAAAGATCGGTTTACATTTTAATAATCAAATAAGTATGTGAACATAACCAATAACCTACCATAGCCAATAGGGGTGTTGAAAATAATCGTTTCTACGATGCATTGCGATGCGGACGTGGACGATTCGGTATCGATGCAGTGACGGAAGATAATCGATTAGTAGTAACGTTGCTTCCTGATTTTCCGGCTGCGGCTTAACTATAACGTTTTTTTTTCTGTCACTTTAATATCAAATCGGTCGGTACCTCAGAGATCAGGGAACAGACGTGACAGCGGCACAGCAACACCAAACACGGAGCAGTCTGCTTTATCCACCAACACAAGAACACCATTCCAGAACCAACAGCAGAAGGACCCGCTCTGAATCACTCCGTGTCGCTGCGGCTCAGAGACACAGGGATTTATGTTTTTCAAAAATAATCGCGTTACAATCATGTCAGGTTTTTGGTGGATTTAATTAAGTCTTGGATTGCAGAGTTTGAATGTCCTCTAGTAATTTTCAGACGATATATACGTGTATAAAGTTTGTGAAGGCAGGAGGAAAAAAGCTTCCGCGATCACCGTCTCCAAACCCCGCCCCCTCCCTGAAAATAACGAGTGACAGGCTGATAGCGACCCGATCGAAACTTTATTATTCACTTACTCACTGAGATATAATGAAGCTAACTTAATCTCATACATTCATGGGATTTATGTAACAGTAAGACAGAGAATGTAAGTGTGAACCCACATGCAGTATTTTTGTTTGTATATGCTATTGTAAATACTCCTGTTGTCTGCTGTGTTCAGACTTAAGTTCGTGTGTGATGCCACATTCAGGACATTCAGTGTCCTTTTTTAACAGAAGACCGTTGCTAGAAGCTGCAGTTAGACTGCAGAAGCATTATTTTTTTGTTTTTGAGGATGGAACTACTTCACACACAGATATGGGAGGCTAGACCTATACAATTCCTTTATTTTGGTTTATAAATTAATGTCAAGACATTTATGTTATTGATTTCTGAAGCACTTTTTAAATAATAAAAAGAGAGTTCATATGTATGTACTGCATGTATGCATTGATGAAAAAATAAGCCATGTGCAGTAATATAGAAAATTGAGGATGCAACGCATTGGTATGAATCGTGATGCATCGTGATGCATCTTGATGCATCGGGATATCGAAATTGAATCGAATCGTTGACAGGATAATCGTAATCGAATCGAATCGTGAGACCAGTGAAGATGCACAGCCCTAATAGCCAATAACAAATACATGTAAGTTATTTTATTTTTGTTGTTCATTCATATCTTATTTTACCTAGTAAACATTTATTTATGCATATTTTTGTATCTCTCCAACTTTAAACAATATTTTTGGATTACTGACATTGGAATGATTTCAAACCTGTTTTTATTTATCCTAATAATTATAAAGGAGTGCCTTGGAAATATGTGTTTACATAATTTGTGGTCAAAACGTTTGAGACCCACTGAGATAACTTAGACTAAAATTAACTATCTAAACACTCAGAGAGTCCTTTACCTCACTGAGCCTCTCAGTCTGACAGGAGAGCTCTCCTCCACCCTGGTTGTAGAAACATCTACTTCTTATATCCGCTAGCGCTGCTAGCACCAGATTCTAATAACAACAGCGCCGGTACCGGTGCGCCCTCTCTCTCTCTCTCCCTTGCTCGCTCTCTACCACGCTCGCACTTTGGCTGTGAGCTGCGGGCGCCTGATAAGCCAACATCCCCCACTTTCATCACTTACAGCGCCCACCGTACAGGGCAAATTAAACGTGTAACCGGGGTGAAAAGGGTGTTACATTTACTTAATTATGAATGTTGTTACATCAAGGCCGAACATTTGGATGAGCGCCAACGGTCAAAAATGTTTTTTCCCTCCCAGAGCTACCAGCGCAGCGCCCCCCAGATCTGGCGCCCTATGCGACTGCCTGTGTCGCCTATGCCAGAAATTGGCCCTGCCAGTACATACAGTGGCAATGTCTCAAGATTTAGCAAAAATACACCTTTATTGAACATACAGTAACACAAATACTGCAAATCAATATAACAAACAATCAAAAATGAAAAATGGTCGCCACTTATTATTATTTTAAGAAAAAAGATATATATATATATTTTTTTTTTGGTACCTGGCTGGCGCCCCTAGCAGCGGCGCTCATATTTCAGGAGCGGCGCTGCGCCGCCACTATTTGTATATAGGGGAAACACTGATGTCCTTTCTGGATACTGGGAAACGCCTTGAGATTTCTGCCAGGGGTTGTTGTTCATTCCGACATCCAGATAACAATTCCATGAGTTTTTCCTTAAATATAAACATTATTACAAAATAAGGAGTGTTAACTGCTTAATTACAGTTATTTAAAGAAACAAAAATGGTAGAGATGTGTGTTTATTCACCTTGTCCTTTAAATATGTTGCATATGACTGTGCCAGAAATGAAGATGTAACAGTATTTTCAAGCTGGATTTTAGGATTGCTGGCTGGATTAGCATGAACATTATCCTTCCCCTCTGTAAAAATAGCACAAAAAATATATATTATTAATTGTCATAAAATAATAACAAAATAATATGATGAACATTACTACGATGCAAGGATTATGCTTTTACACAATTAGATCCAGTTCAAGGTTATGGCAGTTGTTTTAGCACTTTCACAACTCAGAAATTATTATCATTAATTATATTATATCATGATTTTACTAAAGCAGTGCTTGAATTGGGCCGGTACTCACCGGTACGCAGTACCGGCACTTCTGATTTTTACCCATGTGGTACCGGTGTTACAGTATAAGTTGAGTCATGACAACTGGCGACATTCTATTATTTTCGTCATCGGAATCCGGGGCGTGTACATTGAGGACCCATTGTTGACTTACCAGGAAAGAAACATCGTTTGTCGTTTACGTTCATCTTTTGCTATATCTGCCTTCCTAAGATCCACTCGTATGTGAGGTTGTGGGGCAGAGGCCGATATCGTGACGCTTACAGGGAGGTATCGAACATTTCAAAGTAGGTGACTGTGTGGATGCCTGTTCAAAACATTGCAAACTTCAATAAATCATTTAAATTATATATTTGTGTCCGACTTTCATTTGTTCATCGTTTTAATGTGATGTATAGTAGCTTTGATAGCTGTCCATACCTTCAGACAGCCTAAAAGTAAAACACAAGTTGTTTATTCACAGCCTGAACGCTCATCGAGATGACTGGATCAGTCATGACAACTTGTGATCAGCTCCGATTAAATTGTGATATCAATTCTGTAGCTAACCTCCAGGGATCACGTTTATTTTATGAAATACCTGTATCCCTCTCATCACAACAAGACTCTACACTGTGCAGGAAAAACAATTACATACATGAAAATAACCTTGATGCATGGGAATTAAACACACAAACTATCTTCCGTGGCTATATTGATATGTCACAGTAACGGTAAACCACAGAAAAATAAGTCCAGCGGGGCACAAGTTGAATACATATAATACGGTAGTTCTATTATGCCTTTAAGCCTATAAGTTTAACCCATAAGAACCCGGACCCATTTCTACTTTTGGGGAAATTAAGGGGAACGTCATTTAGACTAAATAGACACATTTCTGACAAGTAACCCCCCCTAGTGTTAAATATCTGGGCTTTAATGGTAAAGTAACTCTTATTTATAACTTAATTAACAAGGATGATGTTTTGGTTTGCATTTGTTTGAACATACTATGAATTGAAGAATAAAGCATATGTTAACTAAATATAATTGAATCAGCTAAATTAACTGACCAGACCATACTCATATTTCTAATTGTGCATATATGTCACTCCGGGTTTACTGTGAATGTTTAGGGTTAAAGTCCCGATGTGACACCATGTGTCACAGCAATATTTATGGCATTTGTTTCATATCAATTTCATCAAGAAATGTTTCCACAACAGGTTAAATGTAATCAGAATCAGAATACCTTTATTCGTCCCACAGAGGAGAAATTTACATTTGTTACAGCAGAAAAGAGCCAAAGACAGCTTAATGTTTAACAAATGACATGTCATGTAAGCATTTTTATTCTTAAATGGCTTGAATATTAACTTTAGCAACAAAAAACCTTTCCAAATCTAGCTAGTTCTGTCACATGTTTTAGCCTGACACATGGACATCTTGGACATGTTGTTATGGGAAGACAAAAGCAAATGACAAGGACCATGACCCCAGACTGTTCAGTGTGTGTCACTTAGGGACTTCGTGAGATAGAAAAATCTCATGAGGAATCTGTATAAGGAACTTTCCAGAACCTTTAAATTTCATGTGACACCCGTGTCTAAGCAATTCTGTCTGCCTTCCGTGTTCCTTTTGTTATTTACTTCCTCTCTGCCTTCTTCTGATGATTTATCTGTTAGTTTGTGTGTTTAATTCCCATGCATCAAGATTATTTTCATGTATGTAATTGTTTTTCCTGCACAGTGTAGAGTCGCGTTGTGATGAGAGGGATACAGGTATTTCATAAAATAAACGTGATCCCTGGAGGTTAGCTACAGAATTGATATCACAATTTAATCGGAGCTGATCACAAGTTGTCATGACTGATCCAGTCATCTCGATGAGCGTTCAGGCTGTGAATAAACAACTTGTGTTTTACTTTTAGGCTGTCTGAAGGTATGGACAGCTATCAAAGCTACTATACATCACATTAAGAACGATGAACAAATGAAAGTCGGACACAAATATATAATTTAAATGATTTATTGAAGTTTGCAATGTTTTGAACAGGCATCCACACAGTCACCTACTTTGAAATGTTCGATACCTCCCTGTAAGCGTCACGATATCGGCCTCTGCCCCACAACCTCAAATACGAGTACTGAATGTGCATCAAAGTGATCCTATGGAGGCAGATATAGCAAAAGATGAACGTAAACGACAAACGATGTTTCTTTCCTGGTAAGTCAACAATGGGTCCTCAATGTACACGCCCCGGATTCCTATGACGAAAATAATAGAATGTCGCCAGTTGTCATGACTCAACTTATACTGTAACACCGGCACTTCTTACTGAGTACCGGCAAGGTGCCGGTACTCAGTAAGATGCCGGTACTCAGCCGCCGGCAATATACGTATATATTGTAAACGCAACGCAGCGCAAATGTGGGTCTGACTCTGCCTCACAGAGGGTGACTGGCTGTCTACATGACGTGGCCTGCCGACATTGCCACTTTCATACAGATCATACTAATCCCCTCGATTGGTCTCTGTGTGTCATTCAAGCTCGGGAGGGTATGTGTTGGTGTATGTGTGGCGCGAGCGAGCGAGAAAGCGCGTGCACCGGTTACGTGTATTGTTGTTAGCATCTGGTGCTAGCTAGCTGCGCTAACGAACAACAAGGTGGAAGGAAAGTCATTTGCTGTCAGACTGAGAGGCTGATAACTACAGCTCTGGTGAGGTAAATTACTCTCTGAGTCTTTAGATAGTTAACTTAGTTTAAGTTATCTCAGTGGGTCTCAAACGGTTCGGTCACCATTTATGTAAACACATATTTCCATTTGAGGGGGTAGTGATTAGTAAAAAATGCATGAATAATACAAACAAAATGTTAACTAGGTGAAAAAAGGTAAGATAAACTTGTTGAGAGCTAAAACTAGTCTTTGCTGTTGCCTCAAAGAGGAGCAGGGGGGAGAGGAGGGAGACAGACACACTCACAACTATAAATGAACCAAAAACAAATAAATAAACAAGTTTCAATGTTTTTTCATATTGGATATTGTATGTTATTGGTTATGGCCATGTACTTATGATTTTATGATTATTTAAATGTATACATTTTTGTTTCATATGGGTGTAGTCTCTTTATTTCCCCCTCAAAATGCACCAGATTGATGCATTTAAGTCCCAACATTTTAAAAAAAATCTTACCGGGGGAGCATGCCCCCGCACCCCCCTATAGGATTTGAGGCCCGGCCCCACTGTTCCCAAATAGATTTGCAATTTTTTTTAAATAGTAACCCATCTCCATATGTTTCTTTTTGGGTAGTAGATTTAAACTAGAGGGCTATCACTTTGTGCAGCAACGCTATTGACAAATAAATCCAGCAAAATGGCACAAAAAACTGGTAGTGGCCTCAGGGACGAGGAGTCATTTAACCAGCCAGTAGGAGTCAAGCTTTACTTTCTTTTATATCCATAAAGAAAAAATAAATCTGTTTACAGTTGTTTCATTATGGATGTTGAGAGGTATCCATATATCTCTTCATTTTGCTCTCAAATTGCACCAGATTGATGCATCTAACTTCAATATTTAAAAAAAAATGTTCCCGGGGGATTATGCCCCGGACCCCCCTAGACTAGAGGGTGTCAGGTCCACTCCCCACTTATAAAAATAGCACTTTACCACTGCACCCCCTCTAATCTCAGATGCACCCTGAGTCATTTTGTTTAAGTACAGTGAGCCTTTCTAAAATATACAGTAAAGAGATAAACCCGCCAGCATTATAGGATATACTATGACTTTGTGCGAAATACTTGTTGCTGATTTAGAGTACTGGCACCTTTTTTATTCCAATTCAAGCACTGTGTACCAGCAGATTGCAATCCCAGCATTCTATGCAGTCCAATAGACAGCTGGGTGTTGCACATGGCCTCCATTTGTGCCTTAAAACTGTTGTTAATTTTGTCGTTGTGCAACTCAAACAAAACCCTCAGAGTTTGTTTGAAATGTGGCTCTTTCATTTGGCACAATGAATATTTCACAGCTGACAGTTCACGATTCAGTGGCTCTGCCACTGAAGAGTTCACCTCTGTACGGAGGGTGGGGCAAATGTTCAGGCTTCTCAACTTCTCTTCTGGGCGTTTTTGATTTTTCTGATGAAATCTGTCATACAGAGAGAATCGTTCACATGTTCCTGTTATTGGATGTACTGCTGTGAATCTGTCACTATCTGGGCTTTCTTGCAGTGGTAATGGAGACCTCAGATTCTTCACCCACTGCATGTCAATGTGTAGTTTCCTGTTGGCTGCCAGTTCTATGTTGTCAGGGGTTCGTGCACAGAGTCTTCCATCGTTTGGTTGGAAGAAAAGCTGTTTGGTGCGGTTGTTGGTGTGTTGAGCAACCTGACCTGCTACATCCGAAATGTAGCAGGTCGGAAAGCGCTTGAAACTCAGAAGACCATAAGTATGGTCTCTTGCCGACTCCGTCCAAAACAGAATCTTCATTTAGTACACTATGGCATGTACACAGGAGAAATGAAGGACACAACCTAAAGAATCGGAAAAAAGACATATCATGTTATTGGAAATCAAACAATGTTTAATAAATGTTTGTATTTAAAAATATCAGTCAAGCTCTTTCTCACCACCAGCTTTCTGTAGCTTCACAAAAAGCTTCGGGTAAATGTCCTTAAAATTAAGGAGTTCCAGAAGCCTGTTCATCAAATCCGAAATTGATCCCTCTGAGCAGCACAAGCATCCTGGAGTTCCTTTTTTTGAGGCTAAAAGATTGAAAGGGACCATTTCAATAAATTAAAACCACAATACATATTGTATTATCTTGCATGACAAAACCCAATTTCAATGACAGATCTGCATAGAGGGCTATGTCTACATTGTCAAAAGTCTGAGAGAAAAAACGAAACAACAATAAAATTAGCTTAAGGTGTACCTTCTTTGAGTCAATGATTCCCAGTATGATGTCTTCATTTATGTTCATGTTGGGATGCTTGATGCACTGTGTCAAAGGTCACTCTGGTTCTTCCAAACCGGCACCAGTTGTCTCTTTCATCAGTAAAAACTGAAAAAAAATAACACCGTTTGGAGTAACCCTCGTCTCCAAAGAAAACAGGAACCACAATGTCCACTCCATTGGTTTTTGCAGCAGTGTTTAGTTTTTCACATTTTGTCTTCCACTCAGAGGACATCAGCCCTTTGCTTAACATATCCTGCAAGGAGGTGGATGTGAGGACTGCTGGCTGTGAATATCGTTTGGCACTTTTTGTTCTTTCAAGGTGTACACATTCTTTTCCCGGATTTCCTGAACACCAAGCAATCTGCATGAAAGTACGACAGTTCTCAACCTCACAGTCAATTTTTGGTGGCTTTGTTGACTTGATGACATGAATGGGGAAAACTGGACTATGGTCATATTTTGGAGTGACATAAATTCCATTTCGTACATCTATGCATGTCATGGGTGTAGCATCAAGGTTGTATACATCTTTGATATGCCGTCTTAAGTTTTTTGGTGCACTTAGAACAGATGTGCAAGGGGGACATGAGAAATCACTAGGATTAGAATGTAACCTCTTCTTCTAGTGTTCCGCAGTGTCATCTGCTTTCCGTTTTTGGGTGCTTGGTGTCGCTGCAAAAGACAACAACAACAAAAACAGTTATTAACATTGTTCCAAATGTAAACTTATAAGAAATGCTTATGGGGAACAGCAATATATGAAAATGCTGGCGAATCCCCATCACTGATGATGACATGATACACCAATTTCAGGGAATGATTTTAAGGGAAATAATTCACATATAAATAACATGATCATTAATCAACAGTAGTGCAATGGAGATGGTTCCAGCAGTATAACGGTGAAATCTTACAAATTAATATGATGGCAGTATAGTATTTTGTTCAGTTCACATGTAATGTTCTGAAACACATAGCAATGTATGACAAGGGACTTCGAACATAAAATATGAATGCACAACATAGCACTTACTTCTCATAAAAGACTCACTTCATACAAATTAAATAAAAACGTAGCAGATGATTAAAAAAAAGGGACTTGTATTACCTTTTTTTTTTTTTGCCGAAGTAAGAGCCCTATGACAAAGACAATGTGAATACACATAATTAAATATGGCACACAATTGCATAATGAAATTGAATAAGTAAATGAAATGATGTTATGTTTTTTGGAGAATGCAGTGATTTCATACAAAAAAATATAAAGACAGAAATATTACTTATATTCAACATATTGGAAAACATTTTTTATGATATGAGTTTACTGCATCTAGCTGCATGTTAGTTTTGTTTTCGCCTGACACTAGGCACTATCATTTAACAGTATATATAGTTTGATGATTCAGCTGCTTGCCATAAAGATTACATTTTTTAAATGAAGAAAAACCTACCATGTATGCTTTTAAAATGATTGATGATGGTGGAGGATCGTGTGAATGTCCTATAATGGCAAAATGGGCAATGGTAATGACTTCTGGATGCATTTTCAACGTCCTTGCAGAGGCAGGAGACCACAAATTTCTCTGAAAAAAGTGAAATTGTTAGCATTCATTAAACATTTTAAAAATATTAATGAATCAAAATGTACTGTATAACATCTGTCTTTTATACTTAATACCTTGGTTGTTTTCAAAAAATAAGCTGCTTTTCTGTCTGATATGCTTTATCTGAAGGTGATCCTTATTTGCAAGTTCATTTTTTTTGACAGAAGACACACTGGCCACCAGCACTGGACAACAAAGAAGTAACATCAGAGAACGTCTGATGTGAAGCTGTGAAGAAAAACAACAATTAAGGTGAAAGAATCAAAAAGCCATCCCCATTGCCCACCGCACGGTCTATGTCACACAACTTATACTTTATAACTTTAAATTAACCGACGACAAGTAGTTGTTTTAAATAAATGCCTTAAATTAAGAAAAACATAACTCCTTTTACTATTCTCTGTCGTTTAGCCTTCTTGTCAAACGTTGATTTACTTTACACCATTCTCACCTTCCATTTTGACAGAAAAACCATCGACCAAGTCCGGAGTCTGTTGACATAGGCTATATTTATTATTTTAACATAGGCTATCCAATGTTTGCGTATTATGTGTCATGTGTAAATAAAGTAAACATTTGTTATTGTTAAATAAAATTTAAACATTTTTCTGTTACATTTATCTGCAAAGACCGCTGAGTTTTTTTGTAAAATTATCACAGTCTACATTTTCTCGATCAAGCCAATGAGGAAAATATGGCGCCCCTGTAAAATAATAACAGCCGACGCGAAGTTGGCTATGCTAAAACACAACTTTCTTAGATATTAACTGGAGTAAGAATCATTACATTGGTGTAAATCTTACTGCCATTAACATTTATAACAATTGACACCATCTTCAAAAAAAGGCTTGGCTAAATGTTAAGTTATCCAGGTCTCACCTTTCGTTATTGACGGCAGCGATCCTCTTGTGCTAGACGCGGGTTTCCAGTTATGGCCATAGTAAACAAATTACATTTTGCGGATTGCAGTAAACTTTCAAAACTGGGCCGGATAGTGTTGTATTTGCAATATGTAAACGGTTCTGCACCTTAATTCACAAGTTTGATGTGTAACCCTTTAATTGCCAGACCAAGAAAAAATCTATAGAGCACTTAATTTCCTTTTTTTAATGAAATGGTACGCAAATAACCACAAATATTTTTGTTTTTTTACTGACGAGACCGTTTTATTTGTATGAGCCTCTAACAACTGGTCGAGCTGGCCTTATGGTAAAAGTGCATTTTCAACAATCATCATAATTATACAGTAGGCTACAGTATTTGTATGCAGGGGCCCCTCACAAAAGGAGGAAAATGGTTTAGTCTTCCCCGTTATGTTTCCCTTCCCTTAAACCCCACCTCCCAGCCGCTGCGTCTCAGTCACATGAATGCAGGGGAAATAACTCTCTATTTTCGGCTTTTAGCGCATTTCAAAACTTTTATGATTAAATTATATAAATAACGCCTTTTCAAGTGTTCATACTGAAAAGTTGATTTAACTTAAAAAAACAAACAGGATTTACAGAAGTCTTTCCCAATGTAATTACATGTGAATTTGCTTCAGCACCTTGTGAATTTCCTGAGTGGGCAGAGTGGCTTGCTCTAAAAGGTAGATCATTCAAAGAAGAAGTTCAGTATCAGCTAATGATTTTGATAACATGAAGACAGTTTCATTACTGGGGAATGAACTCCAATATCATCAGTTCCATAAGATACATTAGAGAGTTTGAAGTTAGAAATTCTTCATATTGTTTCAATAACTGCAAGATCTATCATATTATCCAAAGCATAACTTGTAAAGATTGTTCAGCTTTCTAAAGTTTTAATTATTGAGCTTTTTGTCATATATGCTTTCTGATTTTTTGTGTTATTGTTTATGCAAATAAACATGACTTGTGAAGTCTTGTTCAGTTGTCTGTTATTATGCAGTATAGTAAGCAATCTTTTTATGTAGTTGTTAGAAAAGTAAGATGGTGTTTCTTTTTGTTTTGTCTTACACCGTGATAATGATAAATACTTAAATAAACATGAAGAATATTATCTTAAGCATGATACTCAAAGCAATCGTCATTTAACCATATAGAGTAATTGTAAACTACAGTATGTTGAGGAAAGAGGGTTGAAATGTAATATAATTACACCCTTGTTAAAACTGTTGTTTTTTGCATCAAGTTATCTCATTCTTTTCAGTAAGTGCTCTGACACTAAAATATGTCAAAAATGATATGGTTACCTTACTTCAGGAGTGATTTTTAGCCACCATTTACATTGCCAAGGTGTCAATTTGTATAAATTAAACTTACGTGACTACCACGCAGACATTATGATAACGTTTAGTTTATTCTTTCAATTCATTTGTATTCTGTTCTAGAATACATTTGAATTGTATCAAACAGAGAATGAGGAGGTCAAATATAAGGCAGTAAAAAGGTTATATGTCATGCATGCAAATATAAAATCATTGTGTTGCAAATTAACATAAACAGATTTCGATATGATACGTTGTATTTACTTTATTTATCTAAAATGTTGAAATCTTTGCGTTACAGCAGTGTTTTTACAAGGGATAGGAAACATAAAATAATAATAATAAAAAGAAAAAGGAAATAATATACACATTATTAGTATAGATATTTATCTACAGAGTATCTAAAGAATAAACAATATACAGAATACGTAACAATACACTATAATAAACCATCTTACTAAAACCAACAGAAACATATATTTGTCTTTCTTAACCCTTTCATGCATGAATTATGAAAGCCTCACTCAGGATTTTTTTAACAAGTGTTTTTATTGCTCTTGGGGCATGAAAAACAAGATTTTAACTTTTGTTTATTTTTATCTAGTTTTTTCAAATTTAGAAAATTTAAAAATAAATAAATAAAAAAATTTTTTAAGGAGGATGTTGTCCTTAATAATAAGAAAAAAAAAGAAAATGACCACTAGTTGTCACAAAGTAAAACAGCAACAATAGGAAATTACAGTCTTTTCAAGTAAATATATACATATAGCCGATAAAACAAACAATAGAAGCACACTTACTGTCAAGTATACCAACATTAAAATAAGATAATCCTTATGTGTATTATGTATGATGGAAATCAATCAAGGGTGAAAGGTTCAAAACCAGGTTTAAACCAGTACATTAAAATGGTTATATTATCATGTGCACTGCTATTGCTTATGGCAATGAAAATCGTAGGTCCCGCCATCCTCCAACAAAATATATACAGACTTTGGTAAAGTCAATGACAGAAAGGAATTATGTTAATATGCCACACAGTAGTGGCTTCTGTGGAAGATGCCGGAAGTACTTGCCACAGATACCACGGAGTAGCGGCCTCTGTGGCAGATGCCGGAAGTACTTACCACTGCCTGCAAATGCCAAGGCACATGCCACGGCGAGAAGTGGCAACACTCATTGTGTTCTAGTATGATAAATAAAATAACATTGTACCTTGAAAATAAATGCATTCTAATAGCGGGTACATTTTACACGTTGGCAGTTTTAGGTATGGCTATACAGCGCCCCCTGGCGGTTCTAGTGTTAAGTAAAAGTAGAAGCAGCCTACCTTTACTCCTGTTTAGGTTAGTCCAGTATACCTTTTTTGAAGAAGAGAAGACAATTTTAAAGCCTAATTCTTCAGCATTAAGACATAAGTCATTTCACTCAGTTAGAAACCTTCCTAAAAAAAGGTAGACAGTAGATTTGGTCTTGTTATTTTTAAATAATGTCCCTAATTTTGGTGCATTTCATCCAAACTGTTTCTAAATGTACAACCCAGTCTCACGGCATTTTGTGTTGTAGTCACAAAATCAATCTAATCTATTGATTCGTGTTACTCAACACGATTTTTGCATTTTTTTCGTGTCACACAGAACAATTATAAAAGCAATGTATTTATATTGGTAGTTTGTTTCATGCCTGCACCACGTCTTTATGTCCAGTCGGGTCTTGGAAGATCGGATGCTGTGTGGTTCATAAAAACATTTTCTTACTCAATATCTTACCCTAAGCCTAACCCTATCCCTTTTATTTTAAATAGTATAATGTCGGAGTTTTTTTGCCGCTGCGAGGAAAATAAATGGGGCTCAGAGCCTCAGAATACTGAAATCTATATTTTTTTAAAATCTCTTTTTCCTTCTAATTTATTATTATTTACATTGCTTTTAAAATCGTTCTGTGTGACACGTGTTGGTGAACACGAATCAATAGATTAAATGTCGTGACTATAACATGAAATGCCGTGAGACTGTGTTGAAATGTAGGCCCTACTGTTCGAAACCAACATTTTCATGCTATATACAGTATCTGTCCCTCCATCATTTTCAAACTTTAATTGGGACTATGCCAAGCCATCTGCTGTGGTCTCATTTACTCTGCACCAGTCCTACCACACAGCCTTATCCTCAGCACAGGACCTAATATCTTAAGGTCCTCATCTCGGGCTTTGCTAACACTGAATGCCATCCATCTGCCTGTAGCTGATGAGCCGACTGATAAAATAGGCGTCATAGTAACAGCCCTGTGAGATACTTGTGTTGTTGTTATGCATTAGGTGGAGAAAAAGGGCAATTTGAATATGAAAAAGAAATCAGATGGCCTTTTGTTACGTGACCTCTGAACTCCATTGAGCAATTAAATCAGCTTTTGGTAGTAACAGAGCATGTAACTCACCTCAAGAAGCCGCAGTAGAACCGAAATAACCACACAATAGAGCAGGTTGTATGTTTACTCATAAGGCGGCTTACCAGTTTAACAGGATAAACATGGTTTCTGGAAGGAATTAGACAGGAGGAAAAGACTAAATTGACCGTTTATTTGAGAAGTAGATTATCTCATTTAATGCTTTCTGCTGTCTGTGCCTTTCTGACCTTGGAAATAGCAAATAATGAAGAAAAACGAACTATGTTGTGCAGTCTTTCGATATTTCACCTTCTATCATAGCAACCATTTATCCTCTAATCAGGCAGACCCAACCCAAATTTCTCCTCACTGTAAATTAGCACAACTAACAAACATAGCAGCAAGACAGAGCAAGAGAAAAACAGATCTATGCAGAATCAACCAAGCTCTTACTAATATTAAGTACTTTGAGCATACGTCGGTTGGTATATATTACCTTGACGTCTATTCATCGTGTGTATCTGGGAGTGACAAGTGTAGCCCCCAGGTCAGAGGGTAAGAAGCCACAATACCACGTTATTGTAGACAGGAGTGAAAAAATGATCTCTCCAGGCACTCCACTTGTCACACTGTACGAGCAGCGCTTCTTCACTTATTGTAAGCTCCTCGAGCTGAAAAGAAGAAGTGAAACATTAATAAAGAAACACCCCTAAATCTATGACTTCAATGGATGATTCCGCCTCAAGAAATAGACATTTGATTCATTGCACAACTATTCTTTATTTTAGATCCCCATGAGTAGTTTATGATGATAATTTTTCTTGGAGTCCACATTAAAGACAAGACATTAAAACATCACACTCACTCTTACAATCCACAAAACCAAATGAATTACATAAAAGAGAATCTATCACATGCATTACCTCATATTCAAGATTCAAAAGCTTTATTGTCATATGCACAATTGCTACAGTGTAGTTTGGCAATGAAAATCCAATTCCCCAGGCTCCTCCAACAATGAAGCATAGAATATTCAGCACATAAAAATATATAAACATATCTGTGAGCAGGGTGCATTCGACATTATGGTGCAAGTCAAATTAAGAAATAATCTGCAAAATCAGCAGTAGTTGATTCAATCAAGTAAAGAGCCTCTTAAACCCCACGGACCCGTATCCGGGCCCGAAATCGTGTAATTTGCAGGAAATAACTTCTAAGGAGCCTTCATATTTAATAAACTATGAATGTTTTATATCCATATAACAGAAAAAAACTAATTTAACTGATCTTTTTTATTTTTTATTTTTTTTAAACTGAAAATGCTAACGGTGACCCTCTGAATTAACCCCGAGTGTTAAATGCTAACCTATACTGCACCGAAAATCACTCCTAGTACCCTTATTACTGATCCTAGCTGCACATACACATCGTTTATGATTGTAAGGAGACACAGAATCTATTGGTACCCACCTTAACACTCAAAGATTACAAATTCCTGGAGAAAATAACAAAAACCTACATCAAAACATGTGGCGCTAGGTAGCCCAAAACGCTAACAAGGCTTACCTTGGTCTTTGTCTGGTCAAAACTGGTCTTCAATGGCATTACAACGATAAAAACGATGGTGTAGTTAATCCATAGGTTAATCCAATGTTCTGATAATCCATAAACAATAAATACTGCTTTTCCGTTTCCAGATGTCAGAGCAGGAATATTCCTATGCTCTGCAGCGGGCTTGTATGCGGGCTTGTATGCACAAAGACGCCACCGTTTTTTTTGTTGTTTTTTTTAAATCGAGCAAAGGGGGCCAGAGATATTGAAAATCCACCCAAATGCCCCCCTGTGGGGTTTTCTCTGGAAGTTTTTCCTTGTACGATGTGAGGGTCTAAGGACAGAGGGTGTCGTATTGTCATAGCCTACTGATATTCTGTACACACTGTGAAGACCACTGAGACAAATGTAACATTTGTGATATTGGGCTATATAAATAAACATTGATTGATTGATTGAGAAGAGTTTTTTTTTGCTAAATCTGTCTAAAATCTTGATACAGCGTACTTATTATCTGTTGTACTTTGGATTCCTAAAGCTTTTAGTCTACTAACCCATCATCCAAGGTTAGTTTTCACCAGTGGTGTAGTGTGCAATTTTTTTACTGGGTGGACGGGGCGAGGTGGGTGGACGGGAGACATACAGTATATGGACGCGCTCGTGAACAGTCAACTGGGGGGGGACCTCTGTGTCGCTAACAGCGCAACTCACATAATGCCGTTTCGACAATATACCAAGTTGTCAAGGGCGGTGCCGGCTGTCAGCGAACCGATCCGGCCTTTCTGCGCAACTATCACTCAAATGCGGGACATAGTCTCAATTTGTGGGACGCGGGACAAATAATAAAAATGCTGTGTGTGCAGTCCCGCACAGTGCGGGACACCTGGTCACCCTACACACACACACACGGTACTGCCCCTCACACACACACGCGCTTCAAATCAATTTGCATAAATGCTTGAGCTACTATTATTTTATTATAATTACTGTGAAATCTGCCTATTATGTTTTCATCATTATTACAACGAACACACACTTGCAACTGATAACAATGGCAATGATTTTAGATGTATTAGAATTAGACTATTAAAAAAAAAAATCATCCTTCAAATAAGTGGGGGTACGGCGTACCCCCGCGTCCAACGCCCACTACACCACTGGTTTTCACTATAAGTACAAAATATTTTTGGGACGGATACTATAATTTACAATTTTTTTGCATGTTCAATCTGAATTTTCTGTAAAATAAAAAACATCTATATTGATTCTGAATCTTCTACATCCAACTCACAAGCTTATCATTACTTTGAGAAAAAAGATTATTAATTTAACCCTTTTAGAAGGGAAGATATGGTAATTAGTTCTGGGAATGTCATTTTCGAGCCTGAAACCTGAAAAACAGGCTTGGGGCCTAACAGGTTAAAGGGGCCCTATTGTACTTTTTGGGGTCTCCCTTTCCTGTAGTGTGTTACATAGGTTTGTGTAAATGGCCTGAAAAGGCTACAATCCCAAAGTTCCTACAGAGGGAGTTTCTCTCCCACACCAATTGGACTTCTATTGGCTAGTGCTCCAACACATGGTCTCTAAATGGTTGACAAATCCCAACAAAGCTTTGCTCTGGTTTCAGACAGAGGGTGAAAAGAGATGCTGCAGCACAGGCAGTATGAGAACATGCAGCCTAACTTGATTTCTAGCTTAATAAATAAGACAATTTGCTGTTCTTCTATAAGCATGATGCTACAGCAATATGAGTTAAAGATCCCATGTCATGCTTTTCCGGTTATTACCCGTCCCCTTGTGTTATGTAGCTTTTTCTGCATGTAAACGGTCTGCAGAGTCACAAACCCTCAAAGTACACCCTGTAGCGAGTAAAACTCGAACACAGAAAATACCTGTCTATGCTGCCCCAGAACACCTCATTGGAGATTTTTCTTTTTACATTTGTTTATTCCTGAGTATAGTGACGTAACGATACCCAGGTCCAAATTGACCAATCCGTGGAGCTTCTCTCAAACACACTCACTCAGCCTTATATTTTCTCAGCCGCGGCTCTGTGGATCTCCACTCACAGTTCACTCACACTCAGTGTGCTCAGCCTCAGTGGAGGCGCTAGGGGGTGGCTACTTGGGCTCAAGCCACGGATGTTTTCTGAAAAGCCCCAGATGTTTCACTAAAAAAAAAAAAAAGTGCAGTATTGGAGTCCACCAGAGAGGCAGCCGCTGCTGGACATTAGCCTGCGTACTGCGTAGCCTTCCCTTCCCTGAAGAAGAAGTGATCCTTCCTAGTGCCTGACGAGTTTTAAGCTAATAGCCTATAAAGTTATGGATATTAGAAAGTTATTTTCATTGAAGCAGGCGCCACAAGCTGCAGCAGTTTCAGCAGCTGACAACAATGTCATCACCAGTAGTGAAGAAATGGATGATGTTTCAGGTTTGTGAATCTAATGGTGATATCTGCAAGAGTGATGTAATGTTAATGTTATAGCTAGTAAACATGGAGTAACCACACTAAGTATACCCTTATATGCAGGGTTGCACATAACTTTCCCAGTGAGGTACTCAGATGAGTAGCCTACCTGGAGTCAGTGTTTGGTACTCCAACTTCTGGCTCCACTCAATGTTATTTGATGGAGCCCTCTGTATCGCGAACGTGGGGGGTGCTAATGGAGTACTTCATGACCACAGAGCGTGAACGTTGTGATTAGCTGTTTTAGCGCAGTTCTCCAGTGAAGGGGGGGGAGTCTCCCTCCTCAGCCGGTTGGCGTAGTTTTGGCACAGACCGACGTTAACAGCAGCCCTGTCTGTGCATAATGGAGACCGACTCTGTCGTCCGGTGATCTAACCGCCTTCTGAAAAAGCTTCACAAGTACGTCGGTACGCAAATGCGCTTTGTGACACAAGTGATGGTACGCATTTCAGATTGTTGCCGCCCATGCGTACCTGCGTACCAGTTATGTGCACTCCTTCTTATATGTTAGTATGTATACGGAACATGACTAAAAATTATCCTAAGATGTAACGTTAACCCTTCATACCTCAGTCTACTTTTAAGACACTAAAATAACGTATTCCAATTTTTATTTTGTTTTTGCGCGTGGAATTATACCGGGTCTCGTTTCAGTAGGCTACACATAACAATGGAACCATAGCAACGGAACTGACAGGCAACCCTCTGAATCAGACTCCGATTGGCTGTGACTGCATCCACTCAGAGTGTCCGATTCAGAAACGTGACTCTTACACTCTTTAAGTCACAAACAAAGATGGTGGATGAGAATAGATCTATTAAACGATAAGCAATGCGCCAGAATCAAGGTGAGACTATCTGCATCGTTTAAAACTCTATGCACATTCGTTTCACCAAAAATAAATAAACGATTGTATTTGAGTGAGTTAAGGCATTAGTTTGCTTCATTAAAGGGTGTTAATGAATACGTGTTCTCCAGTGCCTTTTGTCCGCTTTAAGCTATTATTAAGGTAGGGTTAATGTTGCTCTCAAAGTGCACCAAATCGATGCTTTTAACTTCAATATTAAAAAATAAATCTTCCCGGGGGAGCATGCCCCCGGACCCCCCTAAAGGAGGCGACGAACCCCCTAAAGGATGTTTGGTCCACCCCCCACTTGTAAAAAAATAGCACTTTAGCTGTATGAGAAACCAATGTGAGTTTGGAACATTGAACAATATAAATCTATTCTAGTAGACCTCAACAATGACATTATGATCAGTAGAAATGGCCATGACATGGGACCTTTAAGGCTCTGATATTGGTGGATCTGCTCAGGCTGATGACTGCAGGCCTGTTTATGAAAGACGAGCTTCCCCTACCTTCAGAGACGACCCTTTCACTTTACATTTCCTCTGCATTACCTTGTTATCATTGTTTGGACATCACGTTACCGGTCTCAGTGCATGCACTTACCTTAAGTGTTTCCTTTTTTAATGTTCTTTCAGCCTTGATGTTCAGCCCTGGCACATTTACTGTAAAGCATGTTTCAGAATATCATATAGCACATAGGAATTATGATTGAAGGAGGATTTACGATGTGTTATTAACCCTTATGTTCTTTTCGTAAGTCTGGGCCCCCTTGAACAATAACAAAAAAAACCTCAGCATTGTTTTATTAGCTTATTTTTTAAGGTCACCTTAATTTACAATAATTTCTCATGATTTTGAAGTGATCTCCAGGGTTTTGACCCAAATATTAATCCACTCAGTAACATAACATAATATACCTTTTCATTGTTTTACCTTCTTCTTATTCTACATATTTAGATTTAAATAAAAAAGGTTTATAGGAAATAGTTGGTTGATTTGTATTTAAGAAAATATATGTTGTTTAACATCAGTGGGGTACTAAAGATGTCTTAAAATATGTTTTGTGTTGCTGATTTAGTTCATTTAATTTAAACATATTTTTTTGACCATACTCTTGCTTATTGGTGATTATTCATCCGCCCCCTTTTTTAACAACAACACTTCTCCTTGCTCTACACGATTAATTACCACTGCAGTGATACTAATCAGAAATGCATGTAATTATTGTTAGTCTCAAGTATTTCTTACTTAAGGGCCTTCATCAAGGGCGGTTTGTAGTTCATTTGTGAGGGGATGGACAGTGTAGCTCAACCACCTGTGTCCATCTGATGGAGATCATTCACTTCACTGTACATGCGAAGCGAAGGTGTGCCTGCCTCCTGTGCTGTTTGTTTCCTTGTCAATGTCTTCAGTCATTAGAGCCAGATTAAAGCAGTTTGTCAGCCTCAAGGACTCTTGATTGCCGAAACAAAAGCAGCAGGGAAGGCTCTCCCAGGAGCCGACAGAGAGTGCAGTACCTGAGCACCTGCAGAATGTTAAATTCTCAATCCTTCATCTATCATTTATTTTAAGTATGAAACACTTAAACTTTGTAGACTCATCCACCCAGGTGGTTGTAGAAAATAAGTCAGATTTTGAATGGAGAACAAATGGTTTGGGCAGCCCATAAAAACTGTCCTTCAGCATTGTATGCTTCTCTCCTTCCATACAGTATGCTACAGTATGTATTACCCAGATGCTGATGATTGTATTTTTTACATACAGTATTTTTACATCAACCACACGTCATTCCAAACCCCATTACACTTCAGTACACACATATTACTCAACTTGACCTTTGCTGCGGCGGATTTTACAATCATTAGATATATTTCTCAAATAATTATCCTACAGGTTGCTTATTTTGTGCTCGTATTGCTTAGATTCGCTGATTTTTACATCTCTATCCTCATTTTAAAGGCCCCCGGGTATTAATTTACATTATCATTTTAAGTTATCCTAAAAAAGTAAGTAAACGTTTTTACTATTTACATAGTCAAAAGGTCCTTTTGTTCAGCCTCACAATGCTATTGGGTAGTAAATTAGTTTATATGTCCCGCCCTCTGGGCAAAAACTCACACCACTTCCAAATCTTCGAACAAGCAGCATCGCTTTGTTTTATTGGACTGGATTTGTCAGATTCAAGTACGTAAAGTGCCTCAAATATTTTTTCAGTAATTATTATAATGTCCAGAACATGTACATATTTAGTTATAAATTCATCAAATGTAATTAAGAACAGAATTAAATAAATGAATACATTATTTCTGATAGCAGTACGTGTATTAAATCTGTAGCAATATTGTAAACTCTACTTGTATCTTATCAGTTAATTAGTTACAAAAATACATTTAACTCTTCTCTGGTTCTGGCAGAAACAGTTCTTTCTGAAATGTTTTGTGACACTTGGATGTATCCCTTTTAGTATGATAATTAGCCTATTATCATTAGCCAGACAGTATTGTGTGACTTGTTGAGCTGGTTTACCTGCATGTGTGGGTGTATGTATTCCTTTTATTATGATAATGGGCTAAGCCAGGTAGTATTATGTGACTCAAGTGTACAATGTAAATAGGATTCAGATGCTTGTTGCTTCAGGACACCTGGAAGGGGGCGGTGCATGCATCCCTTTTAGTATGATAATAGGCTAAGCCAGACAGAATGAACACTTGTTCCACCACCCTATCTATTCCTTCAGGTAATCCATTACAATATAATAAGCATATGTATTATTGATACATATTTATTAATACATTTTCCATTTCAGAATGCCACCAGCAAAGAGTGGTCCTCGATTCAGTGTGCAGGATGTGATTGCTGCCATCCAAAATGGAGAAAGTGATTTTGAGATCTAATCAGAGGACAGTGACACTGCTATGAGTGAAGAAGAGGCAGATGAAGATGCCTGTGGACAAGTGGACAAAGAAAGCCAACAACCCAATGAACCCCCAGTCAGTGATTATGTGGACATCGAGCCCCAACCAAATAAACACACCAAGCCCCTTGACAGGTATCGCTGGCTGAAAAAAGATTTTATCAGTCCCAACACTGATTTTTCTGGTCCAAATATCACAGAGGATGTCATTTCCCTCCACACACCACTGAAGTACTTCCAGAAGTTTGTGTCAGAAGAAATGATTCAGGCTTTGGTAGACAACACAAATGAGTACAGCTTTCAAAAGAATGGAACATCCATCAACACAGATACAAAGGAAATTGAGAAACTGATTGGCATGTACCTGAAAATGGGCCTAGTACAAATGTCTGGAGTCCGTATGGGAGACAGACCCACAGTACTCCCCTGTTTCTGATGTGATGTCACGCAAAAGATTCCAATATCTGTTGACGTCATTACATTTTGTAAACAACTTGAAAGTGTCAGAGATGGAAAAGACAGACAAACTCTGGAAACTCAGACCCTGGCTTGATACATTCAGAGAGAAATGCCTGCAGGTGGTACCAGAAGAACACAACTCTGTGGATGAGATGATGATTCCTTTCAAGGGGAAATTCAGTAGCATCAAGCCACACCCATGGGGGTTCAAAATGTGGGTGAGAACTGGAATCTCTGGCATTATATGTGACTTTGATGTGTACCAAGGCAGTGTCGATGGAATACGAGTCAAGTCTGAACTTGGATTGTCAGGTGATGTTGTGATGAAGCTTGCCTCCACACTTCCAGAAGGTCAGAACTACAAGATATACGCAGAAAACAACTTCACCTGTGTCCCATTGGTAGTGAAGCTCCTTGATCGTGGAATTAATTATGTGGGAACAGCCAGGCAGGTGAGCTTACCCAACTGTAACCTTGAAGACGATAAGAGCTTGAAGGAAAAAGGGAGAGGAAGCTTTGACATCCAAGTGGAGGCCAACCGCAACAGCTGTCAAATGGTATGACAGCAGAGCGGTCACACTTGTGTCTTCCTTTGCTGGACCAGACCCTATGCAGAAAATTCAATGCTGGGAGAAAGCCAACAAAACCTACGTAGAAGTTGAGAGGCCTTCCATTGTGGTTATGTGACAAAGGTAACTTCGCCACTATGGACTGACGGCTTTGGGCCGGGTAATATTGCACTTTATTAGCGTGATTGCACAGTACAGTTAACATTGCGTATTTGCACATAATTTATACTAATTATTGAAGTAGTATTTTTTAGCTGATTAAACCGTATTTATTGGAGTGTCGTCTGGGAGATGCTTCGCGGGTCCTCGGCTCCGCCTGAGAATATAGGGGAGTTTGCGAGAGCGCCGAGAGCATGTATGCTGGTCTGCATGACAGAGGTTGAGTGTAATGAGGGTGCAAATAATATGTTGAAGTCTGTGGCTGCTGATTGTGCGCACCTGGGGCCCTGGGTTGTCTCCTCCCCCCTCACCTGTGTCTAATTGCTCCCCCTCACCTGTGTCTTGTTAGTCTGTGTATTTAAGTGCTGTTTCTTGTTGGGCTGGGAGTGTGTGTGAGATCGTTGTGGCTGCAGGATGTGAGAAAGGAAAACAGCAGGATTGAGGCTGTGAACTTTGTGCACAGTGTTTTAATAAATGCCCACGTCGGGTTATATTTTTACCTCCTTGCTTGGTCTGGGCCGCTCAACGGTCAGTCTCACAGGGTACTTATAACAAGTACATGGGAGGTGTGTATTTGTTGGACTCATTTACGGCCAAATACAAGTCCCCCATGAAATCCGGACGCTGGTACGTGTACATCTTCTGGCACATCATCATCCTTGCTGTGATTAACGCCTGGCTCCTCTACAAGCAGGACTACAAAGCTCTAAAGGTGCCAAAGCAGGAGATCCTGAACAGGAGACAGTTTCAGGCAGATCTAGCATCCTCTCTCATCCTGGTAAGAATGCATTTCTGCTATTTGCCGTTTGTAATATTTTTAAATATTTCACTGTCATATTTTTGACTCGTATCCTAATGTCTTTTTGACATGTATCTAAATTGATTCTGTTCTAATCAGGTGAACACAGCACCAACAGTGACATCAAGGAGCCCATTGAATGCTCAGAAGAGACCATCCTCAGGTGATGGGAGTCCACCAAACGGGGCCCCATCCAAGAGACCCCACCCTCCACTGGATGTACGCAAGGACCTAATGGCACATTTTTCCAGTGAAGACAAAGAGAGGAAACGAGAAACAAATCCGTTTTCCTGACTTTATTTTTTTTGAGAAAGTTACCGATGCACCAAGGAGGAAGTGGAACACACATTAGACAACCATTTCATTGCAGACTGTTATGTTTACGTGGGGAAATGACAGAGCATACATTATTTGAGATAGACTATATTTTGAAGTCAGACTTAATTTTATGGACATTTCGGCCAGGGGTGTAGAGCTATTGGTTTAAGCACCGGATTGGCAAAACAGGAGAGTTTGTAAACCAGTCTGCTTTGATCTATGAATTAATGTCCGTGACTCGCAGAGTACCTGCTTCCCCCGCAGCTTTTTTATAGGGAAACAAACACTCAGAACACACACACAGAGCCAGTGGCGGACTGCCCCCCATGGGCAGGGTGAGATTCCCGGGCTGATTTTTAGTCCCAGTCCGCCCATCATGCGTCCTGATGACCGGCGATCTCCTCCATAAAACTAATAAAAGGGGGAGTAATCGGGCAGTTCGGTGTGTGTGTAGAGGTGTGTGTGGTTAAAACGGCCTGTGGTCACTCTTTATTGCTGTTCAACGAAGGTAAAAACAGAAGGCGGTGCGTAAAAGCTCTTTGAGCGCTGGTGCTGCTCTTCTCTGAGTTACACGTCCCGCTGCCTCCTGGAGTGACCACACACCCCTGGCCGAAATATCCTTAAAGTGAGGTCTGAGTACAAAATATATCTCAAATAATGCACTGTCATTTCCCCACGTAAACATAACAGTCTGCAATGAAATGGTTGTGTCCTGTGCGCTTCACTTCCTCCTTGGCGCACCGGTAACTTTCTCCCCCCAAAAAAGTCAGGATAACGGGTTAGTATCTCGTGCGCACTAGATTAGGGGTGTAACAACTAATCGACTTAATTGATTAAAATCGATTGCCAAATTAGTTGGCAACTAATTCAGTCGTCGATTCGTTGGTGACGTCATCACATGTGTTCTACACCCCGTTAAGCTCCAACGTTATCGCTCTTTTTTATCGGTACAGGAGACATTTAAAACATGTCATATGTATTATTGCTACATAAACATTATATCGCAGTCTTAGTGTCGCCAACTCAGTTTCTAATATGCAATATGACTACAAAATGCGTCTATAATGTATTTTCGATCTTCCCAATTCAGACGAGAGATCTCTCCCCCGCCTGCTTGCGAGGGGGCGGGGCAGTTTACACACACACGCAGGAGATGGGGGAGAGAACGCGCTCCGAGGTGTGGTTAAACTTTAGCCGTCTCGATGTGGACAATGCTCGTTACCAAAAGTGCAATAACAGTTTATCATATAAAGGCATAAAACGAGCAATTTGTCTAAACATTTAGCAAAAGTGCACCACATTCAGACGGAGGAATGCACCGGGTTCGACTGTCTTTCTAGTAGCTCTGTAGCCCCGTCCACGAGTAACGTTTCCACGTCAGGTGTTATGTATGCTAGCAGCAACACACAGAGTTAACTCAGTTATAAAAACATAGGTTAAGGATTAGAGGTAACTGAGTTATTTTGTTAAAGTTTCAGCTATTCTGTTTACAGTTCTGTCATCACATTATTTAATATGATTTGTTAAAACATTGTTGTTTCTTTTGATGTGAAATATTATGCATTTAATTAAAATAAAAAGCAATGTTAGTTTTGTTCACAATTTGTTTAGTTAGTTTACCTTATTTCTTGTCAAAAGAACCGTTAATACTATCGTTAAAAGGACCGGATCGATAAGCAGTATTGATATAAGTAGTAGTACAGTTAAAACCTTAACGATCTGAATAATCGATTAATCGTTTCATTAATCGATAGATTAATCGATTATCAAATTAGTCGTTTGTTGCAGCCCTACACTAGATACTAACCCGTTATCCTGACTTTTTTTTTTTCTCTGTTTTTTTATTTTTTTTCATGTCCCTTTAGGGGCTCCATACATTACTATTTAATAAATGACTATTTATACAAAATATGACTGATGTGTGATTATTATTTATGCAATATACTGATATGGGGCTAAGGAAGCATTCACTCCTGCAAATTAACCCTTAATTGTTCAATATATTTATTCAGACAATGTGAGTAGAAATACAGAAATTCTGTTCCCACTTAAGGCCAACGTTGCAATATTACAACATTCTCCCTACAACAACATCTGAAAGGTCAAACAAAAATGTTGCTAATGTTTTTCTATGTTTGGCCATTACAGGGTTATATGTGTGAAGTAACATTACTGCAGTCTCATTATCAGAATCAGAAACGGGTTTATTACCAGGTACGTTCACACATACGAGGAATTTGTCTTGATGTCATGGTGCATACATAAAATATAAAACAAAGAATCTCCATATAAAACAAATCTAATACAAAACAAAAAACCTTTAAGGACATTGTAATAAAATATAGTTAAATAGCAATAAAATAAAGCAATAATTTACAGCAAAAGGGAATGCAATGAGTTATAGAATATAAACTATGAAATAAGAATATGTGCAGTAAGCAGTATTTGAACATTGCGTGCATTAATGTAATGCATATAGCGTCTACGTTGTGTCAGAGGGGGGGCCGGGCCTTGTTTAAGAGGCAGGTAGCGGAGGGGAAGAAACTGTTCAGGTGGCGAGAGGTTTTGGTCCTGATGGAGCGCAGCCTCCTGCCAGAGGGGAGGGGGGTGAACAGTTTGTGTTCAGGATGGGAGGGATTGGCCACTATCTTCCCGCCTCAGGGTTCTGGAGGCGTGCAGGTCGTGGAGGGATGGCAGATTGCAGCCGATCACCTTCTCTGCAGAACGGATGACACGCTGCAGCCTGCCCTTATCCTTGGCTTTGGCTGCGGCGTACCAGATGGTGATGGAGGTGAGGATGGACTCGGTGATGGAGGTGTAGAAGTTCACCATCTTTGGCAGGTTGAATTTCTTCAGCTGCCTCAAGAAGAACATCCTCTGCTGTGCTTTTTTGATGAGGGAGCCGATGTTCTGCTCCCATTTGAGGTCCTGGGCGATGATGTTGCCCAGGAAGCGGAAAGACTCCACAGCAGTGACTGGGGTGTCACACAGAGTGATGGGGGCGGGTGGGGCTACGTTCTTCCTACAGTAAAGTCCACAACCATCTCCACTGTCTTGAGAGTGTTGAGCTCCAGGTGGTTGTCCCTACACCAGGTCACCAGATGGTCCATCTCCCACCTGAAGAAGAGCAGAGGGGAAAGAACGCAGCCTTGAGGGGAACCGGTGCTGATGGTCTGGGGGTCAGAGACGTGTTTCCCCAGCCTCACGTGCTGCTTCCTATCAGACAGGAAGTCGTGATTGTGCTGCCATATGAACAAAACTGTTATTTGCCATTCTATTTTATTCAAAGTTTCATACTTTGGCTTTATCTTAATCTTCAAAAAAACACTATTGATCTCACATTCAGGAGTGTGTGTTTGTTCGTGCACGGCTGGATTTACCCGCCCTTCGCTGCCCACTGGGTCTCCCCTCACTTCCCTCACTTCCCTCCTGTTCCTCCCACTCTCTGCTCGCCGTGTCCGTCACCTTCAAGCACGCGTCATGTGGTGCACACAGCAGACTTCACATGGCAGCTTCAATATATTTAGCCTGAGGCCCGATACTCACCAGTACTCCTTTGGTGAATGATCCGTGTACGCTTCGTTCATTCATTGATGGCAGAAACGAGAAAACAGTGGTGAATGAAGCTAATTCACAGTAAACACACACACACACACACACACACACACACTGCTAACGTAAATTAAACCGAGGCCACAAGTGAACAGTAAAAGATGGCAGTGTTATTTTAGTTTGAACGGCTCTCAGAGTTTGAACAGTAATAACTGAATAACTTATGCCTGTCAGTAATTTAGAAAATGTTGGATGTGTTCCCCCCCCCCCCCCCCCCAATATAAAGTAAACTTCGTGACCTAAAAATGCGACCTGGAGCTCATCATTCACAGTATAAAGCTGAAATGTAACTAAGTGCATTTACTCAAGTAGGCTACGTTCTCAAGTATAATTTTGAGATACTTGTACTTTACTTGAGTATTGCTATTTTATGCTTCTTATACTCCACTACACTTTGGAAGACATTGTTGTACTTCTTACTCCACTACATTTATTTGACAGCATTAGTTACTTTGAATCATGAGATTAGTTCAAAAATATAAATCAAATTCTAAATTATGATGTATTATTATTATGGATTAAACTACCCTGCAGTACATAAAGTAATCAAAAATAATTTCTATGTTTACTAGCTGCAACATTATTGATGAAACACAAATTGGCGTGGGGCAAAAAAATGTCAAAAACATACTTTTGTATTACAGTACCATTGCTAAAATATTTTCGTCATACTTAAAATGTCTTATAATTATATTGTTGATGTTTTTTTTACAGTAAGTGAAAGTGTCTCTGCAGTTTGAGACCTGTGAGTTAGTGCATCACTAATTATAATCCAGTGATATAATACATATTATTGTCAAATGAGCCATTCTGCATAATGAGTACTTTTTACTTTAAGTATATTTTGATACTAATACTTTTGAATTTAGTAAGGTAAGGTTGTGAATGTATGACTTTTACTTAGTAAAATATCTGCATACTTTTTCCACCAATAGTTTAATTTAGTTTTCTTCATTTTTGTTCTGATTCAAGCATTCTATTTTCAGTTGTTTCTCACTTCATTTTTCTTGTAAATTGTATGCAGGAGGACAGCCGAAGTGATGCAACTAAACACGTCCTGAAGATCCTGGTTGTCCATGGTGCCAATGGAGAGGATCCAGTGGATGCAGCCCTCCTGCTTGAAGGCAAAGAGATGATGCCAGGATGCGGCAGTACTGCCAAGGCATGCACGCTGCTTAAAGGGCTGATTTATGCCTTAAACCTGGCATACCCTGGCAACACTGCGCTACACTTTCGAGGTGTTCCAGAGACCTTTTCTCTGACTGGATGGGATTAAGCTGACCCCGAAAGCTTTAAAGTTGAACCTGCTGTCTTAAAGACATGGCAAAAAACAATCTTGGACCATACATATCAACTGACTTCTTGATATGTACCTTCCACTGTCCTACATTGATGTTTACCTTAGCTGTTAATCAAAATGTTAAAATGCATTAAGGTTTTTATGGCATACTTAAAGTGCACCAATTCAGAGTGCCGGTTTAAATGTTGCAATTGCTCAGTTTCAGGGAGCTGTATGTTTTTATTCAATGTTTAAAAAGCACCACTCCAAATCTATGTTGATGGAGTAGATTTGTCTTGTGGCAGTGATATTTTTATTTTATATTTTTGATAAGTTAATGTTGGTTAATAGTGATTGAATTGTTTTACAGAACAGCAGACCCATGGGTTAATATTTACTCATACTTTAATACGTTCTTCAATAGAGCAAATATTACCATTAAAGTCATGCCACTGTTATATTTTGTATTATGACTGCTGAGATTATATTTTGTATTATGACTGCTGAGATTAAAATTTTTATTATGACTGCTGAGATTGTGTTTATTGAGTATCCAGACTTAAAGGGTCAGTGTGTAGTATTTGGGGTTTTCTGTTATCTTTTAGCAAAGATTATATTTAATGTTGACAAAATAAAGTTTAATTGTATTGTATTTTAGTTGTGTGATTTGTGCTCAATGTATATTAAATGCATAGATTATTATTATTATTTATTAGTAACATTTTTCAAAAGTAAATGAGTAACAATTACATAATTAAAGTGAGTAATATAACTTCAAACAAACGAGTAATTCAACATTTTAAACAGAAAAAACATGATGGTGGTAATTACATTTTGACTTGATACTGAAAGTAAGTTCTACTTGATATTACAGCAGTAAAATATACTTAAAAAATGTGAGTACAAATACGATTTAATCAAGTAAATCCTACAAGTCGTTTCTTTCAGTGCATGCATGTTTGCTCTTTTTCAGATACATATTTGTAAAAGTTTAAAAATAAATGTCTTAAAAGTTAGTTGACACAACGGCTTCACTAAAATATGGCCTTAAGATTTGTTAATGGCGGCCAGGTATTCCTAGGAATAATGTCCATATTGGATGATCCTCCCCTCCAAATTTCCATTGAGACATTTTCAGAAAGTTGTGTGTCCTATATGTAGTGATCCAGAAAGTGTGGAGGTCAGTTTGATGAATGGATGTGAAACATTTCAGACTTTTATCAAGGTGAATGGAGTTTGCATTTGCCACAAAGTGAAATTAACTTCTGCCTTTTTATTGACCGTAACCAGTCCTTACTCTATTCATGTCCAATTGTGCTTTTACCTTAGTGTATTTGCCATAAGCATGATGTCCAAGCCTAACATAATTGTTGTTGCCATGTGTTACCGTGGTTCATTATTCAAAAGTGGTGTGAAAACATGAAATCTCAGGTGTACATGCATTGCGGAAGAGAAGACTTTTCATTAAAGAGGACAAATTATTCTTATCTTTATTTTCAGGTTCATATTTTAATTTTGTGCTGCTACTGTGACATGTTCACATGCTTTAATGTTCAAAAAGGTCTTTGTTTTTCTCATACTGCCTGTGCTGCAGTACCTCTTTTCTGCTCTGTTGTTATTGGTTAGGGATGTCCTGCCCCCTATAATAAAATAATAAATACAAATATAATAATAATAATTCAATATTATTATTGTGTATTTTATATGTTTGATGCTTTAGCATCGGTTACCTGGAACGTTCATGCCAATTAAGCCTAATTAAACTGCATTTATTTGAATAGTGTTTCATTTTTAGTTGGTTGAAACTAAATATTGCACACAATTTATTAATTTAATATGTGTTTTAAAAAAAACCTGTCTGCAGGGGATTTTTAAATGAACGAAAGCCACTGTGACATGGTGCAGGTCTGCTGCCCCGAGGCTGTTTTTTGAACATTTAAGCGCCTACAGTACCTGCTGCTCTTCAATTGGTTTTATCCTTTACGATAACTGTCCTTTTGGGTCAAATATTGATTTTTTTGTTAGATTCCCTTGAAAACCAAAAATTGAATGTTAAGAATAATTGTAAGCTTACACAATTGCTACATTTTATTCTGAGATTTATTTTCCTTGTGCTTTTTGTAGTTGTGCACATTTTGGTAAGACAACACATACATACTGTATATTATCTTTACGTATACAAAACACACTTTTTCCCCCATTCAATAAGATTAAAGCATTCAGAAACAGACAGCATTGATTCGCTAATCTGGTTTCTACGGGCAGTGAGTAATTTATAACATCTAATTGGACAGTGACGATGCTTTCAGACTACTGGCTGTTTTCCTCGGCTGCCTTAATCTGTTCTCCTATAACAGCACTGAGTATACATGTAGCAGACAGACAAGCAGTTTATCACCTCTCCTTCAACTGTATCATTCAGCAGGTCGGATGTTTCTAGATGTTGCAGAGGCAGAAAGAGACAGGAAGGAAGAACTCCAGGAGGGAAAACATGTATTTTCTTTGCCCTCTGAAAAGACATTTCTGACTCTCCTTGACACATATTCCCTGTACTATCACTTAAACAGCTCTTAAGGAGGTAATATCTATTGGCAGCGCGATTTTCAGACTGAAAACAGGAAGAGAAAGTGCAAGGAAAAACATTTGTAGGTTGTCACACTGTATAAAAGTGAGCTGCAATGATTTCCAATGCTGTCTAAACTTTCACGCATACTGTATGCAGAGCAGTTCCCAGGACTAATTTCCTTGAGTGCTCTCAACAATTCTGTGAGATGTGTTTGGATTTTTGAGTGCATGCTTTGAATCGTTTCAGAGTCCTCTTTGGACTCCTTTTCAATCATCAAGCATTTGGCTGAGAATCTTTTGAAATGCTGCAGACTATGTTACCCTGACTGTTATCTGTTTATTGGAAGCTGAACATGCACAATGGGACGGATTTTATAACTGTGAAATGATTTATTCTTCCACTGCTTTTGCTTCTTTAAGTAGAATTGCATTAAAACAATGGCCAACTCTCACTTCTTTGAAAGTTACCTAAATGGTCAGTTTTATTGGCTTATTTGAACAACGCGATTGCAAGATTCAATATTATTGCAGATCTGCTGTAGGATGGCGAGTGCACATGGTCACGTAGCTAACATAGTCATTTCAGATTTACTGACGAAACACTTACAATTATGAAGCAGACTAACTCTTCCAACAGTGACAGTTGGCCAATTTTATACAGTGATGATTCCCAACATCAACAAGCCTTCTTGCAGCATTTTTTTTTAATTGCAGCGGGGCTTTTCTTTCGTTTATGCAGTGATTTTTGTGGCGGTAGTGGCTCAGCCAGCTCGCCGGTTCAATGCCAGTTGGGACAAAAGGAAATACGGAGTGTGGACTGGAGAGGTGCCAGTTCACCTCCTTGGCACTGCCGTGATGAGGTGCCCTTAAGCAAGGCACTGAACCCCCAACTGACTGGCAGCCTCTTCGCTCTGCCACCTCTCCTATCCTGCATGTGGTTCTGTTTGTGCATGTATATCCTCTGATCATTTATATAATAATACATGTCATTTATACAGCGCTTTTCCTGGTGCTCAAAGCGCTAATGTGTAATGTGTGTAAAAACAAAACAGAGTGGCAAAAGTAATTTAATTTAATGACATAATTAATAAATGACTATGGTGTGTGTTGTCAAAGGTTAGGGTTATGCACACATGAAAAATCCATTTGCTTGTGTTTTGGCAGCGAGTTTCTCTTAAGAGAAGTGTTTTGGGCCATTGTAGCGTGTTTTCCCATCATACACCATTGTTTAATCAGTGAACAAACATAAGGTCTGTCTGTAGTCTAGATAGTTGCGAGTCAACAAACAGAGACAATGCAAATGCATGGTGGTCTGATAGATAAGCCTTTGCTAAGTTAAGCTAATTGCCAACCAGCGACAGCTACAGCAGTGTTGATCTTCTTCCTTAAAAGTCTGCAAAAAAAGGGGAACAAAATGTGTCCTGCAAAATGTTGAAGTATTCCTTTAAAGCTGCACTCAGCTCTGTTTTTTTTAACCAGCAATGGGTTGGAAAGCTCTGTGTGATGTGAAATGGCTTGTTTCGCAGTGATGATCATCCTTCAGTTCTATAGAGCAGCTCACTGTTTTTGTTTGCTTCTGCAGCTAAAGAGTCAGATATTTTCTTCAGGAGCTGATTGAAATGAAAACGGAGCGAAAAATAATTAATCTTGTTGCCAGAACCACCCCTCGAAATGAATGATAATCTCTCTTTATGTCTGAAAACACGTTACAATGAATCCATCCACTTTCTATAAATTAGCCTTAACTGACTCTACATGATGGGCATCACTTTCTTTTAAGGATATTAACCACTGCAACCTACTTGAACCATTTTGTCTATTGCATTTGAATGCACTATTTTATGTCTTGTGCTTTAAGCTTTAATTGTATATTACACTGCTGGAGGACCCATTGTGAATTTGAGAAATAAAGGCTTTGGATCTTTGAAATATTCATTGTACTATTAATATCTTAGTAATGCGGTTACCAAAATATAAACTGCTAAATAATACACATCAAAAATATATTATTAATTTTCCTCTCTCCCAAGATTGCTTTTGGAGCTCATTGTATAGGATTCTCCAAACAAATCGTCAAGATTCCTCAGACACGATGCATATGGGGCTCCATAATTAGGAGGGGGGAATATGTTGCTTTAAGAAGATTTGTGTTTGGCTCAGCTGTAGGGATTCAGAAACCAAACGGGTGTGGTTAAGATGTTGATGAAAGATACAATGAGGTTACGTCCGCAGTAGATTTCTCATTTTGGTGCAGCAGCTCAGCTTATAGCCTAATCAGCTGTTCGTATTGGCTTTTGATTGGTGCAGGGTATCTGGTTTTATAAGCAATTATCCTTTACCCAGGAATCAGGTTGTTTTCGGCTCAGTATGTCCTTTGCTTGAAAAAAGAAAAGAAAATAGAAACAGTGTTTCTTGGATCTTTCATGTTGTTTTAGTTTCTGTGACCGGA
This sequence comes from Notothenia rossii, assembly GCF_949606895.1. Lineage (NCBI taxonomy): Eukaryota > Metazoa > Chordata > Actinopteri > Perciformes > Nototheniidae > Notothenia > Notothenia rossii. The sequence goes on along the minus strand of NC_136903.1, from coordinate 66,197,117 downwards.
ACAGCACAGTGTGAGGCCTTCGGGCGACAAATGAAGGGGTGGGACCTTTTGCTCTCATCAACATTTAAAAACTCTGAGTTGTTCAGTTGCATAAGGTTTTATGGGACCCTGTTTCAGACCTTTCTACATCCCAGGGACTTTGAGACTAATAGCATTTGTCACAAGTTGTTGAACATACATTTAGTTTAGCATTTGCAGACTTTGTTTTGACCCAGAGGAGAATTTAAAATGTGCCTTGAGGCAAAAAGCAATAGTGTCATATGTATCTTGCAGCTAAGGGGAAAAAACGATGGGATACATTCTGATTCCCAACAGCTATGTCCACTTTAGGCTTGACACATGCATTCAAAAATATATTAATGAAGAAAAGCTGTAATTTCTGTTCACTCCATTGTGTAGCAGGTTCAATATAAATGGAGCTGTGTCCTCAAGAGGAGGTCTTGAAGCTTCAGGCTCTGGAGGAGTAGAGTGTTGATTGTTCTGGGAAATTGTTCACTTACACACATCATAACACTGCAGGTCGATTTATAAGGTAGGAAGTGAGTCATGAAAGTGTCCGCTTCGATGTGAAAAGTTGAAGTCAGATCTTTTATCTTAAAAGCTTTAAAGATTAAACACACAACTTTCAGAGATTAAGGTTTAAGACTTCAGCTTTTCTTGCTGCAATTTCCCACGTGTTTAGGAATTGTTCTTCCGACTTTGGTTTGTTGTAAGTTGTAATTTCTAAACAATATATAAGCTACAAATATGTGCTTTAGGCCTATTTATCAGTCTGTTTCCAGTAATTGTGTGACATCAAAGGAAAAGGCAATGATCAGCTAAGCCATGAAATGTCAAAATGTTCAAACCATCCCACAATTTTACCCGTTAACGTGAGGGTAAGTACGTTTTTTCCTGTTGGGAACACATTTTTACAATTATTCGACACCTAATGAATGCAGCACAAATGCTTGAGTTGAATCTGCTCCAAAATTGTGGGTTCTTTCTTGGCCCGTGCTACACTCTTCCACATCACCATTCCATTAAAAGTGATACATTCAACATACTCATTGGATTCTTTTCAACATTTCATGAGAAACGTATGTAAATGGTTAGTGGTGTTAGGGGTGGTTTGTGCTAAAATCCTGATTATTCTGATCTCAAACAATCCAAAAACAAAGAGGGCAGAGATTACTCCCATTAGTAAATATGTTGTGTATTCTTATTGCTACCACCCTTACACACACAGATTTAAACACATGTCAAATCTGAAAAAAAAAAACATTTTGGTTATGGATACAGAATAATCATCCCACTATGTGAGATGACCCACAAGCAAAAGATCTGTATGCAAAAGGCATTTTAAGTGGAGCTTTATTTATCGTTGCACGAGTCCCCTCGTCCAGAAAATATGTGGATTTTATATTAATCTCAACAGAAGGTTTAACAGCCCGATCAATCCAGTAAAATGATAGGGTCTGAGTCTGTTGTAGATAAACATTTCCTGTTAGTCATTCTTTATATTGTGTTGCCAATGTGCCTCAATGGGAAAAAAATATTCCCCATGCATCATTATTTCTTTCAGATAGGAGGTCCTGTGAACATAATCAAAGCCAGCGTTGCTCAGTGTTGTCCACATCCGGTGAGTCAGGAGCGGTCATATCAGGAAGGATGAGCTGGGTATCAGCCTGGAAATCAGGAAGACAGAAATTTATAAATACCTGAAGCCATTTCCTCTCTTGCATTGTGTGATGCTGTGTATATATTACTGTTAGAGCTCCCATCCTCTCCGTGACCAGGCAGCTGTCTCTGCTCATACAAGTAGAGTGCTGTTTTAGCGTATGCATCACATTTACCTACAGTGTCATCCTCGGTGTCACTGCTGGTGCTGGTGGAGAAGGGGTTTGAATAGCTTGCAATATATCATGATTTTAACAGCTTCAGGGATTGAGTTCATCTCCATCTAGACTTGACCTACTTCATAGCAAAGTCCACACAAACTAAGTTGTTGTAGATTTCCCTTGTGGGAAAAGACAAATGTGGATATTTCCTAAGTATTCAGTGTCCACTTTGTGTCTTCTTTTGTTACACATAATCCGCATTCACCGTCCCAATCCAGCTCCAATTTACTGTTTGAACACACATCCTCCTGCAATGAGGTGTTGTGATGTGAATAAATATGTATCAGTTCGTAGACATGAATATAACAATTGCAATGACACAACATAATGTAATGTGTTATTGTGATTCTAATCTCCTCAATAGTGATCATAAAGTACATTTTAAGTTCGCTATTTAAATCATTATTTAAGAGTATAAACATAGTTGATTACTCAATTCTGATTGGTCAATTTGGACATCTGCAGTGAAGTCCGGTTAATTTAAGGTTAAGGTGGACAACAAACTCCATTAGAAAACACCATGAAATACTTTTTGAATATTCATTTTTATATTTGTGGAGAACACACATTTTGGATTCACAATGGCTAAACTCGTCCCAGTAAAGAAAAGACAAAGAGTGCAAGAGAAGTAAAGCGGTTAAAAGACAGAGTAGCCTACTGGCCATCAAAGTAATCAACAAAAGAAGACAGACAACTCCATCGTGCCCCAGCTTCTGTTATTTTCCTGAACTCAGCAGAGGAGGGGTGAAGAAAGAATGTCAAGAGTCCTGAGAGATTTGAATGAAGAAGCGAAAGAGCCAATCACTATCTAGCCAGTCAACAGTAATATATACTGCAACGTGATCCTGAGTACTAATTGTATTCAACTCAATGCTTCTGTTGGAGATTAAATAGGTTTTCTAAACACCTCTATTTTAAAAATAGGACTATTTTAGTTGTAGTTACATGCTACTGTGATAACAAAGAACAGGTATTGTAATATCTGTAATACTGGTCCCTAAAAGATGACTAAGGCAGAGATTCCTATTGTGGAAAACAACTGCTTTCTGCTTTTAATGTTATATTTATTTAGGCCTAACAATGTTTGCTTCTGCAGTTTATTTTCTAGTTCAGGTCAGTTCTCTCATTTACACATTTTCTGTGTCAGTATATTATAACACAAATAATAACAGCAAGTTGGAGTACCTGTCTTTGTGTTTGTTTGTTTTTTCATAGCTAGTGGTTAGAAAATCTTATCATTTTCCAGTGTGCACTGCAGTAGTTTGAGAACATTTTAGCACACTTTGAAAAATAAAACTTATGAAGCATATACTTCCTACTTTGCAAAATGTTTTCACTTTTCTACTGTGAACATGCATTAGTATTTAGAATGAATTTGAGACTGTGTGTCTGCCATGCTAGCAGCTCTGTGAGGTTAGCGTGTTAGCATGCTAACATTTCAAATCACTTACAAACACAAAGTAGCCAACAGCTGAGGCTGATGGGAATGTTATTAGTTTTCCAGGTTTTTGGTACAAAGTTATAATAGTGGTTCATTAACAAAAGTCAAGGAATCAAAATAATCAAATCATTTTATGGCAATATATAGGCTAGTTACTGAGACACGTTGCTCAACTACAAATGCTAACCTCATGGTGTTAATGTAAAAAAAAACGAGTTGATATCCTCATGTGATGGATCATAGTCAACAGGATTTATCCTCTGCACCACAAGGGCCTTTACAAAATGTCACAGCAAAATGTGATCTAAACAATAGTTGGTGAGATGTGTCATTCTGGATTAATGTAGTGGAGCATTAGACACTGCCATCCTTAGAAATATGACGCTTACATTGTAAATGATCAAAATACAATTTATCCATAAACCAAAATCGTGTATGTGCCAAAATACAGTAGAACTGCGGAAATGCAATTTGAATTATGAATATATTAAAGAATGAAGCAAAGAATATGGGTAAAATATTGATTAAAAGACTTCCATGTGGTGCTGTTTCTTTGTGATTCTTTGAACAGCCAAGATCCAGAGAACAAGAGTGAGACAGCCCCCTGACAGCATATCTTCTGAAATGTATTTACCATACAACATCATGATGCATTTGAGGTCGGCTGGGCTTAAAGCAGAGAGTGAAATGGTGCATATCAAATGAAAGCAATATTGGCAGTGAATGTGAGAGGCCCTGGCTGCGGTATACCAGGCTCTGTATTCTGCTGTCACAGTGTTTCCCCATCCTTGTTAGGATGGCCTAGATTCATCATAAAGGCTTTACCCACCTCCTCACACTTGTTTTATTTTTCTCTGAGGGAAACAAGTTGCCCAAGTGTCTGTGTTTAACCTGGGGTTCTCTGCGTACAGCACTCGTCTGGTTCCTCTCCCTCCCTCGGGCTCAATTAAAAGCGTCACTCAGTGGCCTCACAGTGGCCTCACAGTGGAGATGATCACTGGCTGCGTGTTACGGACAGACGTGTGTAATCTTTTAAATAACGAAACCTTGGAGATAAGAAGACTACTGACGTCTCGGTATGACGTGGGTTACAGTAGCTTTGAAAATAACTAAAGAAACACACAACAGCTTACTTACTCAATAAAATACATTATTAAAATGCCTATACTTCTGAAAGATTATAAAATTAAACTCTTTTGGCCCCAAAAATATGCACACCATTTTAGCAGTTTAAATATACAATAATTGTAACCTGCATTTGAAAAAAAAAGGCTTCAACCATACGTACAATAATATCTAATATTGTAAAAGCCTCTTAGAATCAAATACATAATAAACGATGGAGTCAAGGTTAATATAAAATATGTATACTAGTGTTGTATGTTAAACCAGTTGCTGGTAGATTATCCTCAGATACATGGGAATATTTAATTATTCTTAGAGTAATTATAGTTATTGTTTCCTGGAATGTAATTTCAGCCAGTAATTACATCTGATAACATGAAGCCTTTTTCTAACTGCAAATCTCCTGTAACTGAAAGCTAATACTGCATACCAAGTCACAAGTGCAAAGATGCTTGTTAGAAAAAGTGGTGATATTCTTTATTTTTGTCTTCCCAATTTGATTTGTCCAATTAAAAGACCAAAACCAGCATTGCATTGAACCATCTAACAAGTCTGTATAACTGGATACAGCTTATTCCTCAGTGCCACAAACCCCCATTCATGTTCAGAAACCATTAAAAACACATCAATGAGCCACACATGAAAAACAAGGGCCATGCCAAACTGAAGATTATTATGTTTTAATATTATAGACATCAAAATTGTACTTAAGAAAAGTAATTGGGTAAATGTTCTTCACTACATTCCACCTCTATGTAGCAGTGAGTGTCCAGGGAACGGACAATGCGACTATGAAATATCTTAAGTACCTGTGAGCTCACCTGAATAACTGCTGTGCTTGGCGGCCATCACAAATGTCCTGGCATCAGCTGTCTTCTGTGGAGAGGTCTGCTGGGACAGCATCATCTCCGCTGCTGACAGGAAGAGACTAACACACTTTAAGTTAGGAGGCCAGCTCCATCCAGTGGACGAGGAGGAGGAAGAGGAGAGAGGAAGAACAGATGTATGAAAGGGAGTCCTTCCTTCCTGCTGCCCTCCCTTTACAACCAGCACTGTTCCCAGTACACCACACAACCAATACCTGACGATTCAGACATTCATTCATCCACAATATAATGGACACCACTGTGCAATATCACTAGTTGTGCAATACCAGTTTAACAGTCAAATCAACCAGTCAAATGTCTTCTACTATATTTAGATTTTTTGTAGGCTTGCTTATTTTTTACATCTTGTTTTTCTTCACTGTTGTCTTTTGTTGTCTCCCTGTCCCCTCTACTGCTTTAACACTGCACATTTCTCAGCCGTGGAAGTAATAAAGGGTTATCTTTTTCTTATCTTAAGGCAGGAAGCCAACCTTTTTTAGGATAAGAGCTACAGTACTTTCAAAAAATAAAACAAGTCGTGAGCTACTTTTACTCGTCTTTTGTTTTTTGCAGTGCATATATTTAGCACATTTTAACAATATGATATGCTTACCTTTAACCTTTGTGTACTGTTTGGGTCTGTGGGCCCAGTTGTCAGTGTTTACTAAAAGAAAATGTATGCAATTTAATTATTTTAGCCTGTTTTATTTGGGGCTGGACCTCACATCCTCTAAGTTAAATGCATCAATCTGGTGCACTTTGAGCACAAAATGAATTTATGGATACAGCTCTCAACACTCAAAGGGAGCTGTATACTTTTCAATAATCCAAAAATCTTTAGAATATGATCACAACCAGGGTTGGGTTGTAACGGAATACATGTAACGGCGTTACGTAATCAGAATACAAAAAATACAACAACAAAAAGTAACTGTATTCAGCTCGCGTTACATTTGAAAAACGAGTAATCTGATTACAGTTACTTTCGTAAACCTGAAGTGAATACATTTTGGAATACTTATTGGAATTATTGGTGGAAAAGTTGCCTCACAAAATGTAATATTCATTACCGGCAGATCTGTGTGCACGGCGCTGCAGTGTGTTTGTGAGAGAGAGAGAGAGAGAGAGAGAGAGAGAGAGAGAGAGAGAGAGAGAGAGAGAGAGAGAGAGAGAGAGAGAGAGAGAGAGAGAGATGCAGCGTGTCTGTGAGGCCCGCCCCCGCACGCAGATGAGAGAGAGAGATCTATTTTGAAATATATTGAAAGTTAGAAACAGAGATAGTTCGATAAAATGTGCAAGAATCAGAGCCATGTATTCAGTAACTAATTATATTTTCAAAGTACCTCCCAACCCTGATCACAACCAATAACAAATCATTTAAACTTGTTTATTCGTATCATATGTTACATAGTTAGCATTCTTTATTTTTATTTATGTATATTTTACTAATCACTCCCCTTTTAAACTGTTTACTGTCCTATAGTACACATTGGAATGATGTATTACTTTATTTTGTACAACTATATTAAATAGATAAAGGTGCTATGAAGGGCCGTGTATGCCAATATTCAAACTCAAGGCCAGATGTGTTCAGTAGTGTGTGTGCAAGGTGTTCAGTCGTGAATGTGAGAGTATTTCAGTTGTGTGTGTGCAAGGTCAGATGTTTTCAGTAGTGTGTGTGTGAGGTGTTCAGTAGTGAATGTGAGAGGATTTCAATAGTGTGTGTGTGTGTGTGAGGTTAATTTTCAGTTGCGTGGGTGTGAGGTTAATTTTCAGTTGCGTGTGTGAGGTTAATTTTCAGTTGCATGTGTGTGAGGTTAATTTTCAGTGATATGTGTGAGGCTTAAATGTCAGTTGTGTGTGTGTGAGATGTTCAGTAGTGAATGTGAGAGTATTTCAGTAGTGTGTGTGCGAGGGCAGATTTTTTTCAGTAGTGTGTTGTGAGGTGCCGCTCCACATTGCTTTTCTTCACGACTGCAACGCTGGTCCCGCAAATCAAGCAAGAACATGATTGGTCGATATTCGTTGTGGGGGAGGAGGGGTGTTAGATAGATATAGACAGTGGCGGCTGGTGGAAAATATTTTTGGTGGGGCTATGGAAATGGTGACAAAACCATACTAGGGCATTTCAAATCAGGAGACTAAATACGAACATTGTGTGTGTGTGTGTGTGTGTGTGTGTGTGTGTGTGTGTGTGTGTGTGTGTGTGTGTGTGTGTGTATGTGTGTGTGTGTGTGTGTGTGTGTATCATACTTGCCAACCCTCCCGATTTTCGCGGGAGACTCCCACATTTCTCCCGATTTCTGACAAAATCAGATTTACTCACGACTGTTTCCACTCGGACTTTAATACAGCTACACCATTGTTTGGTTTCCATGGTAGCGCGTCTCTTTAGCAGCGCGCGCAACTCAAAGTTTGAGGGTGAGGAAGATGAAAACTGAACAAGAATCGACAACTCGACCCTCTGATCACTCCTTTCCTGTAAAATACAGGTCCAGCCCACACATATGCTCCATGGTGCCACAGGCATTGCCCTTACAACTACAATAAGCATGTAAATGTTAATCTACAGCTCCGGCGATCCTAGCACCGGAGTCTACACCTGCAGACAACTACTGTAGCGTCACCTTGGATACATACGAGTCCAAACAACTCACAGACACACAGGCCAGGGCGCTGAAAGGGCGCCCTTTGAGCATCAGATCTGACGACGCTGATTGGGTGAAATTATGTTTCGGCGGCATAGTTTACAGATAGCAATAGTCAGCTTGTTGGCTGCTGCTGCTCTGGCTGAGGGCTCCTTTCTACCGCCCGGACGAGAGAGGGTAATGATACACGCTGCGGCCAGGCAGGAAATATGTGACTTATCAGTAACTTTAGACATCGTAAAACAATTTTAAACGAGATTTTATTGTAGACTATACATTTTACTGATACCAACTATATATGTGGGAAGAGGGAGGGCGGCGCCCCTAGCGCCCTTTGAGCATCAGATCTGACGACGCTGATGAGGGCGGCGCCACGAGCGCCCCTATGGGCCGGCCGCCACTAGATATAGAGTTGTAGTAAGTAAATAGAGTTCGCTATGATTGAGGTTTCGTTTATAGGGTAGATTCTTTTAATTACATTTCCTATTTTTTTTTGTGTATTTTTTACATTTTGGATTTGCTTGTACTTATTGAGGGCTTGCGAGCTACCGGTACCGGTTGTACTGTCATACTATAACATTTGAATGCATACAATAATAAACGACATAATACTATGCTTTTTAATGACTCGATATACTAAGACTTATTTTAAAACATACTACAATGTGACATATTTAATGTCATCTTTATATCACTCTATAGCATGCATTATTTATGACATTTCTCTTTCATTCAGGCGCTGAACTATCAGAGCATTACTCCTTTGATTCTGCAATAACTGCAGGATATTCATGAGCTACTGTTTCCTAGCAACATAGTGTATGCACTGTGTATAGGCTACAGACTGTGATCACTCAGCACTATCAAAGACAAAACGTGAATGAAAACATTGGGCTATGATTCCTTAAGCACAAACACGGAGCATGAGAGCACTGCCGCTTGTTTTCAGAAATACTTCATCTAACAAATACCGCAATATTTTGCTTCATACATTCAGAGTCTCTTGTTTTGCATAAGCGCTCTTCTATCGCAGTCCACAGTGATAGTTGAGCATTTTGTGCGCCTGGCTCGCTCTCCTCTGCTGGAAGATCAGTCCTCTAGATCTTTCCTCAGTGTTTATGATGGTATCCAATAGCAATGCTGCACCGCTCAGTCAAAAGACCCCTGAGACAAACAGCACTGCATTGCTTTTCCTAATCCTGCTATGTATGTATATTGGAGCTCGATTCTAGACAAATGTGCTCCTGTGCTTATTCCGTCACCTGAGAGCAGCTGTATTGTGTTATCCTCAGGTGCACACAGGGGAGGACGGGAAGCACTTTTTATTTGCTCAGCTTTTCATACTTGCAAAAAGGAGGACTGTTTCAGGAACTGCTGAAGACTCAGTGTCCCCGTCCATTGCAATCAGCCACAGTTTATGTGATTAATGACATCGTTAATTGTTATTTGATGACTTTAACCATTGTAATTACTTTTTGAGACATATTTTGCAAGAAAAAAGGGTTTTTGTTTACACTTTTTATGGACTTTGACATGATTAAATTGCCTTAGGAAAGTGGGACAGAACCATTTCGAGAACATATGAAAGGATTAATAATTGCACCGTGCTCTAGTCCTTGTGTGATTGGTTTTGTGGGTATGTATGCTTATATTAATATTTCCCACTGATTTGGGAGCTGTATTTAATTAATTTACTTCACTAATCTGAAGGAGCTGTCATTGTCACTGTGATCAGGATGAGCAGCGGTCTACGTGCTGAGATGGAATTTTCCCTTTTTTATGAACGACATGGTTAAGTCCCCACATTTATAGTGTCAAAAGATCATATATGTTTTTAGATCTGTTGACGACCCATCATCTATCTGAGCATCAGTATCTTCCCATCAGCAGTTACCCTGTAGGGTGGATTACATTGAACTCTTTAGTCGTGTCATTATTGCTGCCCACAGAAATGCGTTTCTGAATGTATTTTGCCATTACGCTGCCAAACACAATCTCAAGTTGCCCCTAATATTCGTCAACTTTATTGAAAATAGCCTGTTTTCAGACTCACGTGCAGTGAAGCATTGAGAGGCCAGCTGTTGTAGAAATAACACAAGTCTCCTGTCTTCTAACAGTTAGGAGAGAAGTCCTTAGCTATGGAAACTAAAGTCTCTGCTGGTATTGGTATTATTTCAAAAAGTAATCAAAGAAAAGTTTATTATTTTTCCTCCTGTATGTGTAATTCTGTAGTATCTATCTATCTATCTATCTATCTATCTATCTATCTATCTATCTATCTATCTATCTATCTATCTATCTATCTGTCTGTCTGTCCATTCATCCATCCATCCATCCATCCATCCATCCATCCATCCATTCATCCATCCATCCATCCATCCATCCATTCATCCATCCATCCATCCATCCATCCATCCATCCATCCATCCATCCATCCATTCATTCATTCAAAACGTTTCTCTTTGAATGATTTGCAAGAGTTTACATCTATATTTACTTACGTAAAATGCATGCATATGTTGGCACTTTCCTAAGGCGTCCGAGAGATGCAAACACGCAACAGTAGCCCAAAACAATTCCAAGAGGAGAAATGTTTTTTTAAACTGCAGCACTTTTTTGTTGTTGGTGGTTATAACGTGTGTGCACCTGTCAGCCAAAGCACTTTACTATATTTAAAGGCATTTTACTGCAAAATCAAATACAAAAAATATACTTTCATGTTATGATTTTATATACTAATTTCATGATAATGAGTCAAAAGCTAAATTGATCTCTTGTCATGCTTTTGGTGTTTTTAACTATGAAGGAGAACTCCATTCCTACCAGCCGCATGCTTCACAGTCAAAGTCTGCACAGTTACAGTGTGAAGAAGCTGAAGGATGAGTTTATATTAACCTCATGAGAGAGCTTTGGAAACTGTGTCATGTGAACTATCATTATGTTAGCGTTGTCCCATTCAAATGACCAATATTTAAATTGTACAATCCTATAGGATTAACAGTGTTACTATTTACTTTAGAATTAGCTGTTAGATGGAGAACATTAACAGGGAGAAATGTCTTCTGTTTAATATAGAGAGAGTATATGCTTTTTTTCCTCTAGTACATGTAGTACAACAAAAATGTTGAATCCTGCTCACCGTATCTGTAACATCATGTGGGACTGATTATTTCAGTGTGAGGGTCTCGAGAAACAAAATAGAGGTTATGTGCAGCTTGCATTGGCCTCGGCCCACTGATTTATTTAATAAGTACTCACATCAGGGTCTGCAGTGTCTCTCATGCTGTTTATAGATTTTTATTTGGCAGCCAGCAGAAAAACGGTTCTGTTTCTATTTTTGTATTCAATGTTTCACAATTGTGTGTTTGGTTGTGCATTGGAAAGTGATGCATGCTGGATTAATATTGAGGGATTCATACTGACCGTTGAAACGTTTGCAGCATGGAAAATTGAAATGTGATACTGATACTTGCTGATGTGGTAATGCAACATAATAGACACCATTTTTATATTTAGTGCCTCTACTGTGACATGTTTCCATGCTTTAATGTTCAAAAAGCCTTTTATTTTTCTCATACTGCCTGTGCTGCAGCACCTCTTTTCACCCTCTGTCTGAAACCAGAGCTCAGTCTGCTCTGATTGGTTAGCTGGCCGGCTCTTTTGTGATTGGTCAACCACATAGAGATGTTTCGCCCCTTAGTCTATCACGTACAATGTGTTGAAACACTAGCCAATAGAAGCGCAAGTGTTACATAGTGATGTCACCATGTTACAAAGGCAAACAAAGGACTCCAATGGAGGCTTCAGGCAGGGGAGGGGGGGGTCGTGTGATTTGGGCCTTTGCAGACCATTTATTTTAATCGTTTATTTAGTAGGGACAATGCACAGTAATGAACACTTAAAACACTCAAAAGTGTCAAGCGTAACAGTGCCAGATTTAGCTTTTTACATACATTACATTACAACAACCTATACAACTCACTACAGGTAAGGGAAACCCCCCCAAAAGCTTTAAAGGGCCCTTTAAGGGACTCATCACTTTGTCACACCAGTGTTCTTGGTTAGTGCTTCATAGTCGCATGACATATTCCTCATTTGTTGCTAACAAAAGGGGAGAAAATCATCAACAGGAGTGTGTGTCATGCAAACCCGCAGCCTCATGAGACCAAACATTGAAGACACCTCATTCTGTCTCTGCTGTGAGAGGATGATATATAATCTGTCGTGAATATTTCAGTAACTAGCATTTGGGCATTTAGCACACTTGCAAAGCAACAACTGTTATTTCAGAGCCTTTTGTAAAGTGGGCTAACAGTATGAGAGAGGCGAGGAGAAGATGATAGAGGCTGAGAGATTGCTGCATGCAGAGGAGCTGGTTTGAAGTAGCAGCAAACCTTTCATTTGAAATAATTTCATGTTTCCCTCCAACAATTCTACGTTCTGCCAGAGCTATTATCAGAGCAGTGGTGGCAACATATTATTCAGAGGATGGCAGCTATTCTCTTCTTTCTTCAGGGCGGACAGACTGTTTTTGTTACATCACATTATTAGTTTACAAGAGGGATGAAATACCCGTATTCACAAAGAAGAACTGCCGATAATTTATTTGAAGATAATGCAAATGTGCTCATGTGCCATTCTGTATGCATTGCATGAGAAAATGAAAGCATCTCGCCCTTTATTTTTTAAGCTTATTAAGGAAGGAACCATCTCATAAAGGAAATCTTCTTTCAACAGAATCACACAAACCCGGAGTTGAAGTTTGAAAACATTTTTAATAGAAATAAAATTTTGTATAAAAAAAAAATAAACATGCTTCACACACTTCATTAGTTTTCATGAGGTTTTACAAATACATATTCAGATAGCCAGGCACTGTATCTTTTTGTACATTTCCCCCAATTTTAGGATATGTCAGGACATAAAGCAGACATCATCAATCTATTTAATAACATACATTAACTTGCCATTTAATTTGGTCAGCACTCACATTTTATTCTGCAACACAAATGGTGTTGAAAGTAATACAGAGGGAGGCATGAAGAGCAGCATTGAATTTACAACACAAATGACCCACAATGTTTTTCCCCAAGACATTAGAGGGCTTTTATACCGCACGAAGCCAACAATTAATCTGTTCAGCGAGCTGAGAGCGATTAATAGATATATTGTATACTTTTGCTATCAGATTTTCATCTGTTGAAAAGCCTTACACCTCCTCCTTATCATGAGAGTGCCTGAGGAGGACATGTAGAGTAATGAATGTTCTCAATAGCTGGTACATTATGGATATCACCTTCAGGTCATATTGCACAATCCTCTCAAGGGCATACTTCATCTTAATTCTCCTGCTAATGGATGTACAGCTAAGCTTTACCCTTACACTACGTGTGACCAAGAGAAAAGCTGGTGGCAGTGATGGGGGGTGTGGGGGGGGGGGGGGGGGTCATCCTGGACCACAGCTGACAGTTACACCTCCTGGATAAAATACGGTTGATTTTAACCACGGGCTGCTGTTTGAACGCACATACAGGTATGTGGAGGGCAGTGGCAGCCTTGGGCTAGCTGGTAATACAAATCATGGCCTCATTTAAGCACAGATAAATAATCACTCACTAGACCTTCACCATTTGAGAACAGTTTCAACGTACAACGGGCTCACGCCCAAACAATTGTTAACAACGCTGCAACAGATTTTAAAACGCATTCCAAATATATATATTTTTTTATTTTTTTTATTTTATCAACACAACACAGGATTTTGAAACTGGCATGCGCAAAATTGGCAGAGACCGTCTTAGAGTCCTTCTTTATGAATCCTGGAAAATAAAAAAACATGGAGTTCGGTTCAGATTTGTTGCATTGTTGAGATGATCGCCCTTTCCAGTAGTTTCACTCATGAGACCAGATGACATATAGAAAGAAAAACAAACACAACCCTCCCCCCTTGTCCATGTTTTCATGCCTTTTTGGTGTTGATTAATCCCTTGTGATGCCTTGAGGGTTTTCAGAGAGATTACGGCTTTTCAAAACTGGCAGACGACACAGAGAACACCTGAACATATTCTTGATTTTAGTTCAGTTTCCGTCAGCACGGCTCAAGATAACGGAGAAGTGTAGGAAAGAGGACACAGCGGAAATGTAAACACTCAAAAGTAAAGCTCCGTCCATCAGTCTCCCGGCCTCTGCCATGCAAGTATTTTTTTTTTTTTTTTTGTGTATTCTCTTGAGGCAGACAGAAGATGGGACTTTGCATTTACTGTTATCTGTTCCCTTGTCTGTCGGTCCCTGTGATCTCTCCTCACTTCACGTCTTTGGGCAACGCCTCTGTGATCTCCACCCGTACAATGACACATCAATTTTTTATGCCGGCTGTGTGAAAATCCACTGCGTGTTTTTATTGTAAATCCTGAATTATGATGAAAACCTTTGTCCCTTAGATTGCATGATTGCTGTAGCTGATGTATGTTTGCTTTGTTGGGTAATCTGAAAGAGAAAAATTAGATTAGAATGAGGTCAAGTTGAACCGTAGTAACCTGTGAGATAAGAAAGACTTCTAAAGGTGGAGTGGGCGTTTTGATCTGCCTTTTTTTTCCTGAAGTAAAAAGAGGAAATGCCAAATAGTGCAAACATGTGTTTAGTCCTAATGCTGCAGTGTAGCAAAAGCCAATTCAATTCTCTAATAAATCCTCAACTCTGGCTTTATTGTTGCCCTCCCTAAATGTCTGTTCTACCTACAGCAGATGGGGGTTTCAGTAAAGCCTCCTGCCCCCCCACACCTTATTTTCCTTCAGCCATCAGGCTTCAACTTCCCGATTGTCTCCGCGGACCGTGTTAGCTGATTCGCTGGGGTGGAGCAGATAAATCCTGACATATCGCCCACCAGATCTCGGCAGTTGTGGGCGCCGGCCCAGACAGGAATTTTTCAATTTCATCAAGCCATATATCCACAGTGGCGATGACAATGACGAATGGTGCTTATTCAAATAGCCATGCACTGTAAAGCCCTGTAAACGGTAACCCCATCAGAATAAATTGCTGCTGGCTATCAATACTGCCTTTGCCTTCTCGCCACTTATTGTAACAAAAGGCCCTATTAACCCTTCAGGGAAACTTAAAGCAGTGGAAGGAATGAATGTTGCACCGTGTGTTTACATGTGGCAATTCCGATTGGCCCCACCCCCATTGTTGCATTGTCACACAGTTTATATGGATTTCTGTTTTCTGTGTTAACGGGGAATATACGGTTAGCTCTTTTATTCTACTGCGAAGGGAAACATTTCTCAGCAGCGTGGGAAAGTAAGGAGTAAACAGCTTTTAAATGTGTGACAATAGGCTCCATTTCCTTTTTATAACAGGCCAGACGCAGCAAAATCATATCTGACATGACCCGTTGAACCGTTCTCAAACGGCGAGCTGATGAAGAGCGTTTTGGACGCCACATGAGTCATTTCTGCTGACTCAATTACTCAAGTCATCATTTACTTTACGTGTGTGTAACTGATACAGTCGCATAATTGTATTGATAGTCAGATTTGTTGAGGGCACGTCAGAGGCGCTCAGCTGTTTCAGATAAGAGTTTTAACTCTGACTGAACACAATGATTTTAATAGTTGTTCTCTGGATTATTATTATTATTTAGATTTATTGTTTTTTATACAGTTCACATTGTTCTAGAACCCAAGGTGAGGTCTTGAAATTAAGTGTTTTGTTCAAAACACAAAGATATTATATTTACACATAAAAAGTTCCATATACTGAATCTCATAAATGACTATAACCACAGTTTAATAAGTAGTTGAAGTCATTGATGAACACATATAGATTAGATCATTGGTGCCCTCAACCACATTAAGACTGAAGTCATTTATCTGAATGGTTCACACATTTTGATAGCCTTTTATTTTAGAAATAATCATTTCTGTTTTGTAGTAATGCTGCAATATCTTGTTCTGTTTATTAACATTTTATGTATATTATAATATGTGATAATGGTCAGATTTCACCTGTAGCCACTAAATTCAGTCAAATATTGAAAATAAAATGACATAATAAAAATAATGTTTCACTTGCCATATGTTAAGATTTCACTGAGTGTAGTTGAATTATTTAGCAGAATGTGTTTCTTTGTTGACAACAGACTTCACCCCCCACACTCATAACTAAGTATCCTATAATGCTTCATCTGACTTGCAAACAATATCCACCACCCCCCACCCCTTACATCACAAACAACAATGGGACAATTACTGGATTCTATGAAGTGTTATTTAACATACCAGACATCTGTTAATCAGGGATTATCTTTCACTGTGCTTCATATCTCCGCACCAATGTGTTTGCTTTACAGAAACTGAAGGACAGAATATGCCAGAAAATAAATACAACTGGGTGCTTTTAATCCTCATTAGCATGCATGCTCTTACTTTGTGTTTCCAGGCTTTCGCACAGCTCGGTCTTGGCCTCTCCGTTGGGTCTGAGTCCAGCCTTGGGGTTGAACTTGTTGGACATGGTGGCGGCAGTAACCACAGCCTTCAGGCTGCGTGTGCGCTTGGGCACATTCTGCTCGGGGTGGAAGAGAACAACGTAGACCTTGGGCATGTAGAGCAGCCCGAGAGACACGGAGGCGCTCAGACTCACGGAGATGGTCAGTGTGGTGGTTTGGATGTACATCTGCAAAACAACACAAACAGTTTAGCTCTTTTATTAAATTGTTCCGATGTTTCTATATGTGTAGAGTGACATCTGCTGTGTGTCATTCTGATTAGAGCATCCAATGACGCGTAGGTTGGCCAAGCTGTCGTTTAAGTATTTATACTGCGTCCAATATACTGTACGCTCCATACTATTTACTGCAAGCGGTGTAATAAAACTTGCTTTAAATCAGCATCTCATCTGCTTTATGGTGCGTAAGCCGAACCAGCCTACGCCGCCTTGTTTGTTTAATTTTCTGCCGTACTAGTTTTAATATGGCCATCACGTCAACCTGCACACAGATTTGATAATAGCAGTGTATGAGATACTTTTTTGATTCATAACAAGCAGTCCGATAAAAAAAGAGACGAGCTCGTGAATATTTTCCACATGGTCAGATCCTCTGAATGATGGGGGAGGGCGGCGCAGAGTATTATTCCCACTCATTCCATTTGAATTGTTTGCAAAGCTGCTGTGTATTAATGAGTCATCTTCAGGGAAGCATTAACGACGAAGGCAAGCAGTACATCATACAAGGTTCTGAAAACTTGACTGGCCAATTGAGAAGAAATACTTTGAATGGTTACAATTTAATGATACCACAGACTTCAATGCATCTAAAGTGTGGGTATTGCCCACAGTATCCAATGTATGACATGTCTAATATATGTAATATAATGCAATGTAAAGCACTTTGAGCACTTGCGCTAAAATAAATACCATGAATTAAACATAACTGTATTTGTTACAGCAGAAACTCTTAAAACTCTTTGTGTTTGCCACCTTTTTCTAAAAGTTCTGTGCTGCGTTCACATCATTTAGACCCAGGGTTTCCAAACTTTTTTCAATGAGGGCCACATACAGAAAAACATAGGAAGGGATTGGCCACTCAATGGAGGTTAGGTATATTGCCTCATAAGTTAAGTTATACAGTAAGTCAGCAAAATCAATCAAATCTAGCACAATTATGCTTGATACTTGGATGCTTGATACTTGGTTGTGCTTTAAGAAAGAAATCCGTTATACTTTTTGAATTTGCTGTGGGCCAACTCAAAATGGACAACAGGTTGCAGTTGGCCCCCGGGCCGTAGTTTGGACACCCCTGATTTAGACCCTAGAGCAAATGTGTAATATTAACGTCTACATAAACCTTTGAGGATTACTGACAGATACATAATCTCCAACTTGAAGGAACTACACAAGTTTTATCAAACCAGTAGCCTTTTTAATAAAGTCAAATATGAACACTAATTGAGTCGAAACAAAGTATTTTATGATTTTCTTCTCCATCTGGGGTATGAGGTTTTCCTGTTTTGTCAACGTTGCCAACCTTTTGCGAATATAACAAACGCAACAGGTCACATACAGATCATGATGCGAGCATACTAATGACCAAAATCAGTTTCTAGTTGATAAAAGGTCATACTGGTAAACAGCCTATCATAAAATAACCTTACAAATGTTATTATTATAATTTAGTGTTTTTGGCTGAAATACGATATATCTGTCCTCCACGGCATTTACAACCGGATGTTGCTTATCTCTCCCACACAAGGAAAAAACATGTTAATATTTTCTATGCCACATCTGGAATAATTTGAGCAGTGATTGAAATGGCGCCAAGAAGCCAAATATTTTTATTAGAATACTTTTATAAAATATACATGAAAGCATTATATTAAATAGATTACGTGGTATTTTTGTTTGTAAAATAGGACATCACTGTGTTAACATTATCACACACTGTCAACAAGTTGTTGTGTGCCTGCTTAATTCATGTGAAAGCTAAATTAAAGAGCTGCACCACGTTACAGAATGTTTACTCTAATGTGAGCAGAAGCTGGCAGCAGTCAGCATCAGCACTCTGGAAATAAAAAATCCTGTATCAAAACATGACATTTTTTATTGTCGAATAAGATTGTAAGATACCAGAGTTGGCCTTAGAACGAAGATGGACTGTTGTTGTTACAGTAAACAAGACAATATTCATCCAGCATATGGAAACATGTTTTAATATGGTTCGTCTTTCTTGCTTGCCGATTGTATATATGTGTTGAAAAAAATGTAATAATACTGCCACTCCAAAATCAAATTTGATCAGTAAAAACACATTCAAGCCTGACGCTCCAGCATCCGCTCTGCATCTGTTGCCATGGGAAACAAGATAAACTATCACCCTTTTTTTTTTTTACACGTAACCTTTTCTGTCTGAAGCAGAAGCTGTTTTTTGTGGAGTTTTTACGTCAACCATGACGTAAAATGCAACTAAAAGATGCCTTTATTCAAAGGCGCTACACTATAAAGATTTTCACTTTTTAAACATGCCGTGTAAATACTGCTATAGATGGGGCAAGATGAGTCAAAGAACTCATGAGCCAAGTCTTGTGATTGGCTCAAGCCTCTTTTTCAGACAGATATAATCGATTACGTGCTCGTCCTTGTAATTGTATGGCTTTCATTCACAGCACAGGATAACCGTTTTTTACCCCCTGAAATCTTACTACGTCTTGAGGTTGGAAATTGATCGTGCAAACCTCCATGCGGGAACATTTTCCTGAATATTTCAGGGACAGATGCATGTGAGAAAGCAACTTGTGATTCCGTCTCAATAGTATTATTCCTTCCTTTTGACGTTCCATCAGCAGCTGGGAGAGCCCCTCGTGTAGGTCCCTGCCTTTTTCATCAAAGCAGAGTCACATTAGCTTCCCATCCGTGACCCCTGCCTAAATATCTTGTTTGTTCGTATTATTTGTGACTCTCCACAGTGCTTTCAGCGGGGACTGGCTACATCTCATCTCAGCCAGTCGTGGTGCCATGCGGGACAGCTGGCTGGAGAGAAGAATGGGGGCTGTATGATGGAGGGACAGCTGCAGAACCCCCCCCCCCCTCTGGGCTCGGCTCACTGCAGCCTCAGGGACGGATGCAAAAAAAATAAGAGCTACAATTACAATGAACAGAAAAACATGGGGAAGAAGAAGTTATCTTCATCTTTGCGTATACTACATTTTTATTGGCCAATTCAATTGTCTATAAAACATCAGAAAATAAAAAACGTGAGATCTTTGAATGTTGTTTTGTCTGAGTCTTAAAAAACTGATTGAAGTCGTCTAGTTTTTACTTAAATTATACATTTCCATCATTTAACTACATAACTAGACGTCTAAACTCTAGTTGAAATAAAATGTTATTTTTTTAGGATCAAAGTTATAAAGTTATAAAGTTTCAAAGTTAGCACTTTGAATCGCCACGTGCTGAAAAGTGCTATGTAAATAAAATTGCCTTGCCTAAATCTGACAGAAAGTTAGTCAAAACAGAGTTATTAACAAACAAATTAAATTACTTAAATTATAATCACATAAAACGATCTTATTGAATTGTAACACCACTATGTTGAACTTGATATTTTACATGACATGTACATCTCTTAGTGGTTGACCAATCACAACAGAGCCAGCCAGCTAACCAATCAGAGCAGACTGGGCTCTGGTTTCAGACAGAGGGTGAAAAGAGGTGCTGCAGCACAGGCAGGATGAGAACAATAAAGAGCTTTTTGAGCATTACAGCATGGAAACATGCCACAGCAGAGCACTAAATACAAAACCTGAAAATATGCATAATAGGGCCCCAGTGCATGTTTTTAGCACTTTCCAGTTAATGGCATCATTGTTTCTAAATGATCTCAAAATTATCTTTTGCATTATGCATTATGTTGTTATTTATCAGTTGACATCTACGGTAAACCAATATATATATATATCTAATATAAGCTAATCTTGGCTGGTATGCCAGCCCTGCTAATTTACAGATTCAATTGTCACAGTACGAGCACCACGAAGAATTGTAACCCGGCCCTTATTTGAAATCAGTATAGCTAGGTTTGGTATTTCATCAAAGGTGCCACTTAATCGCACACACACAAAAATAAAGCTCCCACTGTACTGCTTCATGGAGCGCTGCATTTCCTTACAAATGGACTCCTTATTTCAGTGTCAGACCAACTCCAGAGTTCAATCCATTCATGTGTTTCCTCCTGATTGCAGTGCACAGAGCATGCACACACTGGAGCTCATAAAAGCGAGTTGCTGTATATCTCACACACCTCTCATCACGTTGCCATCAGCAGATCTCGACTGAGGGGAAAACAATAACATAGGAGAAGAAGTATAGTAGCGGCAGTAATGACTGAACTAGACGCAGAGGAAAACAATGAGGATCTATCTGCACATATAACATGAGAGGAGTTCAAATCAATCCCACAACACCGCCTATGAGCTGAGAGAGAGCGTCTGCGATAGCTGATAAGATCCATTTAAGGGTTAATACATGTAAACAGATTCTATTTCCAACCACAGACTCTAGAGAGCTTCTGCTTCGGGATTCAAACTATCAAATTAAACAGCAGAACTCCCTTTATACATTACGCCACCATGTTATTTCTCAGCATGCTATGAATATGTTCAGCAGAGAGGCTTGCTGCATTGGAATTCACTTTAATTGCACTCTAATTAAGCTAATAAACAAACAGAAGCCTAGGGGGACGCAATGATATAACTGCATTTGGGAATGCCATTTGTACAGATCACAATTGTTCGGTCTTGATTAGCTTCTCGACCTGTTCGCATATTATTGGAGCACCCAGAGGTCGACATCCGGGACCCAGAGGGCTGCTCTGCTGGAAGCCTAATGAAATACTGCTCTCTGAAGTCCAGGATGTTTTTCAGCTCTTTCAGCTCTGTAGCATCAATCTTCATTATTTATTATTGGGCCTGCGGGATATTACTGAGAATAAAGCTGTTTATCTTTGAGCCGAAAAGAGACAATGAGAGGAATGGAAAGGGAGTTGAGGAGGAGGTAACAGGTTGCAGGGAGGAACTCACCCGTCTGACACCCGGTCTCCTTGAACTCCCACTCTTTGTCTGACTAGTGCATTAACAGCACTTTTTATTTTGTCGCTGAGTTAACAGTGCCAATAGTGTGATGTGTACTTCACAGAGAAATAAACAACACTCGATTCATCAGTCCATTCATGCGGTGTGATGGCAGGACCTTCTTTGTGTGGGCAGATTGAATTTGAAGCGAGCCTATTGTTATGAAGCCTCATTCCCATGCATGCTATTGTCCGACGCCTCCTGCCTGTGATTTAGACTGCTTCTCCAGGTAAGCAGGTGTCACGTCTATTCCTGAGGCTAGCATAACGCTTGGTGATCACGCTCCATAGATCAGACCAGATGTCCCTGTTTGAATGATAAAGAGCGCTTCCCATGGCATTTGTTACTTTTATCCTGGCACCAGATGACAAATAAATGACTGTGCTTGTAACGCCGAGGCAGGGCGCGCTGAAATGAGCACATACGCCGCTCGATAAGGTGAATCAAGACCCGGAGGAAGTGGAGCATTTAATTGCTCTGAAAGACGTGTCAACGTAGGCTGTGAGCGAGGCTTTCTGCGGCCTGCCATTTACAGTAAGATGATTATGAGGTGTGTTTCTTTGACATGGTAATTCCTTAAATAATGAACATTGTTTATGTAAGAGCTCAGAGAATCAGTCACAGTGTTTGTTTGTTTTCTACATGAAGCCTAGCAGAACCAGCTACTTTGTGAGGCAGTCAAACCTCACAAGTGCTCCAAATTAATCAACAAAATACAGTTGTATTGAATCTTCACGGTTGCAGGTGATGCATCTTTCCTCGGGATGACATTTTGTCTATGTCTCCAAAAATGTAGAAACAATGCATCTGTTTTCAGTGGTGGAAGAATTACTCAGATCGTAGAAGAAAAATAGGAACTCTACATAACTCTGTACAGCCCTGCATTCCAAATCCTATTCAAGTAAATAGTACACAAAATGTAGCATCAAAGTAGACTTTAAGTATGAGTAGTATAAATATACAGAATTAACCATTTGTGAATAACCTATTGCTGCATTAAAGTCATTGGTGCGTAAATGTGGCAGCTGGTGAAGGTTGGGCTAAGTATAGGAGCTGATGTTATAATGACCCTTGACTGCTTTTATAATAACTCATAATGATATATCACAATGTATTAGTTGATTATATATTGGGTTTTAATAATACAGATCTGCAAGGTAACTGATGGTTTAAAATGAATGTTACTTTGGTTAATATAACAACTGCATAAGATTAGGGGAGAAGAAAGGCAGTCTATATACTGTTGCAGCGTCTCAATGCTTCTTTATTTGCCTAATATGTCACTTTAAAGAGCACATATTATTCTAATGTTAAGGTTCATACATATTTCTATTTTCTGCTCTGCTGTGACATGTCTCCATGCTTTAATGTTCCAAAAGCTCTTTGTTTTTCTCATACTGCCTGTGCTGCAGCACCTCTTTTCACCATCTGTCTGAAACCAGAGCCCAGCCTGATCTGTTTGGTTAGCTGGCCGGCTCTGTTGTGATTGATCAACCTCTTAGAGATGAAGCTTGAGTGTTACATAGTGATGTCACTATGTTACAGAAGTAAACAAGGGAGTCCATTCGAGGAGTTTCAGACCATTGACATCAACTAAAAAACCTATTAAACACACTACAGGAAAGCGAACACTCAAAAAGCAGAATAGGGCCTCTGTAGTGTAAAATGAGTTGCTTCAGTGGACAGGACTGAAAATACCGATTGCTGTCTCTGTTCTACAATATAAGAAAAAAAAGAAGAAAAAAACATATTAAAGTGTGAGTTAGATTAAGTTCTCACGACTAGACATTCAAAAGCCCTCTGGGATATATATTCAATATGATTATTCTCTCTTAAATGAAGAAAGAAAAAAATGTAGGACATTTCCCTGAAGCAAGATTTTGTCTTCCATTTCATGTCTTACCTTAACAACGCTGAGGGCAATGGTGGAAGTTTTCAAAATGATAAAAGTGGAACTATCTCCCAGACATTGTGTACACCGTTTCTTTTTGCAGGGAATAATAATTAAAGAGTGAGTCATTATTATTTGGAAAATGATATATTTAAGCTGGTGAGGGAAGTTTTTAGGGTTTAAAATGAAATGAATCGGAGGTATAGGAGGAGGAAAAGAAGAAGAAATAGAAGAAGAAGACAAAGAAGTAGAAGAAGAAGAAACAAAAAGTATGTCTTCACTTCACACCCTTCAAATATTTTCTTTGCTCTCCTTTCTATTTTACTATTCAAAGCCATGCTAGCAAATGGATTACCTCATCCTCCTAAAAAAGCTGTTCCCTCTCTGTGATTGTATAATTCTCTTTCATCTTCAGAGAGAGGAGATGGCATGATTAAACAAAGAACTCGCTGATATGCACGGCTGGCGGCTGCTGCTGTTGCATGCGCCCTAAGATGCGCAACAGTTACATCAAAAAAATAATGTTCACTTCGAACTTGAATTGATTTTCTTTTATCGCGCAAAATGATCAAAACTGTTTTTTTGTGATATTTCTGTAAACTTTCCTGAATATATCTGTGTAAAAGTAACAAGCGGTATCTGTTGAGCTCAGCAGGACTCTGGTTGTTGTCAACATGTTGCTGCTGTTGCTCAGTTCAGGTTAACAGCAGGAGATTTATGGTGCAGGAGAAAACCAATATGCAGATTCACAGAACTTTGGACTTTGTAGTGGTAACACAACATGCAGCATATGAAAATAAGTTATTGTACTGCTGGTCACATACTGCAATATTAATGTAATTCAATTGGCTGCAGTCCTATGCAGATTTTCTGCAATGCTGTAGACTATAACAAATATTTTTGGGGGTCTGAGCCCGACACAATGCGCACACTCGATTTCTCAAGAGCGTTTTTCCACAAGGTAACTATCACAGCCAGTTTTCCAGGCCAACGTTTTGATGCATTGTTTTTGTTTAATCCCAGAGGGAAGGAGGTAAGGATTAATTTGTTGCATCTGTCAGACCCATGCTGGCACCGCTGATAGTGCCCGTGCCAGTATTTGGCTTTTCCCTCACGACCGTCCCTCTTGTAACCATTGAGCCCCTTTTGTTGCTCTGCCAAAAGAAAGCTTTCAACCAGATCTGCGCATTTCTACTCTCATTGTTTGGCCCCTTTGGCTTTGTACCCACACTGATTTTACTCAATGTGAGTTTGAAGCCCAGCTTCCATGTCCATGCCCCCTTTGCATCCCTCTTGATCTGTAGCCTCCCAGTGCTCCCAGTAGATGTGATCCATGCCACGGTTCACGCCGTAAGGCACATTGATCTGACACAGGAATATAAGTGTTAGAGTGTGTTTGTGTAAAGAACTCAGGGGTCTCTGATGTGGCAAACAACCATCACATACTGTATATGTGAGTCCGAGGCTTGCATGTATTTATTAGAAAAAGCACTTATGAAACTCTGTGTCCACATTTGGTAGGTTGAAAGAATATATAATATATGTACGTTTATTTAAACACAAAGCTTCTACATGCCGTCCCTTTTTTCAGTTGTTGTTTTAGCTTCATTTCAAAAAGGGGTCTTTTCATAAAATAAAGGCAGAGTGGAATATGTTGGGTAGAAAATGAACATTAAAAGTCTGCTGAGACTGAGGGAAAACTATAAACATTGCTGAACTGCAGTTACAAATATATTCCACATTAGTCCAGTAGTGAAAGTACTTATGAGTATTTTGAAATGATAATGTACAGTGAGTACTTTTAAAGTCTGTTTTAAGGGGTCAGAAGCTAAAATGGTAGTACTACTGGTTGTATCTTTGAAAATGCATCATATTTTAAACAGCCATATGTTTTGAATGCAAAATGTATTCTGCAAAGTAGAACTATAGTCAGATACATTTTGTTTACTTAGAAAGTATAATAATCACAACGTAGAAAATGCAAGTACAATGAAATACCTACAATCAGAAATTAACAGATTTGATAAAAAATGTATGTATCTCGGAAGATTTCTAAAACTCTTGAAATATTGCCACACACAGTTGTAAGCTCACCTTTTCTGTGGACCTTGAAGTGCCAAAGAAGATCGGGATGAAAGCTAGCCATATGATGCAGGTGGTGTACATGGTGAAGCCAATGGGTTTGGCCTCGTTGAACGTCTCCGGCACTCCTCTGGTTTTAATGGCGTAGACTGTGCAGGTGACCATGAGCAGCATGCTGTAGCCCAGCAGGCAGATGAGAGACAGGTCAGAGATGTCACACTTGAGCACACCGCGAGCTATCGTCGGGTCAGACGTCCGCTGGTCCTCATAGTCTATAATGGCCTTGGAGGGATCCACGCCGAACCATATGCACACCCCGAGCAGCTGCACCGAGGCCAGGCTGAAGGTGATGACCAGCTGGGAGGCGGGAGAAATTAACTTGGGCGCACTGATAGACATGCTCCCCTGCTCGAAGATGCGGTAAATACGATTGGTTTTGGTGAGCAGGGCCGCATAGCTAATGCTCATGCCCAACCCCAAGAAGATCCTTCGGAGGGAGCAGATTCCAACATCAGGGGTGGAAATCATCAGAAACGTGGTGGCGTAACAGAGGAAGATCCCCGTTAGCAGCACGTAGCTGAGCTCCCGGCCTGATGCTTTCACAATGGGAGTGTCATTGTAGCGGACAAAGGTGACCACCACAAACACGGTGGCCATGATGCCAAGGACCGCGATGAGCACGGGGATGACGGCCCATGGGGAGCTCCACTCTAGCTTGACAATGGGGATTGGAACGCAGCCCGTGTGATTGACGTTGGGCCGCAAATCAAAGCGGCACATCTTACAGGTGAAGGTGTCCACCTGGTACTGATAGCCGTCGCAGCGCTCACAGTGCCAGCAGCACGGGATGCCCTTCACCACCTTTTTGCGCTCGCCCAGCTGACAGGGCAGGCTGCAGATGGAGGACGGGATCTGACGGACACCGCCGGGCCACTGCATGGAGCGGACCTGTGAGGGAGGCAGAGGGACACATATAGATGTTAAAGGTCACCTATTGTGCAAAATCCATTTTTTCATGTCTTTAATACATTAACATGTACTCTGTGAAAAGAGATTCTGAGAGTCTCAGGAAAAAAGACCCCTTATCTTTTTGTCCTGATCCATTTATATAAAAACCTGTCTGAAAATGAGCAGATGAGATTTTGGCCACTTTATGATGTCGTGACGTTCTTTTGGGTTGTGTAACCATTAGCCAATCACCAACCAAGGTAACCCCCCCCCCCCCCCCGCCACCACCTTATCACCTGAATCTCCTCCTAGAGCACCATTGTATTCTTTTTAACCAAACATCTCTCAGAGGGGCGTGAGGAGTGGCTCCTTATCTTTATCTAAAGTAACGGACAGAGAATCAGCACTTTTGAAACAGGGCTGAAACAGAGGGATTATGGGATGCTACAGTGATGTGTTTGGTATTTGGAGCCAAACACTTCAGAGACATCTTCTGTATATATCTGAGACCTATAATATATTGATGAAAAACTGAAAAATAGGGAACCTTTAATAGACGCAGAGAACAACAAAGATAGAAGAGAAGAGATTTGTGGAGTACTAAACTGTCATTATTCTATAAACAGTGGCATGTAGAGATAGTGATGTGTTATTGATCCCCTGAACCTCTGGAGATTAACGACAATCTTGACGCTGGTTACTTCCTGTGTGGTTGTTTGATCCTGGCCTTAAGCACCAGTGTGTATGCTCACATGCTATTTTTTTTTTTTATTTGGGTGGGGGTTGGAAAGGGCAAACTAGGGGGTCAAATAAAGCGTTTTCATCGACGCAACACTCTCCAGTGGGAGGTCAAATTATACAGAGGGCAAGACCCGAGAGGACAAATGTAATATATTGTTTGCTCCGCAGGGAACTGACACCGTGTTTCAATTGTTTTCCCATTTTGTAAATAGTTGTTCGTGTTTAAAGAAAAATCTGTACTTAGCCATGATCAGAGCATTAAATATGAATTCTGTTTCAGGATTACTACTCCCCTTGTAGATTTTCCCCTTGTACAAGCACACTTGTAAAGATATATTACGTCATTTCAAACGGGTCGGCTCTCTTTGAAGTCATGTTATCAATGATTTTCAATTGTGGTTGTTCATTCAAAGCCGGTAAATGTGCCTCTAAATGTGCATTTAATTAAGAACTCAAAGAACAGTAATTAAATGCGGCTTTAGAGCTGGCACGTTCCACAGTGGGTGCCCACCGCAAACGCTGCTTTTCTTCTTCCACAGCACGTTGTTGAAGGTACAAAGCTCTTCTCAAACGGCCTCATGTATTCATTTGTACTCTTTTTTTATATTGCCTGCCCAAGGCTTCCTCTTCATTTTGTCAAAAACATTTCTTGTTTGGTTCCTTCATTCAATTTACTGTTATAACACTGTTACTTCATCATAGCCCCATGCCCACAGTATTGTTTTTTTTTGGAAGTCAGTGATGCCGTCTGGAGAGATGATATTAAATATGTCTGTCCTTAAGCTCTCATGGCTTTCTTTTCATCACAGTCCGCCCTGTTAATCATTTAAAGCGCCCTCTGGATATTTACACCTTTGAAGATGGCACTAAGCGTAATCAAATGGTTCGGGTGGAGTTAGCGAGCAAACACACAGCTGAAAAGCCGGAGAACACAACTTTGCAGAGATAGATTTTTCATTGCAAACAATAAGGCAAACATTAAGCGTGTAGACTTAATGCCGTCAAGCCCTTTGTGTTGCTTTGAGGTGGCATGGAATAAAAAGGTAAATGCTCACGTTGAGATTGAGTTGATCCGTCCATTGGCCGATTATTTTGTATTCGGCTGTTTGGTTTCTGATTTGGTATTGGTAGATCTCGTAGCGTCCGGGAGCGTCTCCGTTCTCGTTGAAGAGCACTGGGTTTCCAGCTATGCCTAAATGAGAAAACAATCATCATCACCAACATTTACTGCACATCATGGTGTTATTTCCTGTGTGGTGAGCATGAGTCTGTGAGGGCAAACTAATGTGTTGTCATTGATACTGCAGTTGTTATTCCACTACATTTGAAACCAAAATGATGCTTGTGAGTCAGACGCATGTTTTCCTTATCATTTAGCAGAGAACATCCACTCAACAACTGTTTTCTTTTAAGAATAATTATACACTAGACATTATGTTCATCAATTATTATGTTGAGATGTGTGTGTGTCTTGAAGTCGGGGTGGTAAATCTACGCAGAGCTTGTTTAATTTCCTGCCAGAGGCTTCTGTTGTTGTCCTTTCACATACCAAAAATGAACGTTAGCTTTCACCCAGTTTATTTTCCTCTCACTGATGACTCTTTCCCCTGATTTTATAAACAATTATCCGCTCAGAGCTCTGTAGGTGGGATACAGAATGGGGACATTATCTTCCTACATGAGTATCTCGCAACCTAGTTACATCCATGAAAAGTAGAGATAGAATATTTTCCAAAAAACGGCGACAAGCGTGGAATGAGATTGACACAGTCTGGCAGGGTTTTGAAACAGTGATTCATAAGCGTTTTGTTTTTCGAGTGTCGTGAAAAGTGTTAACTGCTTCTAACAACCCAGCTTTTGTGGATGCGACATCAATTGCCCCTGATTGGATAGAGCAAAACAAAAGATCCCTCCTCCCAAAAAGGCCTTTATTTGAAAAGCAAGCATGCCCAAAAGACTCATAAAGCTATTGATATAATTATACAGTAGCAGCAGTGTTATGCTGGTAGTGTTGCTGCTTTATTCTCTTAAAACCACCAGTGAGGCGTTCAGGGTCCATTTTCCTCTT
The DNA here is from genome assembly GCF_949606895.1 of Notothenia rossii. NCBI lineage: Eukaryota > Metazoa > Chordata > Actinopteri > Perciformes > Nototheniidae > Notothenia > Notothenia rossii. The sequence goes on along the minus strand of NC_136903.1, from coordinate 66,167,805 downwards.
TCAGTGACAGTGGTGTCCATATGAGCAATTACAGGCTTGAACACATAACCCAAACCATGACAGTGGATATCTGATTGCTGAAGAGCTTTTAAAACCTGAGGAAATTGGAGGAAAAAAAGCAGAAAAAGGCAGAAAAGATTGGCACGATTACATTTTTTGATAGAAAGTGTGACAGCTTAGCAATAGTGTTGATGTGCTTAATATTTGTATGTAAACATAATGCCTCTCGGCTTTATAGAGTCACTGTAATCCTCCCATGATCACCAACTGCTTTGTGATGTGGGCGGCATTGTCACAGATGCGAGGCGGAGAGAAGCGATAATCCAGCAGCCCTGACTCATCGAGATGTGGATTAGAGCGCGGCTTCCTCCAACGTTGAAACAAAGAGCAAGAACAACAAAAAAATACCCATCAGCAGAAATCAATCAGCAGCAATTGGCTACGTTTAACTTCTCTTTTTTTCTTTATTTACCGGGATGCATTCTGTTGTTCGCGGCTTAATAATAAATCAGCTTTCATTAGTACTTGAAGATATAGAGGTTTGTTAAAGTTGATTCGATAAGCATTTAGACAGGAAGTTCCTTACTTCTCCCTCTAAGGACAACCTATTCACGTTTTACTATGATTACATGGATCTATGGACCGAAAGTGAGAAATCTTTGGTGTGATTTTCTTGTTGACACATCATAACCACTTTTCTTGAAACGGCACACGTTAAAAATATTATTCTACTTCAAAATCACATTTGTTTTTTTTTACCATAAGATGTACTAAAGGTGCTGGTCCATGAGTAATTCTTTTTTAAAACCATATTTTTTCGCTAATTTTTCATCTGGTTTATAAAAACTGTTGTTCATAAACTGCACAGATTATACAGTGCTCTTGCTTTTGTCTGATAGTAACGACAAAGTGAGAAAAACAAGTAATCAACAATAACATCCACACACTGAATACAGGACTGATCACGCTGTTCCAACACCAGGAGATTTCTGGGAAAAGCATTGCTCCTAAAATACAACAATATGTGCTTATCACCAAATATTACCACTCAAGTGCCCCATGACGTTGTATTTTGTGTGTGACAGCAACATTACTTATTATTTCCTCCTAACACAGCACAATGAGACCGTTGTATGTGAGGACAGCTGAATAATTGGAATACTTTACACATTTGGACAAGTTATCAGATGGTATTGTGTGCTCTCATAGCTCTCCAGTGGTATCCATAATAGTACAACAAAGGTAAACCACAAATCTGTCTTCTTTGTCTTCAGTGCCAAATGGACACTTTGAGGCACTTTGGGGAAATACTGCTGTTGTTCTGCAGGCAGTGGTGTTTTCCTCTTCATTAAAAGTGAAGAGTGGTGCATTTTGGGGCAGTACGGTCAATGTTTGAGTTGCAGATGAGGAATTAGGCCTGTCATGTGGCACAAATTGCTTGTCTAAACAGTCCTCTCACTAGTCGGGGGCATAATGAGCTCCACAGAGGCTTCTGCCGCTGCATTGTGCTCTGCTCTAATGTGGCGAGGGAGCAGGGGGTCGCACATGCATGCGTGTTCCTCGCTACTCGTTTCCTCTAAAGGAAATGTTGGGGTTAATGAGGTGCTGGTATGTAATATTTAATTATTGTTGTTAGATCCACCTCCCGCCCCCCTTCTCTCTCTTCCACCTTAAGTATTAAAAGAGGATGATTATTAATCCAATGTGTGCTTGCTCTGCATGGATGCACAGAAGGGACACCTTGCTGAATGGCAGTACAGGTCATTAACTCTTAATGACCTGTACGCAGGGAGGTCATGCAGAATTTAACACACATACACTTCACTTCAAGTATCAGTGTCTCTGTCACTGCTGTTTGCATGATCATTCAATTATAAGCTTCCACAGGTTCCTTTTCACTGGGCTTTAAATGTAGGCGTATTTAATATGTGATACATTCAGCATTATGCATGTTCGTTTGCACAGTATCCTGCTCTTAGTTTCTCTTTTGTTTCCTTTTTCTTTTTTTACACATAATTCAAGTGTATTTGTAAGCCATTATGAGTCATTTAAATTGTATTCTTGTATCATAAATTTTAAATTGCAGAGAGAAGAAGACATGCACCAAGTACCTCAGGAATAACCATAAAGGTGAACTATCATTTGTAAACTAAAAAGGATGTGAAAAGAATCATATACCATATTTCTTTGCTAATTTTTCATCTGGTTTATAAAAACTGTTGTTCATAAACTGCACAGATCATACAATGCTATTGCTTTTGTCTGATAGTAACGGCAAAGTGAGAAAAACAAGTAATCGGCAATAACATCCACACACTGAATACAGGACTGATCACGCTGTTCCAAAGCCAGGAGATTTCTGGGAAAAGCATTGCTCTTAAAATACAACAATATGTGCTTATCACCAAATATTACCACTCAAGTGCCCCATGACGTTGTAGTTTGTGTGTGACAGCAACATTACTTATTATTTCCTCCTAACACAGCACAATGAGACCGTTGTGTGTGAGGACAGCTGAATAATTTGAATACTTCTCTTATTGCAATTTTCACATTTGGACAAGTTATCAGATGGTATTGTGGGCTCTCATAGCTCTCCAGTGGTATCCATAATAGTACAACAAAGATAAAGCACAAATCTGTCTTCTTTGTCTTCAGTGCCAAATGAAACATAATGAAAACTATAAAACAAATATGAAAGATATATTGTAGGTTTTAATATTTCCTGCATGAAAGGGTTGAATTAAGTTACTATTTGTTTGAGTTAACACTTACTGTAGGTGTTATAAATTCAAAGCCCACCCACATCTATGCTCCATCATAGGATGGGATTTAATGTGCAACATCAGGGCAGGAAGTGTTGAGTTTCATTGAAGGTAACTTAATTAGAAAATAAAGTGGATGAAAACAGTATTTCCGTTACAGAAGATACACTTAGAGCAGTGCGTTTGACATGGTGTGGCGTGAATGTACAGATAATCCTGCATGTATCAAGAAAGCTAGGTAAAGATAACTCTTCTTCACATTCAAAAAAATATGTATTTAAATAATGTGCTTCTTCAAAGGGGACCTATTATGCAAAATACACCTTTTCATGTCTTTACATCAAAATGTGTCCCTCCTGTGTAAAGAGATTCTGAAAGTTTCAGGAACAAAGACCCCCTCTCTTTTTGTCCTGATCTATTTATATAAAAACCTGTCTGAAAATGAGCTGATCAGATTTTGGCCACTTTATGATGTCATAACGATTTTGTGGCTTGTGTAACCATTAGCCAATCACCAACCAAGGTAACCCCCCCCCACCTTATCACCTGAATCTCCTCCTAGAGCACCATTGTGTTCTTTTTAACCAAATCTCTCTCAGAGGGGCGTGGGGAGGGGCTCCTTATTTTCATCTAAGTAACAGACAGAGAATCAGCACTTTTGAAACAGGGCTGAAACAGAGGGGATTATGGGATGCTACAATGATCTGTTTGGTATTTGGAGCCGAACACTTCAGAGACATGTTTGTATATATCTGATTAAAAACAGTAAAATAGGGGACCTTTAAATTGTGACAAAGTGTATACTAAAGACCGCTACACACCAACCTGAGACCAAAGAACGCGTACCGAAGGCGTCCCGACTTTTACGTCCACTACGTCGCCTGCGTCGGCTATGCCGCCCGCCTACGAACACACCGCAAAGACTTCAGTCGACGAGTGACAATAACTGTCCTTACCAGCAGGCAGCGGTAGTGTGTATTCGTCATTCAAAAGAGGCAACAGCCAATCAGAATGATTTCTTTGGCCGACTTTCTTTGGCCGATTCAACATGTTGAGGAGAGGAGATTCAACATGTTGATCGGCCGCGGGAGGTGTGAAAATGTGCCGTAAAGCAACAACGGTGCGGGACACACCAACCTGAGTAGGGCACGGCGAATGCCCGACTGCCTCCGACGGCCTCCGACGGCCTCCGACTCCCAAAATCGGATAGGTGTGTCAGGGCCTTTACAGTAGAGATGAGTCATCAAGTCAGCAATGAATGTAGTCTTACATTAGCCATCATCAGATGTATTAAATCAAGTAAGGCTGCATTTCTTTACTTTTTTATTGAAAGATTGTGTTGTATCTTATTTCCAAAGATACATAGTCTTGTTTTAATTGCAAGACTATTCTTTTTGACTATGTGTTCTATTAAATCAAATAACTATTCATATCACATATTGCACTGTAACTTTTATTATTGTACTTTATACCTGAATATTATTCTATTTGAGCTTATTTTATTTGTTTGCTGTTTGTAAATATATTTAAATGCACTATATCTCAATGCTTTTAATGTGTATTGAATAGCACTTTGAATTGCCTTGTCCTGATTTGCAGTTTAAATTAATTTGCTTTGCCTTGCTTGCTTGCTTTAACAAATGTGAACAGGGTTACAAAATGGAGAAGCAAAAAAAAACAAAACAACTTAAATAGGATAAGAAATACTTAAAAAATGCGGAAAAATTCATGTCTCGTCTACAAGAGAGCTCATGGTTCTGCTGTTTAGTTTAACATGGCTTTACTCTACCTTTCTATATTTCTTGTAGTGTGTGTATAGCAGGTTCTTCAGTTACCTTACCACACTATTATGAATGGGCTTTCTATTTAAAGCTGTCCATTCTTGTCATATTGAGACGCAGATAGTCATACATTTTTGAGAATAACAGGTCTGTGACATCATAAACAGGTCTGTGTGTCTGGCAAAACTGACAGTTTTGCATTATGCTAAAAAGCTGTCTACTGGAAGCATCTTTTGAGCTGCACACAATGAAGATGTGCCTGAGAAGAGAGAGATAGGTGTCCAGCGATGGGAAAACCTTCAGATCTCGTCTCTATTCCACAGTCACAACAGCCGTCCCTGGTGAGAGCGACTGCAGAGAGGACCCTGCTTTTTACTCTGAGGCGGAGCAAAAGCACTTTTCCCTGACGTGACAGCGAGAGACATGAAACACTGATGAGGAGCTTCATTCAATTTGGCCTATTGGAGTCTGAATAACTCTTAGACACATTGAATGCAGAGGCGGAAACAAGAAAGAAGGCTCTGAATAGAGTCAAGCGGCACGTAAATATGGACCAGAGGTGTTTGAGTGTTGCATTTAGAAGCTGTAGATTGCTTTTATGCTTATTCAGTTGTGTGCCGATGCATTTTCCTGCTGAGCGAAGTTTTAAAGAGCTTGTTTAACTTAATAAAAAGGATACATTTCTTGATACATCAAAAGGTCCTTCACATTGTCCTTGAGTTAAACCAAGACATTCAAATTATAAATCAACAAATCTGGAGAAAAATGGTTGACACTGGATAGAAAAATTGGAGGAAAAAGTTGAATCTGAAAAGTAACAAAAGCCTTCAGATACATTTAGTGAAGTTAAATATTTGTCACACAGATGAAGCGGATTAGATTAGAAGTTGTATGAAATGGAAATATACCAAGCACCTTGACTTTGTACTGTTTCTCATGCAGTTACTCCAAGACGAGTGCAAAATATCCCAGCCCAGCAGCAAACACTTCAGTCCCATTACCTCTTTTTAAAGGTTATCTGTCATCGACTATCATTCCGTGTCCCCTGTAGAGACCCTGACAGCCCGTGGAGATGTCACAGAACAATGGCTTTTGGAGCGTGCCAGGTCTATGTATGGCCAATATGAATGCCTTAGGTTTTTAGGAGGCTCTTTGACATTGACCTTTATCAGCTGAGTTTGATTACATGTGAAATCTAAGACACAGAACATGTGCTATGGATATGGTATTACTCAACTCCTCATGGCTGTGCTTCTCTGCGGAGGAAGAAATGTGAATTATTTTTAGCCGATGTCCACTAGAACTGCTGACGATAAACAGAAATGTGTAACAATAGGCTCTTGCTGGCTCAGCCTGAAGAGTGATTCATCACAACAACAACGAAAAATGACCTAGTTTAACATCAATTTCTTGCGATTGCTATTTGTCCGCAAGAAAAAACAGATGACTATGCTGTGTGTTTACTGGTGCGTAACGTACTAATATCACAACAGAGATAAATATGAAAACCTTTGATAATGTAAAATACAATCTTGCAAGCCGGGTCTCCGCAGTGAGGTTGTTTTATGTATCTGGACAAGTTCAATATACTGCTGTGTGCTGATGCAATCAGATAGAGTGTATAGTGTAACCTTAAGGCAACCCCTCTGGTCAGATGGTGTTGAAACATTAATACATTTTGCCTGCTCAGAACAAAATTCAGTTCAAAAGGATCTACTGCACTGGAAATGTATGTCTAAACTTAGCGGCTAAAAATCTTGTCAAAGCCACTTTCTGAAAAGAGCACCACTCAATCGTCATTGTGCAAAGAATCAAATAAAAAACATCTATGTTTCTGTTGTGCTATTCCAATTTGCAAGCCTGAAAAGATAGGCCGACGTCGCTTTATATTAACCTGGTGCTCTCGTACTCTCTATTTGGAATATTTTATCCATCATTGACATATTCTAAAGTATCCACTCAATGTCATCCTTTTTTCTGCGTCAAATAGTTCCTAAAATAAAAAAATAAGATGAAAAAAAGAAATACAAAATAAAAGCTGCCATGTTTTCCAGAGAGTTGTTGCATTTTTAAACTACTCTAACTCTTAACTTGTGCCAGGCTCATTTGTGTGAAACAAAATGATATCAAGCTAGAATTAACATTACAAACGGTGTGTGCAACTGGTAAACTAGCACAAGCCTTTGTTGAAAATGACATTCACTTCGGTTACTCAGACAGAGATAGAGAAGATGTTTTGTCTGGGAAAGAGAGAAGCTGTTTTACAACAGTGAGAATCATTAAGCCCAACATGCTGCCTGTTGGGAACAGCGGTCCATCAGCTGTTTTCCTCCTGCATGCTATCGGATTTTGAGCCGCTCAGCTGGTGAAGTTGGAGGTGAGGGCCGTATTAAAGCTTGTTTTTGTGGAGGGGGATAGTTTACTTGTTCTACCTGATTAACTTGATGGCTTTATATTGATCATGAACTGAACAAGTGTTGGGTATTTAGTTGGAGGGATACTGTTTGAACACGAGGACATTTGTACTATAACCATATACTGTACTGTATTTACACACAATGTCAATTCTAAATAAATAAAAACTCTATACTTACTCTCTCACTAAAATAAAAACATACAATGAAAGTGACCCTGAAAGTAGCTTGTGAATAACAAATGGCTTGAAATAAAGAGACTATATATAAGGCTGTATATCTTTATAAAGCTCTTAGACGTTCTGTTATTTTTGTGTATACGTGATGTTGAAAAACTACCTTTAACAATTATATGACTAGCCGAATCCGACACTCACATGACTTTTTGTTTTACTTCCTTTGTTCAGTCTGACATGGTGTCCATGTAATACAATTTCCATAAAGGAGGGGATTGTTCTTTAGTTGAATTGGAAGCTAACAAATCAGAAGCGATATCCCGCTGACATCAGTCGACACAGAAGCTGAAAGACAGCTTTCTAGGAACTGTTTTTAAATCTGGGTACAACAACCAGGATACTTTTTTGAGGGTATTTTTGCGGGCCCTTTCTGTTTGATTTTATGGATGTAGCTGTGTAGCAATGTAGGTTTGCTTTCCCCATACATTTTGCCTGAAAAACTCTTATTTTTGAAGGCATATTATGCTTATTTTCGGGTTCACATTTGTATTTTGTGCCCCTTCTGTGACATGTTTACATCAAATCAAATCAATCAAATCCAATCAGGTTTTATTTATATAGCACATTTTTAAAACGATTTTTGGTCGAGCCAAAGTGCTGTACATATAATAATTACCTTACAGTAAGGACACTATACAGTAAATACAACAGCACAATTTGTGCAGAACATGCTTTTCATGACCATCGAGAGCGTGCTATCATACTCCATCTCAGGGTGGTATGCAGGATGTTCAGCTGCGGACAAGAAAGCCCTGCAGAGAGTGATCAGGATGGCAGAGAAAACCAATGGCTGCCCCCTGCTCTCTCTGGAATACATCTCCACCTCACGCTGCCTCAGCAGAGCTAACAAAAGAATAAAGGACAGCTCTCACCCAGGTCACAGACTGTTCTCTCTCCTGCCTTCTGGGAGAAGATACAGGAGCTTCAAGTCATGGACAAACAGACTCAAAAACAGTTTCTACCCCTGGGCCGTCAGGCTGCTTAACCACCACACATAATGCAATAACCGTAACCATCCTCACACATACACACACTTTTAATGCACTTCATATACTATTTTTATATCAATATTTTTAACTATGTATTCCCCCTGTATGATTGTTTATGTTGTCTGTCCTATTGCCGTGTTTTTTTGTGTTATGTATGTGTCTGTATTTTTTGCACACTGGGACAGAGTTGCACTCTGAATCTCTTTGTACTCTGTGTATAATGACAATAAAAGGCTTTCACTTTAATGTTCAAAAATGCCTTTATTTGTCTCATACAGCCTGTGCTGCAGCACCTCTTTTCACCCTCTGTCTGAAACCAGAGCTCAGTCTGCTCTGATTGGTTTGCTGGCCAGCTCTGTTGTGATTGGTCAAGATCTTAGAGATGTGTCGGAAATGTGCCGCTCCTTAGCTTATCATGTACAATTTGTTGGAGCGCTAGCCAATAGAAGCACAAATATACATAGTGATTTCATTATATCATAAAAGTAAGTGAAGGAGTCCAATGGAAGCATTTCAGGCAGGTGTGTTATATAGGTTTTTATGCATGTAAATGGTGTGTGGGAGGGAAACTCCCTCTGGAGGGAACTTTAGGATTTTAGCCTTTACAGACCATGTACATGCACCAAAACCTATATAACACACTGCAGGAAAAGGAAGAAACCCCTATATATAGAGGCATCTTCAATGATTAATCCCTTACATTTTCCATTCATTTAAAAGTGTGCTCAGGGATTCAAATGCAAGTTGATTCGCCAAAACAAACACAAAGGATAAACAGCAGTGCATACAGGATCAGGAAGTGAGATGAGTCATGTGACTAATACATCGAGCACCATATTGTTGTCTGATACTAGATTCTAGAGAACAACACATTGGACTAATGGCTTGTGATTTCCTTTGGCAGCAGTGGTGCAGGGAGACTTTAGTGGTGTGTTTTACAGTGGCATCCTCTCTTTCATTAGTAAAATGAACCTGATCTTCTGTAACGTGAATGCCTTTAAATCACCCATTTTTAAATCATTATTTATTTTACTTCTCAGAGATGAATTAAACATTGATTGACATTTTGCCAATGCAAGAAGTATGACAAATTAGCTTGAAGAGCAGGAGTTCAAATGAATAATTTATCCATACAAACACTGCATACTCAAGACTCTGAGAAGGAATTTGAATTGTCTTTAATTGCTTTGCTTTTGTTTATAAAATGAAACTGTGGATCACTGCTCTTTGTGTGAAAGCAGTTCATTAATAGTAATAACGCAAACTTGACTGATAGCTTGGTATCATGTAGCCACTGGGAGGAAATTGAAAATGTGTCATACAAGAGAAGAAAGAAACTAAGATTCTGGTTTGTGAAGAATGACATTTTGGTGACGTCTATATGGAGGAAATATATTTTAGATTTTTGACTTTTTCCAAGACCCTTGAGGTAATGTACAGCACGTGAAATAGATTTGATTTACATCCTTCCAATGTTTCCAGGTGAACAACAATTACTCCTGGAAAGATTGCGTTGGTTTAGATCAGTTCCACTGTCAATTCCTTAAAGGGCTTGAGGGTCCTTGCAGACATTTAAAGCCATTTCTGCGGACTATGGCTGATAGAATTGAACAACAAATCATAATTTGAAGGCATTAAAAGAAAGGTAAATAAAGAGGAGGGAGGTAAGCCAGGTATATTACATGTACATGAAACATTAACATTAAGGAACATAAAACATATGTGATCAAAGGAATGTAAGCCTGGCTTTATAACCTTCTTATTATTAACAATTTATTTTCATTTTGCTCAATAATGCTGTTCCAAAACAATTGATTATTTAACAATGAACTCTTTCATTTTGATAGTGCTTTTCCAGTTGTTACAACCCCTCAAAGTGCTTTTACAGATACAGATAAACAGTCACCCATTCACGCCTATTCATTCAGAGGCAGAGGCTGCTTTACTGTACAAGGTTCCACTTGCTCAGGGAGAATCAGATTCACACCCATTCGCACACCGTTGGCCATCGCGACCAATTTTGGTTTGAATATCTTACTGAGGCACACATGTATGTGGGTTTGCAGGATCTGGGAATTGAACAGTTGTGCTGTCCTACTCCAGTTTTTACCATTTCAAGCCCTTACAGCCTCTCGAACTGAGGCGTTTACCAGGTGACGCTGGGTAATTGGCCATAGGGTGGATGTTAACATTTGGTCTTCATTTTGAAAGTTGAAACACATGCATTCCCGTATTAACAAGTTACGGGACTGACCTTCAAAGTTGAGACGGCGGATGTGCTTGAGCAGATGAGTGCCATTGATGGGATCCATTTTAGCGCAGAGGCCCACCGTCCCCGGGCAGAGCTCCTGGTGCATGTTGTGCAGGGCATGAGCCATCGCATACACTGCATCAATTACAAACTGAACCTTTCCCTCCTGCTCATAAGTGGAGTCCTTTTTTATCCGCTCCTGATCTGTAAAACATAGACAAGTCACATACATTATGACATTGAGTGACCTACAAATTGCATACAATGTGTTTAAATCAGAGGAAATGCATCCTGTGCCGTCCCTCATTTGGCTCACTGGTAACCATGTCAAGTGTGAGGTTGAATCGGACATTTGTAATAATGTAGTTTCAACTTTCCTGAGGGAGACTGAAAAGGATTTTCAACAAGTGTATTTGAAATAATCAGCCACATCATGCAATCAAGAAAATGTGTTCACTTCAGGACTCAAGGGGTTTCCATGAATGGGTCGAGCTTAAAGAATGATCTACTTGTGATTTTGTCCCTGATCCTCATGTGAAGTGGGCTAATGATGAAGCAGCATATTAGTGCTTGTCCGGGGCAACTAATATCCATAATGGTAGGAATTTTTTTTTTTTTTTCAAGAGATCCATCTTGAAACTCAATTATAGAATAACTTGAGGATACTACTTGTGTTTGCCAACAGTCCCTAAAACTATCTTTTCAACACTTTTACCAAAGTGAAGACTGCTTTTGGATCATTTCAGGTCGCCTTGGACAATTCTGTGCACTTGCAATGAGCTGAACCTTTTAAATGGAAGGTGTGGCGTCATTCCAAAAGCCATAGAAGAAAATGCATTGCTCCTCTGTGAGTCTTATTCCGTCTACACCGAATGGGCCTTGCCTCTTGCAATTAGCTAGAAGGTAAATATCTGGATCGCTGCAGAGAAGCAAATCAATTCCAATATCTGGAGTGCAAGGTTTTTCTCCTCCGGGAAATCTCATCAGTTAAAAACAAAAGCTCTTTCTCGTCTCACCGGCAGGAACACATGGATTTCCCTCTGAGTGATTCTGTACACATTAGGTCCTGGACCTACATGTCTATTCCAATAACTGTTACCTAGGTATATGCCCCATGCCATTTTCCATTACCAACTTTTTCAAATGGTTATATATATGTCCATCCCTGTCCATTCAGTGGACAGGGATAATCCGCTCCAAGGCTCAATGTAATGACTTGTGATAGAGGTTTATTAATCCTGGCCCAGGTTGTTCCATAGGTTTTTGTGGTCGTTAATTGCTATGAGGACGTAAAGTCTGAGAGGAAGATACAACATGCCAATCCCAACTCCTTCTTTCTCCTCATGAGCCTCACATCTAAAAGCCTTGTCAATGTCACTCTGCTGTATGTGCAGAGGAGATTAATAATAGCAGGTGTGTTCAATTGAGATGAACAGTAGCCTAATTACCCGGGATGAGCTAATGATGGAGCTGCGTATATGTATAAACACGCCAAATGGAAGCATTCATTCAGCTTTGCCAGGTAATAAGCACACAGAGGGAAACATGCTGCCGAAATATCCTAAATAATTGCTATTCTACATGATAGTGAATGGATCTGTTTCCCTCCATATTTACAAAAAATTAAAAAAATTAAAACGAAATTCCCAACAGCTTTTTGATGGATTAGCATAAAAATCACGAAACAAAATTGTAAGAAATTTGGTTTGGCGGTATAAAATATTTTAAAAAGTCTGTACAATGTGTTTCTATAAATGTATTGATAAGATAGAGAGCTTTTCAAAAATGTAAAGACCGAGTATAAAGTAAAACATGCAAATTTGTTCAAAAGTGTATGTTTTTCTATCAGTGGAAAATGTGAAACATTGTACAATAAAAAATGGATGTGTCCTTTATTAGGAATCACAGACCCAATGTCAAAAAAGGAAGAATGAAAGGAGGCTTTCACAACGATTTGTTGATTGGATTTTCCTTGCCTTATAAAGCCGATTTATTATTTCTAACATTTAAAGCACTTAACATTTCTGAATTATAGATAAATAAAGCAATAAAAACCCATTTACCTTTTATATTAGGATAATTAGTCCAAGCATATTTTAGTATATATTAAAGTGCAATGAAATGCATCTTTCCAGGCTCTCTAATCGACTTTTAAACATTATCAAAGAATAAATAAGAGAAAAGAACAACAAATAAATCACTGTTAGTCAAGTAAAGTGCTCATGCGTTTTTTAAAGTGCACTTATAATCGAACAAGCAATATGTGCATGTGCTGCATTCATACTTCTATTTACTGGCATCATTTTGATCGGCCTCATGCAGATAAAAACAGTAAATATCCTGGTGTAAAAAAAATACATGTTATTAAGGAATGATTCATCTAACACTTTACAGTGCCCAATCAATAAGTGGAACAAGGTGACTCCGGAAGAAATGCTCTCGTAAATACATGTTCACCTTGTCCCTGCATGTTTGTAATTACCATAATGACCCTTATTCATAATCTTACCTGTGGTGCAGATATAGTGATATCATTAATCATTAGGATGTACTGTATTTGTATGTAGTGGTTTCTGTGAAAATACAGCCACATTTTCTGTCTGATAACCTCAAAATAATAAAAAGCATGAGGTTTTCTATTCACTCTACGTGTATGACCCGAGTTCACATATATAGATTCTAATGTATTCATGTAGATAATGGTGACGCATAACCAAAGCTTTTGTGACAGAACAGTCATTTTTCATGCAACAACTGTCGTCTTAAGGTTCAAGCAATTTTCTATGGCCACTTCAATCTGAAAGAGTTCTAGCCCACAAATCAGCAAAGGTCTCCCTCTGTTAGCCATCTCTCGTTCATTTCATCTTCAGCTCCAGAGGCGTTTCAATGCCCCGATTATCTCATGAGCTTTGAAATGCATGAATTATTGTTAGAGGTTACGGCTCAGTAATTAAGGGCCACAGGGCCTTGATTGGACAGAGATTGTCAACGTTTGGCCGCCATGCCTGTGCCATGGGGAATCCTGCGAGCAGGCGTGTGAGAGTGATGTGAGCGTGATATTTCTCTAGCAGGCTTGGCAGGCCAGCCACACTAACTTTGGATTGTCTCTTCTGCATAAGACCATTTCCCTCTTCCCTCCGTCTCTCCCCCTCGCTCTCTCCTCATTGGCATTTTGGCTCTATCGCACACATTTTCCAGGCCAACGTTTTGCTTTTAGAGAAATCCATTCCGATTAAGCAAAGCAGCAGCAAAGTGTGGGTCTCTTCTTCTCCGAGATGTCACACGAGACATTTTGTGACAGTGTGTGTGGGCTGAGACCTTTGACCATTTTTTCATCTTGTGAATGGCCACAGGCCACTCAGTACTTCCTGCCAAAACAGTTGGGCTGCCTCTTAAATTAATCTGACACTTGTGCTGTGTGTGTGGGGCTTCTATCTTTTATCGGTTCATCTTAACATTTGACTTGATATGTTATGTCTGAATTTATGTTTTAGGGCAAACATTTTCCTGACTGATTAGTCTGTAAAATATGTTTTCAACTAGATGGGTATTATTTAGACTATATGCAATATATGTTGAGCAGTGAAAATTGTCTGTTAGGTTTCCTGGAGCCAAAGATGATGTCATTTAAAAAAGTGATCCAACTAAAACTCAAATCTATTACATTTGTCAGGATTTAAAACAGAAAAAACAAGATTATGTTTTAATTATAAATCACAACATTAATGATTTACTTAGTTTAGTGAAATGTAAGTCGACAACTATTGATGTTTATTAGCTGAGACGAAACTAGTTAATTTAGTAAGCCTTAATCAACATTCTTTGAGCTGGCCAGACCTCAAAATAGAAACTTGTTCTGGTTTTGGTACATTGCTCAGATTAAAATTGAATCTCTCAAAACTACTTGTTAAATCTAGCCACCACAACACAATGGATGCTTGGAAGTGTTTTGGATGAGAAAGCAATGCACATGCCTGGTTTATCTGCATTGCTGTGTTTCCTGCTGCTCCCCCATCATTAATATGCAGGAGAAACAAGTAGCCTGTGAGACGGGTCTCTGCTCTACCTTACCCCGCGCTATCTCCATTAATCTATATCAGTATTACATCTCCCTCATTCACATAGAAAAGACAAGTCTCCTCTTTTTTCCCAGTCACTCCTGCTCTCCTTATCCTTTGATCACATTGAGTAGTCTAACCCACTCAGGACACTGATAATTCTGCAGCATGCCCCATGTAGTTCTCTCACAGCTGCTCAGAGACTCTGCAAAGCTCTCCACCGGTGGAGAGGCACCACACGAGTGTCACACCTTAACCTCAAATAAACGCTGCGAGACTCTCAATCCACATGAAGTAGAGCTGATAGTGAAGTTTTAACACTTAAATGTCAGTAATGACAATGGCAGAGAAGAGCTAGAGACTGCATTATAAGGTGTCTACAGCAATCAGTCCGACAAGAGTGAAGGTTTTTATTATGGTAAGACTCATGAACTCCTGCACCGAGGGTGTATAAAGAGTAAATCATGTGAAATACAGACGTTAAAAGTACAGATAATTAGTCAAGTATACTATCATGTAAGGATCATTTGCTTTTACATTAACTTTCACTGGTTTTTGATGTCTTACAGCATTAGTGATCACTTCAGTCAATTATTTGGTTGACTGCTCAAGATTTATGTGAAGTGGCTCTCATTAACGTTTTCTAACATCGTGGCAGAACTTTAATTTGTTCAGTTTTCATTCTTGTGCATTTAGTTGTATGTGCTCGTAATGTTTGAAGGCTTCTTGTCTTGTTTAAAAGACATGCAGATAGAATACAAATCAAGTGAACAGCTTCACAGTTTCATGCTACTTGTATATTTTTAAAAGATGATATTTTATCCTTATCTTAATGGTTTTTATGATGACTAAAAATAACAACCAAACATTTGTGAATCCAAAGTATTTTTTGTGAACAATTTGAAAAAACAACGATAAAAGATGTTTGAAGATAAGACGAACACACATATCGAATTGATCCCACTAACAGTTACTGCCTGTGTGTTTCAATAGGTTAAATGTCCATCCACAATAAGCACTAAAGCAGAGGTCTTCAACAGGGGGTCCGCGGAGGTACTGCAGGGGGGTCGCGAAATCTTTGGTTGATTAGACCATTTTTTCTTTTTCTTTAAAAAAGAAAAAATGTTTTCCAAAACTTTTTTTCCCACAAATTGAAATTTCTTTAAATGCACATTAACATGAATCCAACATATTGTAGCGAATGGAGAAATCGAGGCAGAAGACGTTATCTTCTGCTCCACAGCCTTTCTCCGCCAGATCGTCAAGTATCAGCCGTATCTCGCGTCTCCCCTCCGGTACACAGCACCGTAGTGTGGAGTTGCATTAGGTAACACGAGATACGGCTGATACTTGCGCATTAGTTTCTGTTATGGATCAGTATCCACAGTCCTGCCAGTAACGTTACTATATTATCAATACTACTTTAGTTATAGCCTGATATATGATAGCTAACTTCACAATGTTGTGATGTGACGTTAGCTAACATTATGTAGCTAACGCCGGTCACTCACCAAGACAGCTGCCCTGTTCTCCACTGGTTCTCCACACACCAAAGCTCCATTTCTCGCTGATGGCCGGTATTTTTTCTAATCCTTGGCTGCTCCTGGTCTCTTGGACGCCTAGCAGGCTCATAATTATAATCATATGCATTTGAATATATATTTTCAACCTCTTCTGTGTCAAAACTGGCATTGTGATCCATGTTTATTCATACGTTAGTCCGGCCGCTCTCCCCATGTTACGTCACACGCGGGAGGTCACGTGCGGAGGCTTTTTTATGCGGAAGTGAACATTTCTTACAAAAACTACGCCAGATGTCACTGTAGTGTATATTTCTGTATATTTTTGGGAAAATCTAGTGTATTCATCCTTTTCCTAGAGATTTATTCACTGGTGTCTCTAACCTGCAAGTTGCTCTTTAAAGTTAAAACTTGAATCTGTGAATTATTTTAATAGCTCTGTGTTGTGTTCAAGATGTATGTTTATAAATGGCAGTGGCACGGCTACCCTGTACCTTGCACATGTTTAAAATAAAAACATGAATATATTAACCTGTGTATTATTTGAATAGCTTAGTATTGAATGTACAATAACAGAGTAGCTATGTTTATACACGGCACTAGGCCCCGTTTAATATAAAACAAAATTGTATGCCATACATATAGGGGGGTCCCTGCTCCAGCTCTCCATCAGTTTGGGGGTCCCTGGCCTGAAAAACATTGAAGACCCCTGCACTAAAGCATTGCTAACTGTAAAGAAAACTGAAACTAATGCCTGTCCTTTATAACCTATGCTGGGATGTTCTTAAGCAAACTTCCCCTTTAAAAGTGTGATATTATGTATCTTCACTGTTCCCATGAATGAATATGGATGCTTGGAAATATTCCAGTAAAATTACGTATTATGACTCCAAGGACAGATACATACAACTCTCTTGAGGCTAAAAGCTTATGTATGCACAACAGCAGAAAAAACACTTTATTGGTGCCAAATTGAAACCTCTGCTGCGCACACACTCTGCTCCATATGTTACACCTGAGTTATGTGAACAAGTTTGGAGTGTTATTCATGGCGCTGATCAGACGGCATGCTCCTGAACCGTCACTGGAGCTCGCCAAGGAGCTCATCTGTGTTCTCGCCAGCTCTCCTGTTGGAAGGTAACCAGAGGTCACTTCTTCCAATCTCCAGACTAATTCATCTATCAGCGTTATCTTCTCCACCTGAGTGTTTTACGACATATAACCCTCTGTGTTCTCTTGTGTGCGGGCTGCGGCGACGATGCCAGCCGTTGGTTTCACAGCCCACCTCTCGAGTAAAAAGTGTTAGTTTCTCTCTAGTGCATTTATTTTTGTGAATTTGTATTGTTTTAGTTGTTTAATATTAGACAAGCCCTTCCTTTGTTAACTCCACAGTACATTAATTAATAAGCATCAATGATCTCCTGAGTTTTGAATCACTATACTGTAATCCTTTCTTTTCATTGGACGTCATCATAGACACCATTACAGCAAATGTGAACCTGATGATCACTCCTGAAATTACACATAAATAACCCTTTGAAACCGGATACAAAATCTCTATCGCAATGTTCAGGTTACAGAGGTTTATGTTATTTTCCCAATTTCCAGTCTTTCTGCATAGTATGTTCACATATATGTTTAAAGTGTTCCTTATTTAACGTCTATGTGAACAGATCTTTGCCGACACATGCAACGAACAATATCTCACAATACTTGTCATATGTTGAGGATGAGGGTACACTGTAAAATATTACCATGATTTCACAATATTTAGCTGTAATATTTTACAATAAATTACTGTTTTATGACTTTACAGTCTTTACCTGTAATGTTCACAATATAACACTGTAATTTTGACTTTCACAGTGAAATCAATGCAGGCACAGTTAATTACTGTGAATGTACAGGATCAATTATTACCAGGATTTCACAACATGTTACTGTATTATTTCACAGTAAAATACTGTATTCAGACCATCCTCTGTGATAACACAACAAATTAAGTGATTTTCTTGCTTTTATCGCTCTTGCTTGGCTTTAAATACTAATTTCTTTCTTTGGTGCAGATTTTACTTAAATTGAAAGGGCTGCATGCCTTAAAATAAATGATGCAACATATAAATATTTAAAATTGAAATTGTTGTCTTGGCTTATTGCTTTCAGGTGGGATTAATCCTGAGACGGGCTCGAAAGCCAAAAATAGGCATGGCAATTTAAACCCCATGTCAGCACATTCTTCAGAAAAACTGTTGACTTCGAGTGGATGTCTGTGTAGACATTTGCTACCCTCCTTGTTTTCTGTCTCCCTGGCTCCGCCTCTGCCCAGGCGCACCTGGTCTGCCCCTGGCTCCGCCTCTTCCCAGGTGTTCCAAATTCCACTCAGCCGTGTTATATAAAGAGAAGCTGGAGGAGAAGGATGTCTCGCCTATCCTAACGCCGGGAGACACTCTCCTTAGAATACCTCTTTCCCATTTTGAGCTGTAGGCCATATTTTTGCAATAGTCATTTACTGTAATTTTACAGCCAAACATTTTACAGTGTATAAAGATGAATGTGGAGTGAGAGGTGTAGGTGAAGGTTTTTCTAAAGAACAGTTCGTCCTCAACTTGAGGATGTCCATAATCCAGGGCTCAGCCTCTTAAAACAGGGCTGTCAAAAGGTCATCAGTGTCAGAAAGTGTCTGGCACTTTGGTTGGCGAATGTAGTTTCAACCAATCACAATGACCCTTTATGGTGAGTGATCTCCCGTCACACATTAATTCTGTTATGACTTTCTCACAGCAGCCACATGGACATTGGCCAGTGATCAAAGAGGAATTCAATTACGAATACGGAAGTGACCCAGATCGGATTAGAAAGAAATGAGTCCGCACTACGCCAATGTGTCGGTGAAAGAGTTGTTTCTTATATATATTTGGTTGTATAGTGAATGCAGCCTTTATTATATCTGGAACCAATGTCCAAGCAGCTTTTACATTGTTATGCACAGCAGGATAAGCTAATAGTCTTAATCTATTACTTGGTATAGTCAATTTTATTATATGAAGCAATGTCAATATAGAAAGTGATAAAACGTTTTCCTGGAGCTTAATTGAGGAACCTTTTAGTCAGATAAGAATGTCAGGTTTTATAGAAACTCAGTGAATTAACTACCTGACAAATCAAAGTTTTTCATCAAATTGATATAATAAAGATAACAGGCTTTCATTATAAGGGATGTTAAATGTATGGTAGAAATGATACGGAAACTTAAACACATTACTGTCAGCCTCTATATCTTATCACACAATCATAATGAACAGCCATTAGTGGTGCATACAGCACTGTGCGACAATGACAACTCAGCTGCTGCTACTCCTTGCTAACAGCTACACCTGGAGTGTAACAAGTTATAAAAAGCACTGCAATTTCCTGCATGACGGCATCCATGGTTAGTTGGAACTGTTTTTCAGAGGTGTTGATTAAACTTTGCTGTCATTTTGAAAGATGTAAAGTAGACAGAATTGTATTGTGTGACTTTGAAAGTTATTTTTTTCATATGTGAAACCCATTTCCATGAATGATATAAAAGACTATGAGATCAGGTAATTCATATTGATGATTTGAAATAGCTGGTATTTCTTCCCATTTCCGCATTACAAGGTTGCACTTCTACTGTATAGAGGAGTGCCTGCACACATTCATAAATGCTGTGCTTTAATGTGCTGAAAAAATAAAAGACTTGTTTTGCCCCGATTCCCTCCTTTGATGTGTTCTTTTGCACTGAAGTCTGAGAAATCCTCTTGAAATGCATGGACTTACTGTTCGCATACTGTGAGGACACGTTCTTGTTTATTATAACTAGTATCTGTGTGAAAAGTAGCCGTATGCAGATTGTGCACACACACATCCGGCTGCAGGGCAGAGTGGTGGCTCAGTGGTCTGCATTGTCACTTCACAGCAACAAGGTTCTTCCACTGATTCCCTGGAGAGAGGGGGTTTCCGCCGAAGGAAGCATACACTCGGACAAGAAACTCGAAAGTACTGTATGACGATAATAGTGGACGATTAACTGACTTTGTCTTGTGTAATGATGTAAATATCTATTTTGTGTGTAGCACAGGCCATAATAAGGTTATGTGACACTGTAATACTGTTCTTTGTTGTCTTTATTACATTACTCTACTCGCTGTAAATGAAATCATCTTAAAATGAATACTAAAAAAGCAATAGCTTTCATTTGAAATTTGTGTGTGCATAATGTAGGAGCATACACTCCAAGGCAAAATCCTGTCATATTTGAAAAATAAATATAATCTGAAATTGAATATTTGTATGCAAATGCAAATGGTAGTATGAGCTCCGTCAGGTGGCCTCCGCACTTTGGGAGAGTCAAAATTATAGACTGCAGATAAAAGGTCTTCAAATAAGTCAATTATACTAGAGTCTAATTACAGAGCTTACATTTCTGCTGTCCAGGGTAAAGGCTGTGTGAGGTTAAAAGCCTTTAGACCCTGAATGAGCTATTGAGGTCATCGCTGTTGTATTTCTATATTATCAAGAAGACTGGAATGTCGTATGTCATTCTTAGATTACAGTTACAATACATTTATCTGACGCTTTTATCCAAAACAACTTTCAATAAGTGCATGATGCAACCATGAAGAAACAAACTCAAAAGCAAGAACAGGAATATTTCCTATCTATAAAGCCACCCAGATTAAGTGCTAATGCATTAGCTTCACTTAAAGCTGGACCTTGCTAAGTGCTACATACAGAAGAAAGTTGTTCAGTCTGCGATGAAGGATGTGTAGACTTTCCGCTGACCTGATATTCTACTATTTTGGGGCCAGGACTGAAAACAGTTGTGTTTTTGTTAAGTGGTACCTGGGTCCCACTCGCAGTAAGGCAGCATATAGCTGATTGGCCTATGCATTTCTTAGGAGAAAATGTGTATATTTAGAACGGGAAAAATACTTATAAACCAGAGGCTTATAAACCACTTTGCCTTGCTGTAGGCATAACCCGTATGGACCCTTTTGGTCACATGTTGTCACATGTCCTAACTATATAATTCAACTATAGAGTTGGCCTCTTGTTAATGTTACCTAACTGTTGGGAAAATACTGAATGTAATCTTTCTATATCAGAGTAGCACATGATAGGCCTAACTGTAACTGTGTACGTAACCAGATGTATGATTAAATGGATGATGCTCATTTCAATTGTTTTAAAGTGTGGGCTGTGCTAGAAATATTTTGAAATGAAGAAATGTCGAGTAGAACTAACAATACTTTAACGTTAATGTTAGCTCATTTGTGTATGTATTTAATGTTATGTAATGTGTTTACAGCTATATTAAAACATATTATTTTAGTTATAGTTGATGTGTTAGTCATTATACAAAAATGTGGTTTTAAATTGCTGTATATGAAGCTAATGTGAAAACAAGAAGGTCAATCCTCCCATCATTATAAAATTACATTTTAACATTAGCTCGCCTGCTAGCTTCAAGTAGATCCCTGTACTATTCGTTATTTTTTAAGTTCAATTGATTTAATTGTTCGACTGTTTGATTAAACTTGTTCTGACTGTAAATACTGTATGCATTTTGTGGCCAGGCACAAATTCTGGCTCTGCTAAATATTACTATCAGGAATATCTTAATTGCCGCTCTAATTATCTGAGAATAATTATACATACATGTATAAAGTTATGCCACTCAAGTAAGAAGCATGTGCCTTACATAACGTCTCACATTAAATGACCTTCATGTTCATGTTTATTCTTTTGGTTTATAACGCTGGATATTCCTGAGAAGTAATTAAAAACTAAGAAATAACTATTAAGATAAAGCATCTGTGAGGAATTCTCCAGAGACTGATATTTTGTCTCTCATCTTTTAAATACATATGTTGTACTACCTAATTGGTGTTTAAATCTTAATAAAATGTGCAGCGTTTTTCCTCCTCCAGACAGATTGTGCTCTCCGCAGCTGTTTATCGTATGGCTCCGAGCCTGAAGCTTTAACCATGCAGTCCAGCTGAGCCATCCACTTGTCATAGCCATGTGGGTAAACACACTGGACTCAGCAGAAATATAGTGCAGTCCTGAAATGAGTTGTGAGATTAACTGTGAGTTTGAATATTAAATGTATGGCTGCTCCACTTTTTTTTATAGGTTGGCAATGCTGTCAAAAAACACTGTGAGCCAAATGTGTCACTTGCCTCAAAACATCAGAGGGAGGTTTTTCAAGGTGGTTAAAAACTTTAAGCAAAAAAAAGAAAAGTTAAAAAGCTTTTGCCACATCAGGAGAGCGTCTTACTTGTGCACTTTTTCAGGCCAGACCCTTTCTTCAAGGCGTGACGGCTGAGCTTGCAGCTGAAGTTGTTCTCCCAGAACTCGGCAAACCAGATATTCCTTCTGTTGTTCTCCAGCGTTCGGCTGATGAAATAACGATCAAACCCTAGACAGATCAATAGGTACATTGTCATTGACACAGTGAGTGTCTGTGAAACCCTCATGTGTATACCGTCTAATTCATTGATCATTGCATATGTTTAATCTGTTTGACAGAATATCATTTGATGATCAAATAATTAAAGGTAAAGCTTTACTAAGCACCTTTTATTCTGCAAATAGCTACAGTCCTGCATCACATGAAAGGAATACACTGAACAAACTGAAATGTTCTTTTTAATTACATGCAGTACGTCATCAAGTTTCACATAACTGTATTAGGTTAGTTAAAAGCAATAATATTAAGTTGAACCTACTACTTATATACATGTATGTTAAATCTGTTGGCATAATACATTTAATTAAAGTCAACGTTTCAGTTTTTACAGTGTACTCACTGAGAAATGCATATAATAATAATTATAAAATAATAATAATAATAATAATAATAATAAAGCTTTACAAAGGACTTTTCATACAGCACGTGCTTTACAAAATGGCTAACATCACAAGTAAAAAATAAACAACATGAAATTCCCCTCAGATCAGATGTTAAGAGCTTTACAGATACATACAGCAACATAAAAAATGTCAACAGGTTAAGAGACACAAGCAGGTAAAAGCTATGATAATAAAAAAAAAACAATAAAATAAATAATGATTTATTTCGGAAAGATAAGACACAAGACAAGTGAATCGATGCAACAATACACATAAAGTGAACATATAGGTACATGGTTTTACTATACAGGGAGATGTTATATATGTACAATGCTCTTCTCTGTACCTTTGATGGACTGCCGCTTGGGCAGGATGGTGACCGCTCCCTCCGCCATCTCCTCCTGGTCCACCACCGGAGAGATCTTAGAGCCCCAGCTGTCTGAACCCACCCAGATAAAGTGACCTGTCTGGTTGGCCTTTTTAGCCGCTTGGAGTAGCCGCCTGCAAAGGTGAAGAGACAGATGTTGTCATGGATAAGGTCAGCATCCCGACCAGCTATGCTTTGATTTTGTTTTGCAATTCATTACACAGTGGTTAAGCAGAGCTGGAAGGAATTGGATGTTTCCAGACATGTTTCCCTGCCTGCTGCCGTCTAATCTTCAAAGCAGTTATTACCAGGCCTTACCTGATATCGTCTTCGCTTGCGAAAAGTATGACGACTCTCGCGTTCGGGTTTTCCCGGAGACGCCGGATGATCTTGTCAAACCCCCCCAGCTTGGGCTCCCGGGGAATCTTCACAGACTGGGAGATGCACACACCCCCTGAACACACACAAGTTCATAGATGTCAATGTCATAATTAGGAGAAACTGAAGAACAATGCCTTTACAGCATCAAAGGAATCACAGAAACCAACACAACAAATGGATTCAACTTTAAGTTTTTTAATTTAATTGAAATCTTATTAGGTACAAATAAAAAATATTGAGTGAGGTAATGAATCCGAGGGCTTTGTGTTGTCAGTTTACCAAGGAATGTGCAGAAAACTGAAACTCAGATGGTGAAATGTCATTTTCCCCAGCAGAGGGATAATTGGCTTGTAAAGGAGAGAACTCGCCTGGCTGTCTTTGAGAGTTTCTTTGACAGTATGCCGTTTTGTGGGATAGGTAATAATGTGACGTGTGGCAGTGTTTATGTTGTTGCTCCATTATTTATAGAGTGCATTCAAAGAGTACATTCCTGTACATGAGAGTTTCGCTGAGACTTTTATTCTGAAAGGCACATTTACATTAAGGTGTTAAATGTCTTACTTTCCCATTGTTCCTTAATCAATGTTATACTTTTTTAATAAAGGGTTTACATTGTTTTCAATGTAGAGTGTGTTGACTTTCCTATAAGATTAAAAAAGGCCCTCTAATATTTTTGGGGGATTTCCCTTTCCTGTAGTGTAGTGTGTTATAGGTTTTTGTGGATGTAAATGGTCTGCGAGGGCTAAAATCTCAAGGTTCACTCCACAGGGAGTTTCTCTGCCACATGATCCCCACCACCTGAAACGCCTCCATTGGACCTCTGTTTACTTAAGTAACATAATGTGTAACACTCAAGCTTGTATTAGCTAGCGCTCCGACACATAACACGTGATAACCTAAGGGGCTGGACATCTCTTAGCAGTTGGCCAACCAAAACAGAGCCGTCCAGCGAACCAATCAGAGCAGACTAGGCTCTGGTTTCAGACAGAGGGTGAAAAGAGGTGCTGCAGCACAGGCAGTATGAGAAAAAAAAGGCTTTTTGAACATTAAAGCTTGGAAACATGTCTCAGTAGAGGCATTAAATACATGAAAATATGCATAATATGTATTTTTTTATTTCCCTGTCAATAGGAAACTAATTTCTTTGCCAATTTGCTTTTGGTGAAAAGAGTGTGAAGAAAATGTAGTGTTTATTTTCTCGTTTTTTGATCTTATGTTTGTTTTCTTCTTTGTATAAACCTGTTATCGTGAGCGGAAGTTTGTGTAGGTGTTTGTGGCGAGGCCGAAATGTAACTTGGAATGCCCGCTTAGACCAACTGAAAACATGACCATTACTTTGAATCCTTGTAAGAGCACACAAACATTCACAAAAAAAAGAAACAAAAGGATGTTGTGATTGGTTTTGTTCAGTTTAGATTCAGTTTAGATTCAGCCAACATGTACATAATGTACACTGTAGATCCTATACATGGATACACATTGTACTTCTCACTATTGTCAATGGAGACCAGTTAGAGTAAGCGAAGCATAACTTTGTAAACAACTCTTTGCCAAAGTGAGTCTGTGTTTATTTACACGGTAAAGATTAGCCTGACAGGTTGTTCTTCAAAAAGCAATCAGAGGAAACAACGACATAATTGAACAATTAACTACAAATTAATTAAAGGTACAACTCCCTCTCCAACACCCACGTCATGTCAACAACCTGATGCATGCAGATGACAAATTAAACAGCAACAAGGTTCCTAACATTGTTTTTTAGTGCTTGTAAAGTAGTACAAATTACTGTCTTGTGTGTGTGCAATGTGGAAACAACTTTGATGGTGTTGACTCCTGTCATTCTGCTGTCTTCCACCCTGATGCCCAGCTCAATGAAGGGGCAGCCAAATCCTGATTAAGCTGTCCAAAAAACTTTTGATGTATGTGACTGTCTTGTTCTTCCACAGCTGTCATCAAACCTCATTAAGTTTGAGAAGGTCAGACAGAATGTTTGACCCTGTCCTCACACATGCAAGGATTTTTAATGTTTTCAGCGAAAAGAAACAGCAACAATTCTGCATTGAGAGCTGTGTCAAGAAAAGTAAAGGATGGTGAGCTCAGCTATAATAGTAAAACAATTAAAGCATCTGCCTATGTCAATTTATCCAAACGTATCATCTGACGCTGTAAATATTTCCTTTTTTCAGCATAGATTAGTGTACATGCTACATTTTGTCATCTTCTATTTCAACCCAAGCTTTTAATTGATTAGCTTAAAAAGAAGAACAACATGTTTGGAAAAAGGACAGCAGTATATCAACATCCCTCAGCGCATGATCCAAAAACAAAATCATTCTAACTTGAGACTCCCCGCCAATCTAGGCCGCATCTTTTTAGTTTGTTCAAAACTCCATGAAAAACACAAGAAACGAGATTAAAAAACTTTTAATTTCAGCTGTCAAGGCATGTGGTTTTTATAGTTTGGTACTTTTCATTCCCCTCTCGATGAGTTCCACAGTTTCAATAAAAGATACTTTAACAATCCCACCCAATTTGCAGACCTACTGAATAAGTTCTGGTCTCACACTAAGAGCAACATATTGCAACACTTTTTAATTCAGTTTCCACCGCTGTTAAACTGCTATGAAAACAATTCCCTGCAAGGTTTAATGCCCCAATGTACTGAGGGACTCGGAATGACATATTAGGATTTAAAGGTCCCCTATTGTGCTTTCTGCGGTTTTCCCTTTCCTGTAGTGTGTTATGTGTGTGCGCATGTAAATGGTCTGCAAAGGCTTAAATCCAAAAGCTCATGCCAGATAGACTTTCTCTCTCACACACCCCCCAGCCTAAATCTCCTCTATTGGACTCCTTTGTTTACTTCCATAGTGAGATCACAATTTAACACTTGCGCTTCTATTGGTTAGTACTCCAACACATTGTACATGATAGGCTTAGGGGCCAATAACCAATCAGAGCAGACTGGGCTCTGGTTTCAGACAGAGGGTGAAAAGAGGTGCTGCAGCACAGGCAGTACGAGAAAAATAAATAACTTTTTGAATATTAAAGCATCTAAACGTGTCCCATGATTGTAAGTGAAAAAAGTCTCCATAATCAAAGTAGTAAGCACATTTAGGAGTTGTTTTAGCGACTTACAACAACCTTTCTAGATAGTTATGTAGGAGGATCCACCTGCAAAGCTCATATTGATCCATTGTTTCTCCAACTAGGGGAAACAGCCATCAATGACACATCAACAAGACATCGGTTGAGGGGAAAGAGGTGAAACTAGAAAAGAGGATTTGAAGTTGTCTATAAATAAAACATTGAATACAAGGCTCATCGTGCATCGTGTGTGTGATCCGAGAATTGATGTTTGGTACCCCTAAAAAACACAATTGTAGCTATCTTCCCATCATCATTAGTTTCTACTAGAAGCAGGAAGTGTTTACTTTGACTGCTGCAAAGAGCATTTAATCAATTCAGCCATTTGTGTGTGATGAGTGACCCGCCTGTCCGTCTGACTCAAATAGACTTCATTATTGGTCATGTTGGATAAGAGAGAGGCATGCAAATTAAGCTGTCACTTGGCCGTTTGTCACATGCCAAGGTAGAGGGACTATCATGGAGTTATCTTAATAATGTGTTCACTAAAATGAAGAGAAACTAATAGTGACAAATAGCTGCTGCAGCATCAGGACAGCCGCAGTCGTGTAATCTGTCTTTGCCACGATGGCTGAGCAGCTCCCTTTCTCTGCTTGTCTTTTATATTTAGATGCCTTCCAGATAACAACAGACGTAGACATAGAGTGTGAGATCAAGCGAAGGCATCAACAGCCAATGCGTGTGTATTCTTTTTTAATTATGCGAACGCCAAATTTCACAACCACAAAATCGGATTATTTCACAGCCGCATACTTTCATTGTTCCAACATAAACAAATAAACAGATTAGGACAAAATAGGATTTGTTGATACATATAAACATGAGAAACTCTCAAAATGTGAACTGATTTATGTTTTTGATTGAGTTTGTCGAAGACCAAATTCGGGTCCAGTCAAGCTTTATCTCTGTCCCAAATGGTCACTAGACAACTGTTTGATACTGCGACTGCGACACTAGTGTGTAGAATGACATCTTTGTTTCCAAGTAA
This sequence comes from Notothenia rossii, assembly GCF_949606895.1. Taxonomy (NCBI): domain Eukaryota; kingdom Metazoa; phylum Chordata; class Actinopteri; order Perciformes; family Nototheniidae; genus Notothenia; species Notothenia rossii. The sequence goes on along the minus strand of NC_136903.1, from coordinate 66,140,032 downwards.
CACTGAATGCATCTGTCTTCCTATTCTGTGTTTGTATCCATTGCAATTGCAGTTGACCAGGCTATAAAAAGTACCAACATAACAATCAAACTAATGAGTCAAATGCTTTTTTAGAGTCAATAAACACAGCAAATATTGCTATTTTCATAATAACTGTCAATTATAGCATCTCTAATCTGTTTATTTTTCTTATTTAACTGTAAAGCATAATTATGGTGGGCAAAAAACCTGCTACTAAATAAAGAACATGGACAACAACCCATTACAACACATTGAGGGACTGCTTTTCTTTACTGTCCATTTCACCTAAAGGCCCTGACACACCAAACTGACGCCAAAGAACACGTCCCGACGGAACACGACTGTTGTGTTGCCTCACGTCTCCTGCTTCTTGGCCAACAGTCGCACTGGAACACACCGCAAAGACTTTAGCCGACGGCCAAGTAGCACGTACGAACTGCGCATGCGTGAGTGGCAATAACTCTCCTTACCAGCAGGCGGCGGTAGTGTGTATTCGTCATTCAAAAGAGGCAACAACCGGAAGACAGAGAAGAAGAACAGACTCCGTGATATAAACAAACAACAAATAGCGTGTGCGCGTTGCATTTTCACTCTCGTCCATCGAAAACATGTCTCGTGCGGTACTGGAGCTATCGGCCATTGGAGTGTTGCTTGCGGAAGACATTCTTCGTGCCTTCTTAAAGCGTTTGTTTACGTCCCTCACTTCCGTTTCGCTTCTCATGCACTGATTCGCTAGCTGAACAGCCAATCAGAGTGATTTATTTGGCCCGACTGCCCGACCTGACGCATGGCCGATTCAACATGTTGAATCGGCCATGCGTCGGCCATGAAAGGCCAAATAAGGCGTGTCACGGCCGACAGTGCGGGACACACCAAATTGAGTTTGGGCGACAGGGCACGCTTCGTCGTCCGACTAACAAAAACGGCCAAAATCGGCTTGGTGTTTCCGGGCCTTTAAAGAGAAACCTGGTTTGAGGAGAGAAAACGAGTGAATACCTTAGATTAGTAACAAATACTCCTTGGTGGATTATGCTTTGGCTGAATTACAGGACATTCAGTAGAGACGCTGAATATCATTTTGTAAGTACATTAAGTCAGTATTTGGCACCAAGTTTACGTTTTCCTTTTTTTAACAGAGTTCTGCTGATACAGATGCCCGCTCAGTGTGGGACAGTTCATTTCTTTATTAGTGGGCTCCATCCTTCTGCTATAAATCACGGGATTTTTGTAGGGTTTTTATTTTATTTACCATAGCAAACTAACTGAGCCGATAACAAAATGTCTGCCATGGAGATAAATATACTGCAAAAACAGAAAACTCAATAAAATAATGCTTATATCGATACAACACCACCTAACACAAACTGCAGGTATTTCTTCTCTACTCTGCAGCTGGCCAGCTCAGCTCCACCATCTTTACCATCTTTCAGCTCTTTGTTTAAGTTCTCATTCGTAACACTCCGTTCGATGTCTCACTATGGGATGCGCCTCATCGCGGAGCAAACAGAAGCATCAATCTCATTACGCCAATCCTGATTGGCTGGTGATCTTGACGTCAGCGTCAGGGAATCTACCCCCTATAAGTAGCTTGCGCTACGCTGCATGCATCATTCAAACACCTCTTCTCGTTTCAGAGCACATCTCTATTGGTAGCCGGGCTAGCTCACACAGTCCACAGACTGAACCAAGCTATCCAAGCTAACTTCGGTCGACGGGCGCTCGCCGGCTACTTTTATATATACTTCTGCAAGAAGACTGTTAATACTAACACACCAGTTAGTGTTGCAATCTACCTCGCTGTTTATTTCTTCGGAATTAAAGGTAAGGTTTTGATTTTTCAAGCTGGTATCACACTTGTTACTAGCTTGCCTTTCCTCACTACCGACACCAAGGTAGCGGGGACGGTTTTTTCTTTTTCTCTCTCACACCAGAGGAGGGGAAGATAAAAAGGGTATTAACACACCAGTTAATATTCTTTGAGAATAAAATTCTACACCGTCGATTTTTTCTCCGGATTAACGACAGGTGGGGAAGGATTTTTTCTCAGCAACGTACCTGTTACGAGCGGGTCCTCTCCACGCCTTCACCACGGCGAACGAGATGGACGCTTCTCTCCCTCACACCAGAGGAGTCAGGGACTCTGAGGCTCGGCTCTGCGGCTGCGGGTTGAAGATATCAGGCACAGACTCACACCAGGTCTGCTCGTCCTGCCTCGGGCTGGAACACGCCCAGGAGGCTATCGACAACCCCGGCTCGTGCGGGCATTGTGCCCGCTTCACCATCAAGAGCCTCCGCCGACGGCTAGCACGCCAAGCTAGCCTGTCGGGACAGGACCCCCTCATGTCCGCTGTTTCGCCGGCCGGCAATCTTGACATGGGGGCGTCCGCCGCGGTGATTGAGCCCCGCGCTGTGTCAGGCTGGGGCTCAATAACAGCGGCAGCTGCTGAACCGGAGCCCCGCGCCGTGTCAGGCTGGGACCCGGTGGCGGCAACAGCCGCGAGAGCGGAGCCCCGCGCTGTGTCAAGCTGGGGCTCCCAACTGGACCTCACCATGGTCTCGCCCGCGGATGATGTCCTGGAGTTGGACTACATGGAGGACGAAGAGGATACCTCTGAGTTCCTCCTGTCCGACTCGTGTCATCAGCTCAGGCTGCAAAGCCGGGAGCGATGGCTGCTCTCCCGGGCGATAGCGCACCAGCTTCGCCCTGTCTGAGCATGGACCTGCAGGCCGTGTGTCAACGTGCCGCGTCCAGGCTGGACATCCCATGGCCTGAAATGGCCAAGGAGACCTCCAGGTCTCGCTACGAGGGGAAGACTTTGCCCCACGCAGCAAGGACAAAGAGGCAGCTCCTTCCAGTCTTCCCGGAGATGCTGGATGAGGTGTCGGTCTCGTGGAGAGACCGCCGCTTCAGTAATAAGGCCCCAATCAGGCCGCCTCCTCCCTGGACTGTGACGGTATGGAGAGGCTCGGCCTGCTCCGCATGCCGCCCATGGAACCGCTGGTGGCAGCCCACCTCCAACCGAGGCTGGCTCTGACACCAAGCAGGAACCCCACGCTACCGTTGAAGGCAGACCGGTTCCAGTCAGCGATGACGGAACGGGCCTATAAAGCCGCAGCGTTGTCCGCAAAGGCACTCAATGTCTCCTCACTGCTGACCGCCTACCAGGCGAAGCTCTGCGAGGACCTATGGAGCAAACCTGGGCCGGCCGTATGGGACGAGATCGCAGCGATCACGGACATTTGCCTCCGTGTGCAGCGCTGTGCAGTCCAGGCCACGGGCAAAGTCATGGGCATAATGGTGACCAACCTCCCAGACCGGGAAAAGAAGGATGTTCTTGACATGCCTATCATTCCCGAGGGTATTTTCGGCTCCGCTTTAGTCTCGATGCAGCGGAGATGTGAGTCGAAAAAGAAGGAAGACGAGGCCCTGCACCTCTGTCTCCCCCGAAGGGTCCAGCCGCTACCTGCGACGGTCTCGCGGCAGTCCTTCGCCCAAGTTGCCTCACGTTCTGCCCGGTTCAAGGTACCGAGGCAGCAGAGGCCACAGCCCGCCCCGAGTCCCCAGCCCAGGCAGGAGACGAGGACGAGCTGGCCGAGGAAATCTCCGGTTTCGGCATCCGCTGTTCAGGCACAGCCGACTCAGATTTTCTGTCACCAGTCGAGGAAGAAGAAGCGGGCGGCCTGACAGCCTCCTCTCCTCTCCTCAGTGACAGAGCTGGAAGTTCCCTGTTCCCCAGCTCCAGATGTGTTTTCGGGGTGTCACCAGGCCTCCATCTTCCCGCCGACTCGAGTGATGCCGCAACGCCATCCTCAAGTTCGCGCCAGAAGGGAAACAGACTTAATACCAGAGACAGCGAGTTCTGCTATCCGCCTAAGTCACAAAAACACATGTCACAATTGTTGTTGTTTTCAAATAAACCATTTTTCACTGTCGCATCCAGGCTTCAAGCCGAGGGCGCAGTCCAAAAAAATGAAAAGAAAGACAATAAAAACAATAAACAGTCTGTTGCCTGTCCCTCTTTTGAGAGCAGCTACGGCCTCTCTCAAAAGGCGGATAATAGACGGGTCTGTGAAGGCACCACCGCCATGCGCATGCGCAGTGACGACTGGGGTTATAGAGCCGCTACCGTCACGCGCATGCGCAGTCTCTGTGGGGATTATCGAAATGGGGTACCATCGTGTTCAGACACTAGAGGGCCCCATAACACAACAAATAGAGACTCAGAGGGTAAGAGACGTGACATCTCCGCTGGCTCTAAGGAGCAAACAGTGGGAGATGCTCACAGCGTCTGCTTGGGTCTTCAAGACAGTAACACGGGGTTACAGACTCCAATTCGCTGTCACCCCCCCTCGCTTCACGGGCGTTCTGTATTCACAAGCCCGAGGAGAGTCAGCCCATATTCTGGAGAGAGAGATTCTCTCACTTCTAGAAAAGGAGGCTATATCTATAATACCCGCCGAGCGGAGTCAGAGCGGCTTTTATTCCAAGTATTTCCTCGTTCCCAAACGGGGAGGGAACGGAATTCGGCCAATACTAGATTTAAGGGCTCTGAACAAATATCTAAAAAGATACAAATTCAGAATGCTCACTCACACATCTCTGCTGCGTCTCGTGCGACAAAACGACTGGTTCACATCAGTCGACCTGAAAGATGCGTATTTCCACATCCCAGTATATTACCCACACAGGAAATATCTGAGGTTCGCATTTCAGGGGATCTGTTACGAATACAGAGTACTTCCCTTCGGTCTGTCTCTCAGTCCAAGAGTGTTTGTACGATGTACAGAAGCCGCGATATACCCGTTAAGACAACAAGGTATTCGCCTGGCAACCTACCTAGACAACTGGCTGCTTCTCGCACAGTTGGAACAGGAGGCTATTACGCAGACAAATGTCCTCGTAAAGCACCTGCTCAACCTGGGTTTCATAATAAACACAGAAAAGAGCATGTTGTGCCCGGCACAGACTGTACTCTTCCTGGGTTTACACCTGAACTCGGTGCTTTTTACAGCCCGCCTGTCAGCGGAAAGAGTGAAAGCTTTCAGAGCTTGCCTCGCTCATTTCCAGCTGCGCAAACATGTTCTTTTCAGATCATGCCTGCGGTTACTGGGGCTCATGGCGTCAGCCATCCTGGTCGTACGACTGGGACGGTTACACATGAGGGAGTTTCAGCGCTGGGTAGCCGCTCTAAAACTAAACCCTGCGCGTCATGGAGTGCGGAGAGTGATGGTTACTGTGAAATGCGTAATAGCACTGCGCCACTGGCTGCACCCGACTTTTCTGGTACGGGGCGTGCCTATGGGTGCTTTCCTTTCACGGAAGGTGGTCACCACAGACGCATGTCTGACAGGCTGGGGAGGTATTTACGAAGGTCGTCCGGTGAGGGGTCTCTGGAGCAGAGACCTCCAGCAGTCGCACATAAATTACCTGGAGCTTTTAGCGGTGTTCCTCACCCTAAAACGCTTTCTGCCTTTTCTCAGAGGACACCATGTCCTCGTGAGGACGGACAATACGACCACAATATCGTATATAAACCGACAAGGGGGTTTGCGCTCTCTCCAGTTACACATGCTGGCACGCAAACTGATCTTGTGGAGCTGCGACCGTCTCCTCTCTCTGAGAGCGACGTACGTACCGGGTGTGATGAACCTCGGGGCAGACCTGCTGTCCAGAGGTGTACCACTGTATGCAGACTGGACTCTACATCCAATGGTTGTGAGCCAGCTGTTGGTGCGTTACGGCCGAGCCGCGGTAGATCTGTTCGCATCAAAAGAAAATGCTCACTGTCAGCTTTTCTTTTCAATGCGCGATCAAAACGCACCATTAGGCGTGGACGCGCTCGCGCACATTTGGCCTCCGGTCCTCCTGTACGCGTTTCCACCCCTGGCGCTGATACACCCAACTCTGGCCAGAGTGAGGGAACGGCGACACACAATGATCCTGATAGCTCCGCACTGGCCTGCAATGTACTGGCTGGCGGAGATATATCAGCTGCTGTGCGGTCAGCCGTGGCAGCTCCCCCTACGCAGAGACATACTGTCTCAGGCGGGGGGGACGATCTTTCCCCCACACCCGGAGCGCATGGCCCTATGGGCCTGGCCCGTGAGTGGTATAATCTGAATGCAGTGGGTCTCCCGCAGAAGGTGATAAACACTATTCAGAGTGCGAGAGCTTCCTCCACTAGGTGTCTTTATGACTGTAAGTGGAGGGTGTTTGAGGACTGGTGCCTTCAAAAAGGGCACACCTCTTTTCAATACCCTGTGGGAGTGATTTTATCATTTCTACAGGACCTAATTGATAAACACAGAGCTTTCTCCACGATTAAAGTCTACCTGGCTGCTATTGCTGCATGCCATGTGGGTTTTGAGGGTAAGACGGCCGGCCAACATCCTCTGGTCTGCCGTTTTATGAAGGGAGCTCACAGGCTCCTTCCTGTTTCCAGGTCACTGGTGCCCTTATGGGACTTGACAGTGGTTTTAGATGGGCTCACTCGAGCCCCATTTGAACCCCTGGAAGAAGCTGACATGAAGCACCTGTCACTCAAGACAGTGCTGTTACTGGCCCTGGCATCCGCCAAGCGAGTCAGTGACATTCATGCGCTATCTGTACATCCTTCATGCACTCAGTTCGCCCGAGGGTTAACGAGAGTGTTGCTGAAGCCCAACCCTGCCTTTATACCTAAGGTGGTTGGTTCATGTACCCCCATTGACATTGAGGCATTTCCTCCACCGCTGTGTCCCTCCAGGGAACAGCAGCCGAATTTGCTATGTCCAGTCCGTGCTTTACGCACTTATATGGACAGATCAAAAGAGTTTCGTCATAATGACCAACTCTTTGTGTCCTGGGCTAACCCTCAGAAGGGCAAGCCTGTTACTAAGCAACGGCTCTCTCACTGGATTGTGGAGGCAATTGCTTTGGCTTACACGAGTCAGGGTCTGCAGGCACCTTCGGGTTTGCGTGCTCATTCGACTCGTGGTCTGGCTACATCCTGGGCTTTGTTCAGGGGTGTTTCCATCCAAGACATTTGTGCAGCGGCGAGCTGGTCCTCGCCGCTCACTTTTGTCCGCTTTTACAGATTAGACGTCTCTGCTCCCAGTGTGGCCCATGCAGTGCTGGGCCCCCTGCTGAGTTAGAGCTCTAACTGTTAAATTCTGGTTGGGTTTGGTGATTTTCGAGATAAGCTCGTCTGGCAATACGGGAGCTACAATATCCCATAGTGAGACATCGAACGGAGTGTTACGAATGAGAACTATAGGTTACTTACGTAACCCCAGTTCTCAGAGTAACATGAAGTGAGATGTCTCACCAGACGGCCCTCCTTGCTATGGTGAAGCGAGAAGAGGTGCTTATTTTGAATGATGCATGCGGCGTAACGCAAACTACTTATAGGGGGTAGATTCCCTGACGCTGACGTCAAGATCACCAGCCAATCAGGATTGGCGTAATGAGATTGATGCTTCTGTTTGCTCCGCGATGAGGCGCATCCCATAGTGAGACATCTCACTTCATGTTACTCTGAGAACTGGGGTTACGTAAGTAACCTATAGTTTTATGGCCCATAGCTTTGCTATTTGGCTCAGTCTCATTGCCCTCATCAGCTTTGTTTCCAGCTGCTGTAGACAGATGTTGGCAGTACAGAATGGCTCAGACCCCCCCTGTGCCCTACCTGTTCAGCACCATACAAGGGACTGACAAAGTAAGTGTCAAGCTGGTGAACACAGTGGAGCAATTAGCAGCTAACAGATAGATAGATCATGTTTTATTAAGAAGTGGTTTAGACCAAACTACAGCTATGAGAGAGTCAATATCTGACATACATGTGAGTCAAAACTAATCTACTGGATGTGTAAATAGACAACTGTGTGCTTGCAAGTTCATCTGATCACTTGTTGTAAGTAGCCAAGAAAATTGCTTTAAGTTTGAGCACATGAAGCCCTTATCTAGGCTACAGTATGTCATGTTTATGTGTTAAAATAAAGAAGACTAATGACCCACAGACTGCACACATGACACATTCCCACACAGGCACTAAAACCCATATATACTGTAGGGATGCATCCATGTATGAAGATATAATAAGCTACATTTGTATCTAGTACTGTATGTAACGTACAGTATGACATCAAGACCTTATAAATCCGGGTTAGTTTACATTTTACGGAGTCTTAACTCCACATGAGCCGACAAAGGCTTTATATTTAATCAGGAACTTTGGTGTCACTTCTTTCATCCTGCCAGTTTTTTCACACCAGCAAGAGCCCTTTTTTACATTTCATGGCTTTCATGTTATAATTCAAGGTAAAACATAGTGTAATTTCCTGCTTAAATCAGGACAGCAGTGATCTTGCTAACCTTGCAGCAGTCTTACACAAAAAAACTGCTTTTTAATTTCTCTGAAAAACAACAGTTCCTGCTCTGTGCTTTCATTTGAATGCATTATGTAAAAACCTCTTAGTCTGGGAGTAAAGTTATTCACCAAAAAAACAAGAAGACACAGATGTCCTCATGCTAAACACTGATAGCACCTAATCACCAATAATGATCAGTTATTGCCGCATTAATGCAGAATTTGATTAAATGCATATGAACAGCTGTAACCTTGCATGACATTTAAAATGACTTGTGTGAACTTTACACCATGATAATGTTTTATCTAAGCTTTACTGTAGTTTCACAATGAAAAGTGAACTGCAGAAAAGGGACTAAAGTTCATGGAAGAGTTTTAGTTCTGAACTGACAACGCATTCAACAAGGGAAACCGGATTCAGGGAAACTGATTGATGCTAGAAATAACTTTGCCTGTGAAGGTGTTCTTGCATTTACAATGCAAAGAGGATCTTCAGGGTTTTCTGTTGGCTTGCTTTGTGCTAGGAGCTTGTTCTTTATGTGGATATGTGAGAAGATTTGAAATTACCTCATCTTTCAAATGACTCCCTTCTCTTGCCAAGTGTATACTGTGGTACCTCTAACCGCTGTGACGTGCCAAAAAAAGAAATACCTGTAGAACAATGTCATTTGTTTTTTCAAAATACATTTCCAAGACATATTTGCAAGCCCTTTGTGCTGCGGCTGCTTGTAGACTTTAATCTGTTAGGCTGTGTCCATGTTCAATTAAACCAAAGTAATACAACAGTATTAAGTCTGAAAAAACAATTTGTTGTTCTCCCTGCTCTACTGAGTTTCTTAATTGTACATCTTTCCCCGGCTATTTCTTCACCACACATGTCTTTTTGTGTGTTTAGCCACTCAAGTAAATAATTAACCAGTTGGAACGCACCATCTTGAATTATTTTCTTTTTTTCTCAGAGCTCTAGATGCTTCTGACTTTATGGGGCTGCTTTATTTTGGTGTGCAAAAATAGTGTGGAAAAGTTGTTTAATTGTAGTTTTCAGCTGGAAATCAAGTGAGAGCACATATCATGTCATACACTAATTCAAATAATAGGTTTTCTTATATAAATAATATGTGGCAAACATTGTACAATGACTCTTGGATATAACATTTAGTCTGTACAACAGAATACAACATATTAAAGATACATATCAGGAACAAGGATAGTGATGCTTTAAAGATTGTGCTATAAAATGATGTTGCGTTTTTTACGTTTCTTATCTGTAGTCTCAAACATAATGGTGATATTTATCATACCCACCGTGAACCATCTTTATTTAGCTGCCCGGCAGATATTTCTGTGACATGGTCTGTGTCAGAGTGCAACAGCTACTTTGAAAAACACCATAGAGGGAAAATGTCAGAGAACTAAAAATCAATATTAGATTTAGTCATTTCACCTCTGCCAGTGAGTTTGTGTTTTCAGTCTTGCTTGTTTGTTTGCAGGCTTTTTCCAAAACTTACCAACAGATTGAAATGATGGTGGAGACTTCGGCGAAGAGCTAAGGAACAAGTGAGTACTTTCTGTTCCAAATCTGTATCCAGGCACACATTCTTATTGTTTATTTTTGAATATCCCCACTACTCCCTCATTGAATTCAACAAAAGTTGGGATAAACTTGTATCTTTACATATCTTCTTTTTTTTTTTACCACAAACATCAAACTATAAATATTTAAAAATCCCCCAAAAGAATATTTCCATATGTATGTTTTTATTTAAAAGAAGAAAGATCCAAGGTTTTCTTCTGGCAAACAAGTTGAAAAGCCTTCAACATGTGCTACAGATCCAGGTAGTCTTTCTTTGACTTTTTACCTTCCAAAGAGCATGTTTATTACACTTTTTTAAATACAAAGTATTCCTTGAATGGTTAATTTGTTGAAGCAAAAAGTATAGAGGACGCCCGGCTGCAGGCCTTTTGACATGTCAGTGTAAAATGTGTTGAAGGCTGACGGCATACATGTGATGTCTCATTAAAAGGCTTCTCTGCCTTTTGCTTTTATGAAATAAACTCGCAAATAAACGCACAAACCACTTTTCACACAGCTCCTGAAATGAATTAACAAGTCAGTGCGAGAACACCCTAGGTGACATAAAAAAACTATTTTAGAACATTTTTCACGCACAAGTCATGCACCTGTCCATGTGGTTATCATTTTAGATGAACAGCTTAAAGTTTGTGAAATCCACAAATGGAAAAGAGCTGTCTGTTTAAAAGGTGAAGCTGAACATCAGTGTGGACATGCTTGATTTGTTCCCAAATGTTTCCTTGATTCTAGTAGAAATTAATGATTATTATTACTTAATTATTCATTTATTTGTTTCTTTGATACTTGATTGAGAGATATTTGCTCAATACTCTTTGTATTAGTGTCTTATTCTCAACAAAATATATTGTGAACTGTGGGTTTGATGAGTTTATGTTAAAAAAGTTAACTTGTATGTGCTAAAGCGGTCAATAACATAATAAAGAATACATCAATATTAAAAGTTTGAAGTGCCAAATTGCCATTTTGCATTCTTAAAGGTTTAGTTTCACACAGTTTCACTTTGTGATCCACGTTAAAATGTCAAATAAGGAAAAAAACGGTAAATCTCTTTTTTAGTTTTTGTTCTGAAGGAGGCGTGTGGTGTACAGGTTCAAACCCCACTGTAGTCAGCATGTCATTGTGTCCCTGGGCAAGACACTTAACCCCAAATTGCCCCCGTGGGGATTGTCCACAGCATTGAGTATGTAAGTCGCTTTGGATAAAAGCGTCTAGCAAGTGACATGTAATGTAATGTAATGTTCTTTTAGTTTAATCTTACTTTGAACTTGTCAGTCACAGCATTTTCCGTCGGCTCAGACTTTCAAACATCAAACAAATAAATACCTTTGACATTGCATTTCTAATTTTCAGTTTGCTCTGCTGCATTAGTAAACAAAACAAGCCATCAAAAAGTTTGAGGTATAAGAAATCTGGCAGCAAACTCTTTGTTGTGACCCAAAGTGACAAAATCAGTTTTACACTCCGGATAAAGACATGGTGGAGGAGTCAAAAACTGTCCTCATTAAAAATGTGACCTTTAGTTAGAATCGACCCATCAAGCTAATCACTCTAATGTTTTTGAACATCAGAACACACTGCCCGATGTAATCAGCCCTCAACATTTTAACAAAGTTGAATAGAGGTGGTACCTGCCATATTTAATCCAAGCAACATTTAAAAAGTTTATTTATTTCTTACCGTACGATTGGATATAGGTATGTATGTTTGAATGCATGTGTTCTCCTAACAATTCAACACTTGGTGGGTGAATAACTTATGACCAAAGGAAGTGTAGTGTTAATTGTAAATCTTTTGGATGAGCTTTTCTTGTTAAAGCAATACCAGAGGCCAATAAATGTGCCTGTTCCACACATGTCTGCACTCGTACAAATCTACATTTTTATTTAATTACAAAACCCTCCAATCTATCTGCTCGTCTGAGATATCTTAGCAGATATCCCATTAACAGATAAACTTCGCCACAATCCGTCTGTGATGTGCAAGAAGGTAGAAAAAATGAAATACATGGCTGCATATTGTCCTATTTTCTTTCTCACCTCTCCTCTAAAGCAAGGGCAGCGTTCAATCAAACCAATTGACTGGTGCCTGACCTCCTTCCTATGACTACAGTCCAGGAACGCCTCTGGCAGAGCTGAGTCCGCACACTGAGCCCTAACAATAGGAGTGCTTTAGACTGTGGACTACCTAATTGACTCTGTAATCGTGTCATAGTTCAGTGCCACCAAATTGACTGAGTTCTCAAGCAAGCTTTGGCAACAGTGATAGCCTGAAAAATTAGAAAAAAGCTTTCCCAGTTCAATTCCAAGTTTATTTCCCTTATTACAACAAGTAGCAACAAAACAGTGGTGTGATAGCACAATACCCTATGCATGTATCACTTCAAGCCAATTACATCAACATGTCAACTATCAACTAACTATCAATCATGACATCCTTTTAAAGCAGCACTTGAACATATTTGTTAGGAATAGATCAAATACATAATAGGTAAAATGGCTGCTCATGGTAACAAATCATTGTTTTGGTTTAATGGCCTGCAATTTGAGCTTTTTGGATAGTCTCTTCACCATGAGCTAGTTAAAAACATCTTGATTAAAGTGAAGCATAGGTTTTCTTTACACATGTTGGAGGAGCAAAATAAAACAGAAACAATGAATATTCACCATCCGCCAAGTGGACCCAAACACGACTCCAAATAAGGAACCGTACGCTAATATCGACTTAGCATGTGAACTTTGTAAGGCCAATATTTATTTTGTAAAATGTATATTATGTTCAGCTTGTTGTGGATATAATTATGCTCCAAAGTGTAAAATAAGCACTTGTCAAATTGTGAACAATCAGCTTTTTTTCTTTTATTTCTCATTATGTTTAAATGTGTTTATTCAACTATTTTCCCTCAAACTTGAGAAGCTTCACACAACTGAAATACTTTTGTAAAATCTCAGTGGACACCTCTGATCTTTCCTGTGTAGAAAACAGACTGGGCATTCGATTCAAAAGGTGTTGATTGGAGAAATTGTTAGGAGTTAATAAGGCAGGCGCCATATGGAGGGGGCTAAAGAACAGCAGGCTCACACTGTGTCTGAAATTCACTTTGCTGATATTCTCTGTTTCTGTGGAGATGAGGTCATCTGGAGTGACAGGCTGATAATAATTAGCTAAGAGGTCTTCACAAGCTGCTGAGGAATCAAAAGTCTCTGCACTGACGACAAAAAAAACAGAGAATAAGTTATTGTAACTCATAAAAATATAAGTTGTTTATCTTTGCTATTGAGAGAGATACTGCGACGGGGAGGGGCTCTGCAGTAGAAAACCACTTATGAGAGAAAATGCTAAGCCTCAAGAAATGACACACAGCTGCTCGGGAGTATTTTTGCACCGTAATTGACGTGCCACAAGCATAATTTCCCATCATTAGAGGGACCTGTTGCCTGGGAGCAGAGGAGCTTCCAAGGAGGAAAATCCAAGCCCTTAAGCTGCCGGGCCTGAGAGATAACAAAGCTGCAGAATCACAACTGCAGAGATATGGCCAAAATATGAGGAAAACAAGCAGGCCCATTTTGCCCATTCATTCTGCTGGGTCGGAGAAATCATATCAAGCATTCTGTTATACATAATGAATGCAGTACTGGAGGAACATTCTCAAAAACACTCAGCAAACAAAGTGCAACCTCAAGACTGATGCGGGGAGATAAGCGTGTTTTTATAAAATGGCTGAATAATGTGTCCAGTCCTTAACTCTCTTCGCTTCCCTGCCCCTGAGACGAATCCTGCGTTAGTCCTAAAGAAAAAAGTCAGCTCAGAGACGAATGACCTCTGTCCATTTGTCATCATCACCTCCCAGCCAATTAAACGCTCTGGAAACACTGCAGAGGAAGCAGCTGCTTTCATCTTCTAATTGACTGATTCATTTGCCTGTTTTTCTATCAGCATATATAAGATGCTTTTATGATGCAACTCGACTGTTTTTCATTTGATTTATAGAAAGCAGCTTTAGCGGGCGCACTGATATGGAAAGGTGATATAAAAACCATTTACGCATTCATATGGCATAGAAAAAAAACACCTGCCCACGAGGGAGACGAAGCAACAAAAATAATAAGTCAAGTGTTTTGTTTTGCTAATTTGTTGTTGCTGTTGAATCCCTGCAGAACAGATATAAATGTGGTCAGAAATAATGCAAAACTGAGGACGTTTAAAATGTGTTTATAAATATCCTCAATCTGACACCGACGTGTGGGAGTTGTTAAAAAGATTTTGTTGTTTTTGTTGTTGTCTGGTTCATGTTTTGAGAGATGTGTCCAGCCCTAAGGAAGAGCTTTTGTTGAAGGTAGTTCCCATTCATCGGGGATCTGTATTCACCCCACACTTCAGGACAATCTCTGCTGGAATAGAATTCCCTAAGACTATTAGTCATTAGAGATTTGGTTGCCATTTTGGTTTTTTTGGAAAAGTTTGATATGATGTGAAGCATTAAACCAGCTTATTTTTTCGGATTCCCCTCTGAGGCAGATAAGGAATAACATAAATTATCTCAAACAAGGTTTTTTCTTTTTGGGATAAGAGCTTGACTAAGATGGTTTTCTAGGACTGGTAATTTTATACTCAACGACCCAATAATCGTTATTTTCCAGTGAGTTTTTGTTTATTTAAATGTGATTTGATAGTTTTTTACTGAAGTTCTTATTAACACAACAATGTTATTTCAAGGTTTATCCATCCATAAAAGCATTAAAATGTCTTATCAACCAACACTGATTGCAGAAGATAAGAAATGATTTATCTCTTTTATTTAGTCCCACAGTTTGCAATTAATGGAGAGTTTATACAACATACAGCTGTTGAGAGACTGTCAGAGATGTTGATTTAATTACAAAATATAGTCTGTGGGGTTTTTTCACCACATTGTTGGCGCTAAATAGTTTAATCCTTGTTTGCACTACTCAAAGTCACTCCTTACAAACAAAAATGACTCACTCTAATTAACTCCGTTTAGATGCTTATCGGGCCTCGCTGTGAAAACTTAATCCACCTTTCACCTTGTCTGTACAGCATGTTTGGATTTCAACAGTCACATTGCTTGCGTACTTGGAAAAGCTGTTAAATGCGCCAGCAGGAGAACCAGCAGGACTGACAGTAGTCGCCCATTTCTGCACAGAATACCCACAAAGAATTTTGGCAGCTCCCTTACTCCAGCATGAGCAGAGCTCTGCAGTAATCATGCCAGAAACAGAGCTGACGCAGGAAGGGAGTTTGACACACAGAAGTGGGGGGGCTTTTCATGAGTGTTTTTGGTTAAACAGTTGTCTTTTAAATAGTATGTCAGTCAGTCCAAAACCTTTTCAAATAGACTGGATACATTCTGGTGAAAAACTCTACGTGTTGTAAGTATAAAGCTGTATATTTGTTGTTGTAGTTTGAGAGACTGGTATAATGCATTTATATGCCGTACCAGTGACCACTACTAGCTTAAGCCTATTGCCGTTTACACAGACAAATATTAGCTTTTTTCTACTCTTTCTTATTTTGATTCACTGCTTCCCCCAGGTTGAATATAATACTGCAACATTGTTGAAACAGAGCTGTTAAGTGTTAAGTGTCTCCCTACCCTCATTACATAACATTTAGCTGACAGTTTTATCCAAAGTCGTTTACAAAAAGTGCAATAACCCATGAGCATACATATTCAGAACAGCAAGAGTTCTGCAAGTGCATTAGCTTCAAATAAGACAAACCATCTTAAGAGGAGGTTCATTAGCTTCAGATAAAGAAAACTTGAGGTAGGACTCCTATCACATTTGGATTTAATGGCCAAGGTGCTACAGTATGAAAACAGGTGGGCCTTATATCAACAGCGCCCTCTGTAAAACATGATATAGAAAGAAAATAATAAAGGAGATATATTTTCTTCCAATCTTTCACCTAAATAAAAAATGCTTCAATTTTTTGTCTGAAAACATTATGACTCCTTAGTTCACTTCTATATCATAATGACTCACATCACTATAACACTTGTGCTATTGGCTAGCACTCACTAACACATTGTATGTATAGGCTTATGTGTGGGACATCTCTAAACATTGACAAATCACAACAGAGTCAGTCAGCTAACCAATCAGAGCAGACTGGGCTCTGGTTTCAGACAGAGGGTGAAAAGAGGTGCTGCAGCACAGGCAGTATGAGAAAATAAAGAGCTTTTTGAATATTGAAGCATAACAAGATGTCACAGTAGAGGGACAAACTACAAATATGAACCTGAAATGACCATAATGTCCTCTTTAATTGTAGTCTTAAAACAATGTGGGAAAGTGTTTGTGGGGAAATAGCCATTGTTCTGTATTTTAATACAACAAGTAAATATCCTATGCATCGCCACTAACAAAAATAGGATTGTGTGCAAAAAGGAACATTCCCCACACCCCTGTGATGTTGTTAAGTGCTCGGATGCACCAAACCAATTTTGCATCAAAGATGCCAGATGAAAAGAATCCAAAGCGACAGTGATATAATTTCCCCTGAAATCTCTTACAGCAACATTTCTTCTCTGAATGCAGCATTCTCGATGTGCCACTAGTCTAACAGGCTTTTGTGCTTACAAAATAAGAATAAACATCACAGTGTTGTAAATATAAACACTCTATTCTTCATCACTTTCAAAGCCTGACCTTCAGTTATGATAAATAATCATTTGTAAAGTGCTTGTACAAGCTGATGTCCATTTTAATTTTAATCAACTTCAATACAAGTTTTGCATATTTAAAGTCGCAAGTTTTGTTTGAGGTGCATCTTTGGAAAGCATAATAGCACATTGCACTGTATTAGCACATATTTGAAAGGGGACCTATCATGCCAAATGCACTTTTTTATGTCTTTTATACATAAATATGTGTCCCCGGTGCGTCGGGGAACTGACACAGCGTCAGAAAATAAAACCCTTTCTCTTTTCCTCCCCACCCAAATCTTAAAAAAAAAACGGGGGTACAACGAGCGGATACAGATTTGCTGCCGATATGACGTAATTTCGGATGGTGGACCCATAGAAAGTTGCTATCAGAAACAATGCCTGACGTGTTTTGGACGTAATCTCGTCTTTGTTTACATTAGCAAGCCTCGCTAACACTCAGAGCTAACCTGTACTGTAGAGCACGTGTTTAAAAAGAAGGACATAAAAAAAGGAACTCACCTTGTGATAAACCCGCAAGAGAAAAAGCATTTGAGCTCCATACTGTTTCAGAAATAATCCTTGATGTGGTTTAGAACAGGATGGCGTTTTATCACAGCAGAATTTAACTTTACCTCCGGTAGAATTCTGATCAGGCATTAGCTCCGCCTCCTCTTTTTTTTTTTTCAAGCTAAGGACCCAAAGATCTGCGCTTCTCTAACAGGGCTGCAAACGAGGGGTATGAGGGATATCTGACATGTATGATCTGTTTGTATTTTGAGCAAAGCACATCATAGATATGTTTTTATACATTTTTATACATCTCAGACCCATAATATATGCCTTAAAATAGCATGATAGGTGCACTTTAAAGAATGCCCAACAAAGGACCAAATGGAGGTTTTTGTGTGTTCTTGGGTTTTTTTGTATTGAAAAAGAGGTTTCACATAAGCTGTTTTAAAATGACTCTTGTAATATGTGCGTATGTTCCCTGTGAAAATATATACAAATATTGTTGGTGTGAAAACTAAGAGCTTTTGTTGGTGTTGTACTTTAGCTACATTAGCATGTGCTTAGATGTACATCATTTACAAAAAAACAACTAATTATTAAATTAGGGATTGTGCCTTCTTAAAATATTTGCAGTACAACTAAACTTGCATGCTATGTAAATTACAACACAATTAAAGCACTAACTCTCAATAAAATCACTTAGGTTTCCTTTATAAGTAATACATTTGCATCTCACAAAAGCAAATACTTTCCCTTACTGCTACAATTATTCTTAATGGTCAATTCTGTAATGTTTTTACAGGACAAAAATAAGGAAAATATGAACTGTAAATTAAAATGAGGGCACAACGTTCACTGTTGTTAGCAGACAGTATGTTTTAGAGCCAAATTGAGGCAATCCAAACACCAAACTCGCCTCGAGTGGTTAGGGGATGTACTTACAGGCTTTGATGGCAGTCCAAACGAAAGAGGAGAGGTTCCAAAGTATTTAAAAACAAGGTTTAATTTGAAAGCAAAATGTTTCTTGAACAACAGCCCCAATAGCTGAATATAACCACCCAACACAAAAAAAACAAGAATATTCAACAAGACATTTAGAGTAGGAAATTCTGGCTCCGACACAATTCAAATCAAATGTATCTATTATCATTTAAAAATAAATCCTCTTGTTTGAACTTTGGCGGTTGAAAGTTTAGTCACACTGTAAAGAGAGGAGAGAGTGGGGTAAGATGAGCCAACTTTTACTTATATTGTGCTCTAGTCGAGGAAAAAGGAGATAGCAGTTAAATGACAACAAAACATTTACTTCAGGATGTCAACCAAAAAGAAAAAAATGCATCTATCACAAATGGCATTGGCCAAAGTGTGACTTCTCAAAGAAAAGTTGTCTTGTGGCATAACTTGCCCAATCTTAGCGGTCAATTGATCCGTGTAAAGGGGTCAATTGAGCCATCTGGGTGTAAATTGACCAAGTGACTTTTTCAAGTTTAAACCTGAGCAGAGGCAAACAAATAAAACATATCATCCTTTCTCTGCCCACTACCTGCTATGGTGCCCGCACCATAGTGACACCTGTTTCGTCAACATTATTAATCAGGTTTGGAAGGAATGAATGCCTGTAAAAACAAATATGAAAGAGCCAGATCAGAATCCCCCCAAATATCCCTGTTAATGTACCTGGGTAAACTAACACATGTACCAGTCTGTTGTAAATGTACTGTATGTTGAACCATTGACTCAATGTACCCCAGAACATACATCACTTTGCCCCACCGCCACTTTTTTGGGGAAAAAAGCTGTCTTGTTTAGTAATTCCTGCTAATCTTTAGCTAAACGATTCACATGGTTTTTTTCACCTAGCTAAATAACCAACATGTAGGATACAAACGTTCAGCCCTGGATACATTTGCTTTGAGATAACAGTAATTATACCTGACATGTTGAAAATGTACTTGAAAAAAACACATTTACCACTTTACCATGTGCTTTATCACAGCCAAATAGAAATGATGGATAGTTCCTGAATGTATGGTCTCATGAAAACAAATGTGCAAAGTTCCTTAGGTACAGGGGGTGGCTCAACTTACCCAACTCTCCCCTACATCAAAATGAACTTTTTTTTTTAAATATGAGGGGAACATGAAATGCCTTCCGGGATAACACACGTTAGAACCAGCTGTACAGTCATTCAAACTTTCACACACCGGAGCTGTCCAACACATCGCACCTCCACTGCATGGGTCAAACTACAGAAGCACTGAAATAGCTAACAGAGCCAGCAGGACATCATTTCTTTATATACTTGAATATATTTCCCCCTAATAGTGTCACCTCTCTTGCCTTAAGGGCTGAAGAAACTGTCTTCAGTGCTGGCAGCAGAAACAAAGACATTTCAGCCCAATGCAACCAGCCTCTCTCAGCGGAAGAGAGTCTTTAAAATGGGAACGTTTCTGTAAGGAGCTGAATTCTTTAACCTCTAGGCTACTTTTCAGTTTGAATTCATGCTGGCATATTAACGAGTGCCCCCAGCTTTAGAAACGTCTCCTCTGTGTACCACAGACACTCATTTCATATGGTATAAACAATATGAGTAAAGTCAGATAATAACAAAACTTTAATTTGGTGGTGGCCTCAGGGCTCGCTACTGGAAGATTTTGATGCTTTCCTAAAGACATTGCATATCAACGACTCAGCCAGCCCAGTCGGTTTCCATTTGTTAATTTGTGTTTAGTATGCATAAAATATCCCAATATTATGACTGAAGGCAAACTGTGGATGAGCGTTGTATTTAAAAATAATTTGGATTAGCTAAATAAGGAAAATAGACTTGCAGCTGCAGCTTTGTTTAAAATTAGGCTTTAAATGTGTGCAGCGTCTACTTCAATATTAGCAAGTTGTCATTCTACCTTACGAAGCAAGCCTTACCGTGTGGTTATTACAATGTGCAATATTCAGTATATAAACACTTTGCTAATTGATTCGTATGACTCATGTAGAGTTCGGTGGAGATAAATCCAACTATACGTTAGAGACAAATCAGTGGGAGTACCTACGGGAAAAAGGCATCCACATTTGTACGCAGACAGATATCTTTCCTCGACTATCAAACACAAAGAGATTTTACTATTTGATGACTGCTTTATCTTTCCATCTTGTCAAGAATTCTGTGGAGAATTCACAGCAGAGTGCACACATTGTTCATTTTCTGGGTCTATAATAAAAGAAGACTTGGCGAAGGAATGCAGGCCACACATAAAATGAAGAACATATGACTCCATGATATGTCCTATGCCAAAATAGTCCAAAGACAGGATGTCCTTATTCTAAGAAAAACAAAAGACGCAAAAGGCAATGCTTTTATTAAGTTATTGGCTGTTTTTAAAGAACAATTGAATGAATACACATTGTTTCTTTCAGACTGCCTAAAAGACTCCTGCATCATTATGTTTCTGCAGGTGCTGCAGATTTTCTGAAGTCTTTGAAGTGGTGAAGCAGTTTCAGTTCGGCCTTGTACTGCAGAATAAAGATGATAGTGAAAGAAGAGCCAAGAGGATCAATCAAATGTATTTGCAGCGTCACTCATGTCAGTGTACTTCAGCGCTCAGAGGCCAAATATGGTAATCCTGGATCAGACACCCTGGCCAGCAGACCTGGTCGAGCAGAACTCCAATCTTAAACTGTGGGTCAGTGCAGTGGGAGCTGTGCTAAAGTGGGGATAATCCCCTGGACATGGTACTGAACCTCGACAAGGGCAGGACAGCAGTATGTTCTGTGAAGAGACTCAAGACCAGAGAAAAATACAAAAGAAGAAGAACTATGATAACCTTTTCCCATTCCGCCAAATGTATCCCCCGGCACCTTCGTGGATCATGAGAGGAGATAATCCTCCCATCATTGTGTTGTTTTGAAAATCAGTTAACGGTTACAGTCATTGCTTGATAGCTTGCGGATCAAATTAAACTCAGTCCAAGTACATGTTTTAATCACATATTTTCCTTCGTATAAATCGTACAATAAAATGTTATACCTTTATGTGTGTTTTCGTTCATTTATCATCCGGAATTCGACATTTTTATTAGACAGTAGGAATAATAGATCATTCCTTTGCTTTTCACTGCCTGGATATTTGAACTGAGCGAAATCCCTTTTTCTTCAACAGAGCTGCCACATAATGTAGAAACAATTCAACTGCCATAAAAGCAGTTTCTCTTCTCCTCGGCTCTGTGATGCGGAAGACGACATGTTCTGTAGTCTCTAAGTAGGAAGGATTTTTACTGAGTTCCACGAGGACAGGCAGCACCTGTTGGTGGAAACTCTGGTTGCCTTATGGGTGCCCCCCTGTGTGACTGATGCTGTTTTCAGTCAAGAACAGGTGGATACACCTTTTCAAATTCATGAAAACTCTATTGAGCTGCAGCAAGGAGCAGAGTGAAAGAAAGTGAAATAAACTGAGCCTTACACAGCCTTTAGACTTTGACCCATTCTGAATCATTTGTATATCTTGGCAGCCTTGCCCTGTAATTGATGCCATTCATTACATGATTGAGGGGGGGGTGTGTTTTTGTGAGGTGAGTGGAGGTAGCCAGAGCATTGCTGAGAGCAACTTACACTGTGATGATTGATAGCTGCGTAAACGCTGGAGTGCTGGTTCCCTAAATGCAAGTGAGTGTTTTCTCTCTGGTTTGCCGGCTTGGGGCGAAGCCATTAATAAAAGTGGCAAATGATGATAGCTGTTGTATTGATTCTACTTTGCTCTCTCTCTTACACCGGCCCCTATCGGTCCAATACTTTGCCTCAGTAAACACAGGCATCGAAACTGTTGACCTGGGCTGGCTCTGCCATTGATCAGACCGTCCAAGTTGGGATGCCACAGCCACATTCTCTTTGTCTGCGTGGTAGCTTAATCCACCCACGACGCTCGCTTATGGTAGAACATTAATCAATACAAGAGAAAACAAAATGGAAGTGAGATTAAAAATGATAGATTTATCCCTTGCCAATATCCCACCCTGCTCCTTTGCGAACTGATTGACCTGAAACAAGGAAATGTATGTTTCACAACACAATCCTGCACGGTAATTCTGCTCTCTGCATTGACATCACAGTATGTTGTTGTGTTTGTTTTCTAACAGTGTGATCACTTCTTCATCAGACTGACAAAAGAACAAATGAGAAATGAAATTCCAGAGTTGCAGCAGCTCGTTCACTACTGGCTGATCAAACAACGGTTTCTCTAAATTCTGCAAACATTTCCTCTTTTTTTCCCCGACTTTAAATCCTCTCTGCCTTTGTATCATCCACACGCCTCTCCCTCTGTCTCCCACTCTGTGTTTCAACTGACTGCTAGCGCCTTGTCATTTGTAATGGAAATGACACGCCCTGAGTCAAAGTGACATAATGTCAAAATGTTATCCTGTGATTCCTGCCAGGCTATATTGCTCTTGCTCTATTCCTCATTCAGAATCAAATGAGAACCCCCCTCACAGAGCCCCCATAACTTTAAATAGGACTCCAGTGTCTTCGAAAGCCTGAATTCTAGCCAATGCCTTTCTCTGAGAGAAAGTTGCAAACTTCTATACCTCTTTAGTGAGTTTAAAATCTGCCGGAGAAAATGTGGGGATTATGTTCAACCTTTAAGTGGCAGCAAACAAAAGAAAGGATGTTTGTCTTCCTCCACTCCACTGAAATAGCTTCCTCCTCTTAACAAAGGATAGACCTTTATGTCATCGCCTCAGCCTCCTGCTGTTTGCTTTGGAGACTGATGGGCAGCGTCAGGTTTCTATGCAACTGTGAAAGGTCTGTTTTTCTTTTGATCTAGGTTTCTCGAGGTCTAACAGGCAAAAAAGAAATAAGAAAGTAAAATATGTGTTTGAACGATGAGTTGGTCAGCAATGCAAATCACACTTTACCTTTAACAAAAACACATGAATCAGTGCATTGTGGAACATAAATGGTGTGTGCTTATCCTCAAAGAAGAGATTTTTTCTAACAAATGCTTTGAGAAAAAACCTGCCCACGATATCTTAATGCAGGGCAGAATGATTATTTTCTGCAGCGGTGGCCCGAAAACGAATGCTTTTGGTCAGGAATAACTATAATTCCTCTGACTTCCCTCCAATCAATTCTGGATGTTGGCCTTGCCTAGACATTTTCCTGATTTCATCTGGGCTAATGGGACAATTGGAATCCTATTTGTGTCTCTCCATGCATCCTATTACCATATGGAAATGTTGTTCAAAATACAGACGGTTTTTCTTTTTTGCTAAATCAAATTCACTTTCGACCATCAAGGTTATTTCAGCATACTGTGTATGGAGATTGCTTGTCTCTGATTGTCAGTGGTTGGTTCATGGCGATGTTTTTCTCCGCAAATAAGGCTCCAACGCCCCTGTTCAAGCCACCATCCCCCCTTCCCCATGACAGTGGTCCTCCCGCCTCGCTAACACAAGGGTGCCTTTCCCTTCGCATCCAAATTGACCCTTCAAGGTCCTTTTGCAATAATGAAATTGCATTTATCTTCCATTAGAGGAAGCATACGGTTTTAAATAAATTGTTGGGACTTTGTGACAGCGGTGAGCACTGGAGAGTAATTAAATTATTATGGAAACAAGACAATAGTTAGCTTTTCAGAGATACAGGAGACCAAGGACTCACTACAGGGTCTCTTAGCAGCTCTGTGAGTAATATTGTATCACTGAATTTGCAATAAAGATACAGGGACAGATTATTAACACTTCAATGGCAAGTCACTATGGTGTTGAGTTTAGAGTTATTTCAATCATGCAGTACAATAACAATTTGAACTATATCCCCATTTCTAAAAGGGGTTTAGATAATATGGTAATATCTTTTTTCAATCCTACATTTACATTTGTGTCTGCTCTACGAAGCCAGGTTAACGGACTGTTAGTGTACAGTGCTGTGAAGGTGTAGTGTAAATAGAAATGGTCACTTTAAAGTGTATTTTCAGGAACATCTGCAGGTTATAACAAAAGGAGATATGGTGAAAAACAAGAATAAAGACACTCAGGCCTGCACTACAAAGCAGGATTTAGTTAATCGTCGTAAAACAGGGATTTTAGTCGGATCTACCTGTTCTTAAAATGCAGGAAGTGATATCATAATCCCCTGAGCCGTCGTTTTACAGCTCAACACAGTGTTCCAACCTTCTTTCTATTGAGAATGAGCGTCAGCATTGCAGCTAGTCAGATAACAAGTTGGCAAGCATTGCAGTGAGCGATGTAACTGTCTTAACAAGTTCTAGGGTATATCAAAACAATAATCTAAAGCAAGAATCATATGAAAGAATTGCGGCTTGTATATAAAAGCATCATTAATTTCAATCCTGTCTGACAAATACAGATAGAAACGTTGCAAGTATAATTGATGGGAGCTTTTAACACGGTGTGAAAATGTTTGCTTAATTCAAGCCAATGTAACACACTAAAATGCATACAAGAGAGAAAACTAGCATACAAGGGAGAGAAACAAACACAAAAAAGAATCATAATTGCGTATATTTTAATGTATCCTGAAAGGGGAAAAGACACAGACTACAGAGTGTGTCCTGCCCATACAGTCCTGAGAAACAGCTGTATTCCCACTTGAACTAACTGGAAAACGACCTATTCTTGGAAAACAATTGTTGTCACATGGAGTACTTGTAAGTTAAACAAAACAAAAAACCCACAAAATACAAACAAATCTTTCAACAATCAAGATTAAACACCTCCTGTTAGATGAATCGGGGTAACAGTAGATATATGTGGGTTTAGCTAAAGCTGCTGTTTCTGGGCGACAGTGTTTATCAGGAAGAAAATTCAAATTAGATGAGAAGCTGACTAAAAAATAATATCTTCCACCTGCTCATTAGCAGGAACCATCTTGAAAGGACCAAACGTTCTGAAGGGAAAATGTACTGGCAGATGCATTTGAAATCCTTTTGGACTCTGTAATACGAGACTCCATAATGTGCAGTGCTTTACACGGTTAACAACAGAGCTGTGAAGAAAAGCCTTGATGCAGATAGCGTACTGTACATGACAGCAACTGCATTACCAACAATTAAGACGTGGTTTATAACAAGTTCACAAAGCCTCTTCAATGTCAATGTACAACTGCTGAGTCAAAACACAAGATGTAAATGTCTAGAAAGAAGCGAGTGGCAAGAAAATATTGAAATATTTCCTGTCCACCAAACTGTGCTTCAATGAAATCCTTTTTCATTATGTCACAGTTGTCTGGTTCCAGAGTCGTACATTCTTCTTGTCTTTGTCGATGCTAAATTGTATCACTTTAGCCATAGGAATCAATAACTCTAACTCAATAACCTAATCTAAAGACAAATGTTGCTCTAAACTGCCAGGGGCTACACGGGTCTGACAACCCAGATGCCAAACGTGCAAAGCAGGAAAAACTACAATGCGTCTTTGGTGAAGACTCCTGCAGAAAGTCACGACTAAAATAAATGAGATATCCTGTGGTTGTTTTGGACAGCGTACGCAGATACAATCACAAAGCCTGTTATCCCTGGAAGGGGGGCCAGATGTAATAATTAGCTATTTCCCCACAGTGATAATGGTGCAATGATAGGGAGATATCCAGGAAACAGAAGTCCTCAAAACATTATCAGCATTGGATTAATCCTCAAGGATAGGACTGTGCATGGAAAACAAGATTGTCTGCTGCCGTTTTTCTTTTTTACCGTGTTTCGTTAAACCATGGACAAAGAAATGAAGGACGTGCCTTAGTTCAAAGATAATTGATGGTTTGAAACCAAACACTGAATACAATACAATGTAACAAAAAGAAGAACTGGTTCAAATGTAAAGCTGTGAAAACTCCCTTAGAAGTGAATTATCCCCATTGGCTTGAAAGTATTATCCAAATACCAGTTTACATTTCTGTGAACATTCATACAGAAATAAACAAAATAGCTACACTTGTATTCCAAAAAGACACAGTACAAAATTACATACATTTAAGCACACATTTTATTTGGCAATTTTAATATTTATCTTGTTAATATGAGCCATTCTTTTTGGATTAAATCATTCAGGATATTAAGATTCTGTGATAATTAGTACACAGCCATTACTGACATGTCACACTCCTTTATTTATTATGAAGTTTTTGTTTTTTGACATAGATATAAGGGTCTATAACAGGTTGTCATTAAATCATTCAAATGCTCTAAAATACCACATAAACTTAGTCTGATGATGATAATATGAAGCCGTTTAGAAAGTGCTTAGTGAAAGCTGAGGACATCTTATCCCTCTGACAAAAGTGAATTTGATATGTTCTAATGAAGAAGAGCTGTGTGGATTAGTTACAGCCTTGTGATCCAGATTAGTTGCTTGAGCTGTCCAATTTACATTGTTATATGTAGTTTAATTGAAATCCTTTCCTTGTTAACAGTTGGGGAAGACAAAGGCAGATGTAAGCCTCTTTCAAAATCCAATCCTTTATCCTTGCAAAGTTGTCACAACTCAAATGTAAATGTCCATAATGTTGCAAACGCATAGACTTATTACACACCTTTTTTTGTATTCAGTTAATTTCCAAAACAGGTGTTAATGTGTTGCTTGCAATCATTTTTGTCCTGTTAATTGATTATATCCTGCTGCTGAATGAATCTTGACACCCGACAAATTCATTTACGCTTCACTTTTATGCCTGTGACAAAACAGAGGCTTATTGATTAGAAGCAAATGTGGTATTGATGTCTTTAAGCCAGTATCCTCTTCACTTTTTCCATATATTTATTCATAGAGCCACCAACCTTGTATGTACCAATTCACATCATTATTAGACCCTCCGGAAAATGGCGATCCTGCGATCGCAGAATTTACCGCATAATCAGCAAAATGGCGCAGATTTTTAAAAGGCCGCATATTTATCAAAAGGCCGCATAATCCCCGCATTTTTCCACACAAAGTTGAGAAGAAAAAAAAGTTAACTCGTCTTGACGTGAAGTAGTGATGATGATCACGTGACGTCATCAGCTCGCGCATCACAGAAGGTAAACAACACCGTAGAGTGAACGTGTAGAACTCACACGAGAGTGAAAACACCAAGATGAAAAAATCTGATCCATCTCATTTACCGACGAACATTTCTGCTAAAGACCGGGCAAAGCAGTACCCCGATGTCTTTCACGAAAGTGGGGGGAAACTATTCTGCACCCCGTGCAACTGTGTGTTGGAGCATAAGTCTTAGAGAAAATCGACGGTGACGACCCACTTTGATTCATTCAAACATTCGAAAATGCTTTCTGCTGCTGCGGACAAGAAAGCCAAACAACTCACGTTCACCGAGGCATCAACCTCCAAAACCCTTTCGAGGGCCAGAAGAAACGAAGTGAGTAGCCTACAAGATTGAAGCTGGTCAGATAACGAACGAGTAAATGAAAACAGAATGAGGCGGAGAAGTGTGTGTGTGTGTGAGAGAGAGAGATAGAATGTGATTTAAATAGCCCCATTGCTGTTACAATAAATAAACATTGAAATGTGTTTAATTGAATAGGAAAGGGTTTTAACGTTAGTGGCAGGTTGTGTGTGAGAGAGAATAAATAAGACAGCCCAATATTTAAAAAAAAATCTATTATTTTTCGCAACTTCCCGCAATTTCACCGCATAAAATCACATAAAAACCCCGCATTTTTAATCGCATAATCAAGGATTTTAGCCCGCATAATCAAGGATTTTTGCCCACGTTTTTCTGGAGGGTCTACATTATGCATGGCCAGTTCGTGCAGCTCTAACTGTTCTTCAGGATAAACTAAACTGCAGCATCCCCGAAACCTCCCCCATAATAAAATCCATTGCTTTGGTTTCCCACTTTCTTGATTGGATCAGCAACACAACGTTTCTCCAATTTGCAATATTTCAAGTTTATACCAGAAGTATTCCCCACACTGTTATACATGTATATCCCAAATGGGAGACTGTTGGTATGTGTTTTGACGGTGACCAACAGGTGCAAACGTTTCACAACGGGCCAAAACATTTTCATTAGAAGAAATGCGCT
This sequence comes from Notothenia rossii, assembly GCF_949606895.1. Taxonomy (NCBI): domain Eukaryota; kingdom Metazoa; phylum Chordata; class Actinopteri; order Perciformes; family Nototheniidae; genus Notothenia; species Notothenia rossii. Next base: position 66,111,861 of record NC_136903.1, on the reverse strand, counting down.
ACAGTTAAGAAAAAAAAGCAAACATAGAGACACAAATGTGCCAAAACACATGCAAATGGAGGACACATCTCCACCAACTTGACATGCACAGCTTTTAATGAAAGCGTTGCATAAATGGAAAGCTGCAAAAACAAAGATCTGCAAAAGCCAAAAGCTGCAAGAGACTTAAAACAAAATGAATACCAGGGGACACAAAAAAGAGATGTGCACAGCTGGGACTTGATCGCTTGTTGTCGTTTGGGGGGTTCAAGTCTGCCAACTGTCACTGTTGTTGGAAAGTTACCTAACATTTACGTGTTAGCTTATTATAACAATGTGATCACAGTATTCCTTCATATATTATTGCAGATCTGCTGGAGGAGCGGTAGCTAATATAGCCTAGTAATCTCAAATCACTGACAAAAAACGTACAACTGTGACACAGACCAACTCTGTGAGGAGTTGGTGAATACTTTCTAAATGCTGCGCATGTGTTGTCAAAAGGGTGAAGATGTTTAATTATTTGCATGTGTTTTGGCATTTTTATATTTTTACATATGCATTGGTTTTGAAACTGCAGTGTGTCTCTCCTTGTGGAAGTGTTGGGCTTTTGTAGTGCATTTGCACGGCCACCGTAGCTTTTTACATTAAGTTTAACTGCAGCATAGGAAATACTGAGATGACCTACCATTTCTACAGGATACTGTGCCCTTCACAACAGATCGAAGTTCAAGCTGCAGTACTTGCTTAAGAAAATTGCTTTAATGGTTTCTGTGCATTAAGAGAGAGACATAACCATTAAGTCCCTGACAGGTCCTGAGTGAGGGAGACAGGGAAACGCCAGGGAAGATGAGTGATGGTCATTCAGCCATTCGCCCTGCCCAATTAAGCACTGACAAGTAATTGTTTAAACAAATTGCAACAGGACATATCTGAGGCACTCGGGGGTCATTTGCGTGATGTCATATAATAAATAAAGAGATAACTGTCTGACACGCCACACATGGGTGTGCACTGGAGATTAAAGGGCCATATGGATAGGAGCAGGAACATCGCTGAGTGCGCTGTCATCTCTTCCCCGGGTGACTGCGGCCATTAACAATACAGATGTTCAAACGTGTCTCCGGAGCTCTGTGAAGACACCTGCTAATCTCTGATACTATCAACACATCCTGCAACATTATAACAACAATTGATCTTTTATGCTTTTAAAGGATGTGTATAGTGATATACTATATGTTTCTCAATGTCATCTAGTAGGCTATCATAAAAAAGAGAGGAACCATTAATGAATTCATCCTGTCAACAAGAATGGGCTGCATAGCAAAAGCTCAATATAGTTAATTTCTTTGTGTTACAGAGGTCAATTTTTTGTTCAAAAACGCATCACATCACATCAGTAACTTGCTGCAAGTACTAATTATGTATTAATAATTAGAATGCATGGCTGAAAAAAGTACCCGAAAAACCCACAAACTTTAAATTTTTCAGTAAGTTGAGCTTAAAAAGGCAGAGCCCTGCTGTTGGACAAAGTTATTAAGCCTTTAACAAAGTGAAAAAAATACATCTCTGAACTGTTTTTTAAGATTTATGTCTTTAATAGAAGCCTATGGGCTTGTGGAAGGGAATATAAAAAGTATTGGGAAAGGAATAATACATAGGATTTTGCTTTCTCCACATATTGTTTTACAAAAAGAAAACGAATATAACCAGCTCTATAATAAATTATTGAAATAAAATATGTACAATGAACCTAGAATACCAGTAATAATTGGATAATAAAGTTGAATTAGGCTCTACCATCTTCTTCATATTTGACTTTCTAACCCAGGAGGCATAACCCCAACGGAGTCCAATACTGTCTGTTCTCTGTATCTAGAAATAAATCACCCAGGCCAGGAGCGATACAGAGTTGTTTGTCTTCCCTTTTTCTTTCTCTTCTTCACTTTACATTCCCCACGTTCACCGATTGATCCCAATTCTCTGGCTAATGCTTGAAATGCTCCTCGTCAAACAGGCCAGCAGTTACTCCATTAGCAGGGTTTCTCATGTTGATGTCAGGCAGCCATCGGTTTGCACGGGAATCTTGTTAGGGTTCTTATTGACGTTGTGTTTCATTAACTTGATTAATGACGTCTATTGCGGGCACGCTCCACAGTAATCAACATCTCAGCGGAAAAGGGCTGTCTGCAGTCAAAGATTGCACTCTCTGGTCTTCTGCTGCCCACATCTGACCCTCTGTTTGTTCCCAGCAGGCTGAACTAAAAATTAAGCTTTTTTTCGTAAATACCCAACTTTAGCAGTGAGAGACCACAAAGTAGACCCCAGATGACCATAGTGAAAGTTCAAACTCTGAAACTGTGTGTGTATTTCAGCAAATAGTCCCTTTGAAATTAAACAAATAAAGCATATTATGTCCATAAAAGCCAGAAATACATCACTGAGGTGATACTGCTTTTTGGGGATAAAAGTGCTGCTTGCTTTGATTTCCGCACTATTTAAATATAATTAGAGCATGGGCATAGATAGGAAAATACTTTAATTTGAATGTATAACACTGCCAATAGAATATGTTCTGGGTAGACTTTTGAAGTACAACAGACACATTTTCATCTAATCTTTTTACAAATCAAAAGGATTTATTTCTCTATGTATCCTCCAGCTGCTCCCTCCAGCAGAGGGGACTTCCTGGGACAGAACATGAGAGAACAGAAGCTGCTCGCCCTCAAGTACCCCAACAACGGGAACATCAGAGGCCATCATGTGCCAGGGAAGAAAGATTTAAAAAAACGACCTGGTATAATAATATTCCTTTCATTAGCTGCTTTTTACCCACATTGTATGCAGTTATATTGGTGAGCACTCTCACGGGAGGCAGGGGAAAGCTGCTTGTTCAACTCCAAGATGGTGGCCATTGGGTTTTGGTGTTGTTGGCGTTTTGGGTATTGACTCAGAAGTTCATGAAAATTCAAAATGCACCCTATCGGCTTATTTTCTGGTCAAAGCAATACACTATGGCGTTCAACAGTGGATTAAGATGATGTATGCTATATATATTAGCATACAATCTATACCACAGTCAATAGATTAGCTGTCTGTACTATGGGAGAACATTTCAATTAAGATATCAAACTCAAATCTAATCACTTGGCAGGGACATTTCTAAATACGAATATCTGTGGATTTTTCAGAGCAAATTACTTTGATTTTAAAAACATTTCGTTTTGAAAAATATGTTTATCCACAAACATTGAATGGATGTTTTTTATGAAGATGAAGACCCTGACAAAGCCTGAGTCATTTATAAAGAAATTATATTGAAGTCAAAGGCATACACAATTCTAAACGTGAAACACTGTTCAACATAAAGAGAAGATGATTTGACAACAAAACACAATAATATTACTGCCAATAGTTCACAAGGTAAAGCAAATTGGAAAGCAACTAATGATTATTTTAGTGGAGCTCAATTCAATGATTTGAAAATGCATTTCCTCTGATTGCATACAGTTTTCAAACATTTCTTTCATTTGGAGATACATTTAATATGTTTGAAAGTTTAAAACAGACCTAATATAAGATAACTCAGGTAATGTATGCATTGAGTGCGGGAGGAGAAATGGTTGATTATATTCACATCATGTTTGCTAATCCTGTGAATGATTTGATTGGGCTCTAGGTATCTTTTTGGTTAAATCCTTGAAGGCAGAATATCTGAAGTCCAATATGCACAACAGGGACATTTCCTGGCAAAAATGATTAAAACTGATTAATGGGATGAACACAATTTCAATTTGAAGAAGATGCAGTAAGAAGATTCAGTAAGTGTTTAGGTATTACTTCTTCATAATTGTCAGTTTAAAAAAGCCTTACATCTAAAAAGGGTACCACTTTACAATAAGACTACCCTTATAAAGGGTTTATGAATAGTTTGCAATACATGTATTAATTAGGTTGTGAACACTTTATAAGTCATTAATAAGCTTTTATAAGACATGAGATAAACAGGGCAACTGTGACCGGTTGCTTGCCAAATAGTGAGCCCACATGTATCTGTACTGCTAAGCCTATTGGCTACTTAGCTGACTTTGTCTTCTTCATCAGCAAGCATCCTTGGTATCTGTTGTTCACTGAGTTGATTCTCGCTAAGTAGCCAATATAAGGCTTAGTCACCTTGCAAAATAGTGAGCATGTGTTGACGTATGTTAGAACTGGTTTATAAATGGTTCTTAATGATTAATAAAGTGTTTACAACCTAATTCATAACCTAATTATAAACCCTTTATGAACCCTTTATAAGGGTAGTCTTATTGTACAGTGGTACCCTAAAACGTGATGTTCATGTATGTGTGTTAATTTTCTCCAGACAGCAATGAGTTCCATGATTAGAAAACTGGTCCAAGAGGTATTTGAAGCAATACAACTTCCTTATTGAATAACCCTTCTTGAGATCTTCCTTGGAGATCAACTCATCATTTAGAAATCTAATAGATTGTCTTTGAACGTGATCTCTGAGTAATACATGACCATGGAGACACACCCCAAGATCAAATAATGTATTTGAAACATTGGACAGATCTCAATTCGCAAAGACATGCATTTTTTTGATTTCCCCAGCCCTGATAAAATCCGTAACACGTTTTTAGCCAGCATCACTTATTCTCCACCGCTCAGCAGTCCCTGACTTGTGCCCAGGCGATTTAGAGACAGACATAATTGATGAGCAACCGCAGCCAAGTTGTCCCGGCTCAGTACATGACCGGGGCACCTGAAAGCCTCATCCTTTTAATTACACTCGTACTTTACCAACCGAAACACTCAAACTCCTTGGGAAATCCTTCAGTGGAGTAATTTCTTTGATTGAGGTAAACGTAGAAGGAAAAGGACCCAAAGCTTTGTACGGTAAGCAGAATGAAAAATCTTGCTTCCTGTAATATTTATGGATTTGCAGTGAAATAGAGGTGGTTGACCTGTCAACTAGCCTGAAGTTGATTGAGGTCAGATCTTTGGGTTAGACTTGTTTTACTGCAAGTGGAAGAACCAACCACTCAGCACTTTTATTATGACAACCACTTAGTCGCTCTAAAATGCAATTTCTGTTGTGTGTGTGTGTGTGGGTTCTTTTATTTACCGGTGCCACATCACAATTTCATGTTTTATTTAAAGGTAATGGACCATAAAGTATTCTGAAACTGAATCTAAACTGGGATCTATGCTTGTAAAAGATCTAAATCAAAACCATTTCTAGATTCAAAGAAAATGGTTATCCTCATTAATCCTAATTTATGGTGCAAATGTGTTTTGCGTGCTTCACATTGTGTAATGAGCAATATTTGAACACTAGGTGACATAAAAACTCCAAATAAATCTCACTCCATCGCTACACTTGCATACAGTCATTTATCATGTTGTTAAGGCTAATTGCTGCAAACAGCTGCCTACTTACACATCCAGCTGACAAAGAGCAACACGACAATAAACACTGAATTCATCAGCTGTCATCTGACTTCACTCTGACAGAACAAAGCTCCCCATTATAACCAGCTAAACCATCACATAATGTGCATAATCCTGCTTGGACTTAAACTGTAATCTATTTTTTCCATGTAGGTAAGTAATGAGTGTCATTCAAGATAATTTCATTTATTTGTAATGATGATTTTATGGCCTATTTGGGGTTAGAGTCTTATGTTCTGTGCCTGTGACTAAAGGTTTTGCTGCCATTGACCAGGAAAATGTAGACAATAATTCATTGTATTTACATTGCGACTTTGCTGGTTAAAAAAGGAAAAACAAATACATTTTTAATAATAATAATGGCAGTACTGTGAGAGCAGATTTAGTCTAGACACTGACAGGAGACTGCCACTGTTTCTTCCGTTGCATAGCCAAAGAAAAAGGCTTAAATGTGAGAAAATAAGTTGTGTACGGCTGGATTTAATGGTGCTTAAAAGTCGTTCACATCCTACTGTATGAAAATATGTAGTTGTAAAACAAAAAACATTGCCTATTTTAGTCCTCTGTATTTCCAGTGATAGTACACATTTGAGATTTTAATCAACCTCCAGCTATGTAATTCCCTAGGTTGAAATTTAACATTTGACCTCGCTGATTGATTTGTGCTTGCTTGTCTCGGAGATTCACGAAATGCCTACAATAGAGTCGTTGTCAGGGGTAATATCTTCCCACGCCCGGTGCTGTGCAGTAATGATATATGAGGCAGAGTGTACTCACCGTCCTCCCGAGACTTCTGAATGAAAGCATCGACGCCGCTCTCTCCGTAGTTCCCCTCTGAGGCCACAGTGGAGACGTAGTTCCAGCGCATGGCCTTCACAATGTCCACCATGGCCTGGGCCTGGTAGGTGTCCGGAGGCACCACACGGGAGAAGAAGTCATAGCGGGTGTTGTCACTTAGCTCTGGAGCTGTGGAGGCGTAGCTCACCTGGGGAATCTGCACAGGGAAGAAAATTGATAATATTATAAGCAGCTTCTGGAGGTGGGAGTAATATAAGGGCAATAGAGGCATATACTGTATAGGTGCTTCAAATTCAAGAAGAAAACTGCTTTAGAAAATATATAAAGGCATCATATGAGTACAAAAAAACAAGGAAATAATAGATTGATTTAAAAGAGGCAAAAAATAAGACAATATACAAAATAACAGATTAAACAGGAATACAAATGACAATATTTAAATAAATAGTCCCAAATTATGTTTAATTTAGTGCAGTGGCAAACAAAAAAGTGTCATCAGTTTTCTTATACTACAGTATATACTTTGCTCCGGAGAAGTGGGGCATACAGTATAAACTGGATGATGGCTAATTGTGTTTAGTTTCGACCTTGGAGGCATAGTTAGCACCTGTCTCAGATCATTGAGACATCCAAACTATTTATAAGTAGAGCACAATTCGCAATTAGAACAACACTTATATTGTAAAATCAATGATTTAAAAGAGTGGTTAAGATAAACCCATGGAAAAAAAAAATCTTAATCCTGTTTACACATAAATCAATACGTTTTTTTGTTTTTTTAACTTTTAGGTTATTTTGTATTTTTAGATTTGGTGTACATACTTGTCTTTATCCTTTTTTAATGCAAAATAGTTACTTAACAATACTTTATTTTTATTACCATTATATTTTTGACCTACCCTTACTTACTTACTTATATTCTTATGTTGTATGTTTGCACCACCATACTGTACACCGAAGCAAGTTCCTTTATGTGTAAACGTACCTGGCAATACACTGGTTTTATTATTATTAATATTGATATGTTTTATGACGGTAGGCCAAAATAGTAATTTGGTTCATCTTCATTCTTATTATTTGACACATTAAAACCTGAATTTCAGGCCGAGGTCTGATGCAACAATATCATTTTGAGACTGTAAGCACACAGCCTCAGTGTTCCTGCAGGAGCCCAGACAGTTTACAGTCTGAGATAATGAGCATGTCAGACCATTAGTAGGGGTCACTTGCGAAACACACCATGTCACCTCACACAGCCTATTTTAAACACCTCAAAATTAGGTAGCATAAATGTAGCGTCTTACTTTGATCAAAAACAAAGGAGCCAGCAGCAGCTTTTAGAACAGTTAAGCTTTATGCAATAACTTGCATCATGGCTGGCTTCTGTTGCTCCCTCTGCTCCTAAGTTCTCACTGTGCTACAGAAAGACAAACGTTACATAACAGACTTAAATAAAATAAATAAATAGGTCAGATAAAGCAAAATGTCTGTCTTTAGTGACCGTCGTTTTAGAATTTTGGTGATGGTCGTGTTGCTTTTTTTCATTGTCACCGTTTTTTTTACAGCTAAACTGTGTTTGCATGGATTGAATTTCCCATCGCTATGGCGCTCAGTGATTCATCAAACAGACGGCCAAGGTGTTTCCTGGTAATGATACAATGTGCCTTTTCGATGAGGATCGGCATTTTTTGTGTGTCTCTAAACAAAATGAGGAGAAGGTGCACACAGAGAAATATGATCCTAATGAAAAACTGCTCTGTTTTCCCTCTGGATGCCTCTTTGCCACATGTGGCATTTCATTATCACAGACAGCAGACCTGTAGGCTGGGACACACACCAAGATGAACACTACTGCCACCCCACACACGTATCTGTATAAAACATGACAAATTAACTGGCCTGAAGTCTTTTGACTTTCCCTTGGCCTCTTATTGCCTTTGATACATTGCATGTACAAAGAGAAAATACAGCCCAGCAAGAAAAAGGAAGGAATGTGAAAAGGTAATTAGAAGGGATCTTAAAAACGATCTTTGGGATACTAATGAGAAGGCATTTTCATTATGTGTGTGTGCCAAAGACCAGTCTCAAATTCATTTTGAAAACCTTGAATTAAGGAGTTTTATTTAAAAGAGAAACGGGAAGATGGTGTCAGTGTGAAGGCTCTTTGGTCTCTTGGAGATACTGTATAGTCAAGGTTTAGTCTAAATTAATGGGTAAGGCTCTTCTGGATCCAAATCTAAATGACTGCAGGATTACATTTGGAGCAATTTACCAGGAGACATGAAATCTCAAGAAGGCTGACTGTATTTAGTATTAAAAAAAAAAAAATGCAAGTCACAACGTTCAAGTCAGTCAGTAATATAGCAGCGAGGAGAGCAGCCTTATCATATTTTAGTAAAGCGGGCCATGCCTACTATGATTATAAGTATAAGAACTTTTAGTCTTTGTATGTTGTGCATTTAATTGTATGTTTATGCTATATACTAAAAGTAATTACTAATAAAAGTTTATTTTCACTGTGTTATTTTATGCTTCTGCATGTCCAAATCTAATGTTAGATTGAATCTGTAGTTATGTCTCAAATCAAAACAAAAAGCATTAGGTCACATTAGAAGAATTACAAATCATACTATCAGCACTGAAAACGCAGATTGAATACTTTCAAATGTAAAGGCTGCTGTTGATGCACACTGTTCTCCAACAATTCAACGCACAAGAACATCAAGGAGCTGCTAACAGCTGAATGAGCTCTTTAAAGGTTATAATTATAGGTGTAATGGTGTAAATTGTAGGTGGTGGTAAACAGGCCCAAAAAGATCATGAAAAACAAATAGTTTGACGTCTCTTTGAAATGTTTGTACACCAAGTGCCTAAATAGTTGAATACGACAATTAATATGATGTACTGTACATAGCATACACTAATGGTATGGATTTTGGTTACAGCTTTTGTCTTTTGTTTGTTTGTGTGTTTAAGTTGATTATTGTCAGAACCTAAACTGAAATCATCCAATAATTGTACTATATTAACATCACACCATGTAGTATCTGGGATAACGTGCTGATATTTCCATGGAAACAAAAAAAGAAAAAAGCCATGTTTCCCTTCTTGTTTGGAACATGTGGTTTGTTTGTGGTATTTTCAGTCTCCTGCACTGCAGCGTTATCCACTGCGTGTCCAAGCTTCCCCAGCTGGGTTTGAAACATATTTATTAAGACAGGTTAGAGGCCGGAGTCCCTGAGGTAACTCACTTCAGAACCAGGACCCTGAGATAATTCCCTGAGAATGCCTGAACAGGGGGAAAACATGAAATAATGATATGGAAACATAATAATGGAACTGAGTGTATTCATAGAGTGAATGTTTTAAGAGCTTGTCTTACAAACCCTAACATCCTTCTGATTGAGGTTATTCAAGGAATGAAAGGCGGAAACTTAATGCAGCTTAAGGGCTCCTTTTTCTGTATGACTACTTTTCCAGTGAGGGGAAATCTCTGTGGTGGAGTACAGGCATCCCTTTAAATACTGAAAAATGCTTTGTTCTGTAAAATGAGAAAGCGCCAGTGTCCATGGAAATGAACTTATTGTGTTGTTATGTTATTGTAATTAAAAACGGACTTGTTTAATAGCCAGGTGTGTTGCCCTTATCTTCATTCAGCTGCCCTTTCATTATTCCCACCCACATAAAGGATCAGATGGACCTGCACTGCACCAAATGATATTGACAAATAACCAGGAAAGTCAAGGTGGTCTGCAGAATATAAGATAACTGAGTATGCACAACATGCAGCAAGGATTAAGATTCAGAGAATCTTATTATCTACAGTATCTCACATCTGAAATGAACAAACATTATTTGAAGTAGGGGTGTAAGAAAATACAATGTATTGTTCTGTAACACAAAAACTAAAATATATACATAGTCTTCATGTATATATATAATGTTTGTTTACCTAATACTATTGCTCAGATTGAACAAAAAATAGTGCTATGATGCGGATGTTACAGGGACCATACTGTATACATGCAAATCCAGAGCCCAGATCACATTTTGAACATATTTGATGGCAGTGTTCATTATATGGTGATGGTCTTAAAACCTGTTAAACCCCGAGCCTGTTTTTCAGGTTTCAGGCTCGAAAAATGACATTCCCAGAACAAATGACCATATCTTCCCTTCTAAAAGGGTTAAATTAATAATCTTTTTTCTCAAAGTAATGATAAACCTGTGAGTTGGATGTAGAAAAGTCAGAATAAATATAGATGTTTTTTATTTTAAAGAAAATTCAGATTGAACATGGGAAAAAACTGTAAATTATAGTGTCCGTCCAAAATATATTTTGTACTTATAGATGAAAACTAACCTTGGATGATGGGTTAGTAGACTAAAGGCTTTAGGGATCCAAAGTACAACATATAATAAGTACTCTGTATCAAGATTGATGCAAAACAAGCGATATTTGACCTTTTTAGACCGATTTAGCAAAAAAAAAACTCTTCTGGGGCCATTTGGGTGGATTTTCCATATCTCTGGCTCCCCCTGCTGGATTTTGACATGTGACATATCTTTCTAACCGTCAGAGCCATTGGAATCTATGGGGACTCCCACATAGTCCTTATTTGGTAATGTGTGTGTGTTAGACTGCCGCATAGCCAAGACCGGAAGCAGCAGCCACTCTGGTGGCTACCATTAGCAGCTAACTTTTGCTCTGCGATTTTTACATAAAAATGGAATTATGGATTATAAATGAGAAAAGTACCACATGTGTGTACTTTTGGATTTCAACCTATCCAGACCATTTACCATTTTGCCCTAATTTAGAGGAAATGCCTTACCTGTGAATGGGGTGATAGTGAATTAATGTGTTCCCCTGACTGTGAATTATTTATCTAAGACACTCAACACATTTTCTTCTCAGGGCTCAACAAAGTGCAAAGCTGATCCACTTTTGGGACTATTAGCAGGTTCACTTTTGGGACAGAAATAGCAGTATTCTGTTACACTATGTCACTGACTGTCAAGCTGACAGGTGGCAATTAGCCAAGAGACACCAGAAGAGTGCACGATCTAACTTATCAACGCATGTAAGCAGTGTGAAAACAATGACTTAACTTATTTTAGAATAGAAAATGAATGATGAAAATGTAATTGGGAAAACACCACTTTCCAGCTCCCTCCTAGAGTTTTGAGTGTTGTTTTTGTTGGCGCTGCTGCCGAAAACAGAATCGGAGAAGAAATAAGGTAAAAAAGCAAGAAGTATATTAAATGATATTGTAATTAATCCCCAATGCCGTCAGTCAGTCTCTCCCACACGGCAAACTATAGATTCACCATGTAAAGATGTTGCCACCAATATGCAGTAGGCCTATGACATCATCTAGCAACTTTTAGCGACTTTTGAGCTATAATTAGCTGCTTTCATTGGAAAGTTTTTGGCAGCAATGCACAGAACACACTGCATTTGGTACTCCATGGTTACTTTGGTAGTTCATCCATCCAACATTTTCTCTACTGCAGATAGTAACACACAGAAGTTGAATTTATACCATTTGTAATTGGAAAAAGTAAAAGCGCTGGATTTGTTTGCCAGATGTTGACGCCCTTCCATTGTGCGGTAAATCGAGCCTTCATTCTCTAGGAGATTGTACCCAGTGGCCAAAAAAACTACATATTGAAAGCAAAGCTTATAGGGATCCAATCTAAGCGTGCATTAATGTATAGCCATTAAACTGTGCAATCAACATTTAGTTCCTAATGATAATTTGAAGCAAAAAATGTGTCTTCTCCGAATTTAACATTAATGCATTTTAGTGTTAATCATTTCCTATTAAAACACATAATGTCCATTTAACTGTAGAAAAGTAGCTGTTACTGCAGCACCTGTCTCACATTACATTTGAGTCTCAAGACTACTTGCATTAAATGCAAAAACACAACCGCTATAGTGATACAAATATGTACTCTATGCGAGGGGATAGGCATGGATATTTAGGTGATTGTTGTGATCAGTCATATTCTGGACCATGTCTGTGATTTGACATCTCACTCTCTCTCACTAATTAGAAATGTGACCTTTTGACGTCAAGACATTTCTTATTAGCATTTTCAAATGCCTTGAGATCACCCAAGGTCCCAAAGCCTCTCCGAAAATCATAATTTGGCATAAAAATATTGTGTTGCATTAATTTATGTTTTACAACATCACTTAGGACTTTTTAGTGACTGTCTGGCGCCACATTTATCTCAACTGTTGTTTCCTTTGTAGAGTGTCCTGTAGAGATGAGGAGCAACTCCATGATGATAATGTTGGGACCCGAGGTGTAGGTGCTGGATTTTTCAGTGCAAATTATGCTGGGATGCAAAATAGCTGACTACATTTGCATCTATAATTCAGACACCTGACAGATCCTTGCATCCTGCAGTGCGTTCCACATGCAGAGCATCTGCTTCAATCAGCTTGTATATGGAAAACATGGATGGGTAAACACAGTTTATCATCACTACTTGGAAATCTCATTTCAGCACAGACGAGCGCAGTTTTCAACAGAGCAGGAGCTAAGTCAAGCTGTGTTCCCTCATGACCCAGCCATTTGATAACAGGGATATAATACTTACAACACAACCAATAACTGGAGCATTTTTAACATTACATATCAAATTCACGGGCAAAAACATGTCAATAACTAACAAACACAAGCACATTAAAAAGAAGAACAAAAACATGGTAAAAACTACGACCATAGTAAATACAATATAAGGAGGCCCATGTAGGCAATACACAATGCTGACAATGGTTTCACACAATTCTATTGATTTTCAGGTCGAGAAACGTGTGAAAATACGCAGCAGAGCGGCTTTTGGCAATGTTTTACGGTATGTGCAACGGAAAAGATTCAACACATGTTTTAATCCTCAAGGAAAAAACACTGCATTCTGGTGAATAACACTGAAAGTAAGATTTTTTTATTTAAGGACTAATATTGTAAGCAAAGTGCCCAAACTCCAAAGCCATAGCCCAGTCAACTCACAATTTGCTTACATTTTATCGGGGAAATAATCTGTAAATGGATAATAAGAATCAGTTGAAGAACTAGTTCAATTGAAAAATGCTTCCACATGTATTGACTAGTGGTACACCGGCAGTGTACCACCAGAATTTATTCTTCAGGGACTAGCGTCTTGAGGACAGGAAAATATCTCTGCGTGACGGCAGAGATATCTTTTTGCTCTTGCTGCCGGCTCCATCTCTAAAGAACTCAGTTCATCACTGTGCTTTGGGTTTCCTCACAGGCAAATAATGTGACTGTGTACCAAAAAGTAGGCAAAAAGAGAACTTCTTTCTATTTAATGAGCCTTTTTACAATCTATTTATGAAGGTCTGATGCAAAAGGTGTCTCTGATTATCACTGCTATTCTCAATTTTAAAACCAGTGCTCACCAAACCAGATCTCAGGACTGTTTAATGCTGCTGTTACAGAGGATTTAAAGACTTGAATGTCTCAGCTGATTTTTGCGTTTTAATCTATTTAGTAGACTGGTGTAATCTCTTATGCCGTGTGTACTTTTTTTTTGTCTGGCCATGTTTGTTTTTTCACGTTCGAAGATGTTCTATCGAAATGAGCATCTTGATTTCAATGAGAATACCTGATTAAATAAGGATAAATTAATTAAGTAATGTTTTATTTTCAGATCTCGTTGTAATGGCTAAAATGTAAGATTAGGTTATGATTACATTTGCCATGCCAGGATGTAATCACATTACTCAACGTGTTTTGATAAAATAGAAAATACCCTTAAATTACCCTGAGGCATTCTCAGCTTGTTCATCAGATATCCATATCACTTACATAACATTACATTACATTGCATTTAGCTGACGCTTTTCTCCAAAGCGACTTACAATAAGTGCGTTCGACCAACAAAGTACAAACTTGAAGAAAACCGAATCATATAAGTACATCAGGTTTCATAGAGCTAAAACATTTCAAGTGCTACTCAACTGGCTTTAGATAAGCCAGTCCTTTATTAGTATACAAGTGCTTTGTTAATAGTTCTATCGCTAATAAGTGGAGTCGAAAGAGATGAGTTTTCAGTCTGCGCCGGAAGATGTGTAAGCTTTCTGCTGTCCTGATGTCAATGGGGAGCTCATTCCACCATTTTGGAGCCAGGATAGCAAACCCACATGTTTTTGCTGATTGGAACTTGGGTTCCCCTCGCAGTGAGGGTGCAGCAAGCTGTTTGGCTGATGCAAAGCAGAGTGTACGTGGTGGGGTGTACAGTTTAACCATGTCCTGGATGTAGGAAGGGCCAGATCCATTCACAGCATGGTACGCAAGAACCAGTGTCTTGAAGTGGATTCTAGCAGTTACCGGAAGCCAGTGAAGGGAGCGGAGGAGCGGCGTGGTGTGGGAGAATTTAGGAAGGTTGAAGACCAAACGAGCAGCTGCATTCTGGATGAGCTGCAGAGGTCGAATGGCACATGCAGGTAGACCAGCCAGGAGGGAGTTGAAGTAGTCTAGGCGTGAGATGACGAAAGCCTGGACCAGAACCTGCGTCGCTTTCTGGGTCAGCTGGGGACGTATCCTCCTGATGTTGTAAAGCGTGTATCTGCAGCAGCGGGTTGTAGCAGCGATGTTTGCAGTGAAGGACAGTTTGTTATCTACTTACACACAGTTACATGAACAGTTATGTGTTAAACCGTAGTTCCAATTATAATGATAATAATAAGGTGGGGGGGGGGGGGTGTTACCTTGGTTGGTGATTGGCTAATGGTGTCACAAGCCAAAAAATCGTTAAGACATCATAAAGTGGCAAAGATCTGATCTTCTCATTTTCTGACAGGTTTTTATATAAATGGATCAGGAGAAAAAGAGAGCGAGTCTTTGTTCCTGAAACTTTCAGAATCTCTTTACACAGAGGGGACACATGTTTATGTATAAAATGCATGAAAAGGTGTATTATGCATAATAGATTACCTTTAAGAAGTGGAGTCTTTACCGACATATTTATTGTCAGAAAATGAAACGTTAACATTCCTTAAGCTTGTATTAACCAAACACCTTACATCATGTATCTAACCAAAAACACAATCAAAAAATGGTTGAAGAGGAAACCGGAAGAGAGATACAATGCTAACTCATTCCAGGATCAAACCTTTATTTAATCAGATTGGTCCCTTGAGATCATAGATCTCTTTTTCAAGGGAGACCTGCAAGGATGTTAGGACTCGCTCCTGCACCACTGTTTGCCCAAAGGCATTTGGACTAACATCACAAGCATTAAGCAGCTCCTTAGACAAGAGTAAATGTAGAAACAAACACTCATGATAATCATACACTAAAGAAACTGCACATTTCCAAGGTCTAAAATGTAAAGGTCTGCTTTTGCACATCATGAACAGTGATATTTGGTTTTGTTTTGCTCCGTGTCAGAGAGTTACAGAACAGAAGCAGCTCACTGTCACACAGCAGGAGCTTCGTTCTTTGGCCTCGGCCCAGCAAAGGCTGCATTAAACCAGAGTGTCTGTGGGAAAAACGTTGGTGTATATACTCATTATATTGAGCCAGAGATAAAGCCAGCAGTTTTCTGCTCCAGCTTTCTGCAGATTTAATTTACTGAAGTGACAGAATCTAATTTGTGTTGTTTCACTAGATAACGGCCAGTGACTATAGGCATAGAATCTGCAATGAAAACTACAATACATATAATACAGTGTTTTCTCAACATTTGCACGCCCAAAGACAATCGAGACACACTGATGTTTTCATTCACAGCTAAAAGCCTTAAAAAGAAATTATGTAAATATAAGGAGAAGTTTTTTTTATTTAGCAGTGAAGGATTGCGGGTGAACTCTTTGAGTCAAACGCACCTCTTCAATATCCCGGCTTTCTCCTTAATTGCCATCAGCTGCTGTTGACACTGAGGGGAGATTAAAGTTTCACTTTGTTACTGTCAGGGTAAGTGGAGCAGCAAATAGCTGTGCCTTCTGAATAGAAAAACCAATTCCTGCATAATGATATAACAAAACTGATTCTCTGTGCTGTGGGAATGAACAACGAATCACAATGGGGCCATTTGGCTATGATTCAGACCGATGCAATATTATAAAAGTGTCTGTATAGCAATGGAAAAAAATGCTTTATCTCCATAATTTGGTTGGACTTTTACAAATGCGACACCTTATTTTTGGTTTCCCCCGCATTTTCTTTTTTCTTTTGATTCCGTGTTGATTGAGTTTACATTTAAAACTGTGAGCCTACATAATGCTGCTTAATTTGAGTGCAGTCCAACACACTGTCAAATGTTTGACCCCAAGAGGTTGCTGATCAAATCTCTGAGCATGCTTCAGACCTTTTCATAGTATTTCCATCTTTCAGATCTGACCTTTAATATTTTTTTGACATTCGATTGAATTGAGAGAAGAAGGAAAAGCCAATAACATTGAGCCCATCCGGCTTTGTCTTCCACTGAGACCAACATCTTTCCAGCTTCAATAATTCAGATTACTCTGGGGAACCAAAGTCTCTCCACTACCCACTCCAGCTCTTCTGAAGTGATGGTAAGTCTTCTGTTCAAAAAGGATTTGTGAACTGAGTTGAACTTGCTGCTGGTGTGACGGTAAAGGGTGAAGCACTATGAGGAAGTAGCCTCGAGATGTTTGTCCTCAAACCTGGAAAAATACTAACTCAGTGATGTCGGAAATACCTTGGAGATTTGCTTTTATTTATCCTTCAGCATCAGTTAAACCTCACCTATTTTATAATATGATTATGTTTATTTATTCTGTCTGTATTGTGCTGTTTTGTTTTGTGTTAGGTGTATTTGAAATTTGAAAGTCAAACTATAGGGCATAACAAAATAAATGCTGTGCAGCTGCATTCATTTCTCTAGCTGAAATATACACCCAACTTAAATCATTACAATCTCTGTTATAGGTAAGGGAAAAACAAATGTATGGGTTTTCTTGTTTTAATCAGTGATATGCTTTCAAAAGACAATAACTGTTTGGTCATTAAAAACAATGATGTGGATGAAAAAATGCAGAAAGCAATGTAATCAATTGCTATAGGCAGTGGTTTGAAGTAAAGAGTACATTGTCAAATACTTTATTTTTGTACAATTTTAAATAACTCTAGTATTTCTATTTCATACAACTTCATACATGCAACATTGTAAATTCTATTCACTATATTTATGTATGGAATCAAGCTTTATTACTTATAGATTTTCTGAACCATTCTACATACTTTTAGTATTTAAATCCTATATTTAGTTGTTTATAGAAATGCATTTTTACTGTAGTAAGATGTAGAGTGCAAGAGTAATTCCATGTTAAAGTACTTTTACACTGTGTGTTGCTACTTTACTTAAAGGGGCCTTATTATGGTTAGCTGGCCAGCTCTGTTGTGATTGGTCCTGACCCCTAGCCTATCCCGTACAATGTGTTGGAGAGCTAGCCAATAGAAGCGTGAGTGTTACGTAGTGATGTCACTATGTGCAGAAGTAAACAAAGGGCTACAATGGATGTGTGTGAGGCAGGGGGAGGCTGGTTTTGTGAGAGAGAAACTTCCTCTGGAGGAAACTTTGGGATTTCAGCCTTTGCAGACCACTTACAGTACATGCACCAAAACCTGACTAACAAGCATGAGTAACCCAGACAGTTAGAGTGAAATGATGCCTTGGTGTGTGGTTGCTTTGGTGTGCAAGTCTGTTTTCTGTTGAAGGACTTTCCAGATATTGATTTTGTGTCCCACCTCTGCTTTGCATGCTCAGATTAGCTGTAGAAGTTGTCATCCCTTTGATTTAGCCGAGAATTGATGAGACAAATGACCTTACTGATACTGAGCAGAGCTTTGTGTTTGACCTGAGATTGATTACAAATAAATGTTACTCACATTAGCCTGCAAACTAAAACATTGCGTATTTGAAGCTATTCTTGGTATTACACATTGCTTCAGTGTTTGATGGAGAATTTTGGAAAGAGGCCAGACATTTCTTTAAAAAGTTTTTACAGGAAGAATCTGCTTTGAGCTGCAAAAAGCTTTACTTGGAAAACGTTTTAATGTTTTTTAAACCTGTGGCAGAACCTCATTGACCCCCTAATGAGCTGTTCGATTCCTCCACCATATGAAAAAGGAAATCAATTAACCCTAACAAAAGATGGATAAATCAACTTGTCGCAGTGCAGTAACATTTAACCTGTTTAGCCCTGAGCCTGTTTTTCAGGTCTCAGGCTCGAAAATGACATTCCCAGAACAAATGACCATATCTTCCCTTCTAAAAGGGTTAAATTAATAATCTTTTTTCTCAAAGTAATGATAAACCTGTGAGCTGGATGTAGAAAAGTCAGAATCAATATAGATGTTTTTTATTTTAAAGAAAATTCAGATTGAACATGGTAAAAAACTGTAAATTATAGTGTCTGTCCAAAAATAATTTTTTACTTATAGTGAAAACTAACCTTGGATGATGGGTTAGTAGACTAAAAGCTTTAGGAATCTAAAGTACAACAGATAATAAGTACCCTGTATCAAGATTGATGCAAAACAAGTGATATTTGACCTTTTTAGAAAGATTTAGCAAAAAGAAAACACTTCTGGGGTCATTTGGGTGGATTTTCCATATCTCTGGCCCCCCTTTGTCGATTTTGCTGATTGACATCTCTTTCTGACCATTAGAGCCAATAGAATCGAAGGGGGATTTCCCCAGACACACACATGGTAAAACAAAAAGGTGGGGGCTTCGCGCATACAGTTTTGCATCAGAGCAAACCTATCTCTAGCTCTGACATCTGGAAACAGAAAAGCAGGTTTATTGCTTATGGATTATCAGAAATCATTTCAAAGGGACACAGACACATTGGATTAACCTATGGATTAACTTCAGCAGTGTTTTTATCGTTTTAATGCCATTGAAGACCACTTTTGACCAGACTACAACACAGGTAAGCCATGTTAGCATTTTTAGCTACCTAGCGCCACATGTTTTGATGTCTGTTTTTGTTTATAAAGTCACGAGTTCGTATCATTGAGTGATAATGTCTGTACCCATCGATTCTGTGTGATCTCACGATCAGATCAATGGGTTGGATGTGCAGAATGGATAAATAATAAGGTTTTATGAGTGAGTTTCGGTGCAGTAAATCTGTTAGCATTTTTTTGCTCGTTGCTAATTCAGAGGCTCAGCGTTAGCATTGTGGGTTTTCTCTTGAAAAATGTTTTTAAATGATCAGTTGGATTAGAGTTTCTTCCCGTTACATGGATATAAAACATTCATAGTTTATTAAATGAACATGCCCTCAGACACTGTTTCCTGCAAGATGTTGCGGGAGGGCCCCGGTACCGGGGTCTCTCGGGCTTAACAGGTTAATGTACTTTTTTGTTCGTGAATGCTGTGGCTGTTGATGGCATTCAGTAATAATGGGTCAATGCTCCGGCTTATATTCTTCAGTTTAAAGATATAACACAACAAGGGAAAAAAATCAAAGCAGGTACTTTTGTTTCTCTTTTAGATGTACTTGTTCATGTATATAATTTACTACTTTGTATATTTACAAATTTTATTGAAAACGATATTAAAAAAATTATACAGTAGCATAATGTTATGGATTTACAGCACATCCATATAATATATATTTGAGGTTTGATTTAAATCTGTTTCCTTTTTCGAAAATATGGTCCTACGCTTTCTATAAGAAATGGAAGTGCTTGATAGATTATTTTAATAACCTGCAAGCACATATAACACATTTCATGTTTGCTGTCAAGCACTGTTACTTTATGTTACTTATTTTCAAAACCATTTGGTTTTCATTTGTTTATTTCTCTGTTTTTATTTACTATATTATTTAGTTTTTTACTGTTTTCTTTTTCAGTATGGAATCAATGTTATATCTCTATGGGCTTTTAAGGTATGGGTGGGAGGGGATGGTTGGTTGGGGGGAGGGGTTAGCTTTGAAAAGAAAAAGAAAGAATACACAAGAAATGATGGTCATTGATTTCCAATGGTTACATTCTGAATGCACTTTGTGGACCTGTCATTGAGACCAAATGTTGTTTAGTTGTCTTTAGAAGAGTTCATTATGTTAAAATACACCCATACACACCATAAGTAAACTTTTACAAGTAGCCTATCTTCTAACATCAGCACTATTTTACCATTTACACACAAAGAATTATAATGATCTGAACTCCATGTTTAGTTTAAAAGAGATACAGAACATATAGATACGTATGCAAATGTAGAACTAGAACCTACAGTTTGTTTAGGCATCACCAGAAACCTCATCGGCCCCAGTAGTTAAAGGGAAGGCTGAGTCATCATGAGTATTAAACAGTTTGGTGGCCTGGGAGATTAAAGAATTTCTCGCCCTGTTAGACCAGGAAGTCTAAATCTCCGCCTGGAGGGAAGAAACTCAAACAAACAAAGGATGAAGAGGAGGCTGTTCAATATTTTTGAGCTTTTCAGAATATACTCCTTCCCACCCAGCTTGAAAGCTCCATGCTTTGAAAGTGGTCTTATCTTTTGTTTAATCAAGATGTATTCAAGACAAAAACACCTTGAAATGGTAAATGATGCAACCCCCAAATGGAACTCCAACCATTGTTAGTGGTAAATGTAGTCAATTGAAGCAAGAAGTGCCTTTATGGACCAGCAAAGTGGAGTTTTCTTGCTCTCGGAGTCGTTCCTGACGTCTTATTTGGAAAAGCATTTAATTTTTTTGTTTGCAATACAAGCAAAGAGATAAAGGACGTTTTCTAAGTTTACTTAGGCAATGGAACTTACAACAATTTAAGGGAAGATCTGTTTTTGAGCAGAATCTGGAGCACATCCCCTGACTGCCCAGACAACGTAATGTAGTTCTTCCTTACCACCACATGTCACAAGGACAGATACAGGAAATCATTCCTGCCAACTGCCATAACCCGGTACAACACATCACCTCTGGCTGGAAGAGAACTCACCGCCCCATAGTTTTATTTTCTCCCTCTCCATAACCATGAACAATTCACACAACAGCCACATTGTACTTCTGCAATTGATATTATGTATATGTCTCTGCTCTGGAGTATACATCTACATTTCTGTTTTTGGTCTATTAAAATTTTTTTTTTATTTATCCGGAATATTTTATATTGTGATATATGTATTTTCTACTGGAGATAAGTTTATATTTGATTTGTTGTTTATTTTTTTGTTTTTATTATGTCTGTACTTTATTCCACCTTGTAAATATTTGAATGCCTGAACACACTGCTGCTCTTGTAACAAGAATTTTCCAATTTGGGATAAATAAAGTGTCTATCTATCTATTTATCTATTTATCTATCCATCTATCCATCTATCCATCTATCTATCTATCTATCTATCTATCTATCTTCAGTGTTGCAGCTCCCAGACTGTGGAACAGCCTCCCAGCACATATCCGGAGTCTATTGAACTTTTTAAATCTCAGCTAAAACCTCACCTCTTTTCACATTTCTATATTTGTATGTGTTTTTTATTTTTATTTTTTATATGTTTCTAGTTATTGTGCTTGTTATCATGTTTTTAATTATTGTTTTATTATTGTACTCCCATTGTGTTATTTAATATTGTAGTTATTGCCTGTACAAAACTTTGGTCAACTGAAGGTTGTTTTAAATGTGTCTATCTATCTTACTATCTATCTATCTATCTATCTATCTATCTATTTACATTGCATGTCAAATTAAGCTGTTGGGTGCAGGAAGTGTAACGGATTCTCTTGCAGAAGAGCTTTCAGTCTGCACTGAGGATTTGAAGGCTTGAATGTACTTTCTTTACTGGACACCAACTTTAAAAGCGGAAAACGTCTCTTATTACTCACCCTTTTTATACCCATTTATATATCTTAATAAAAAAACATTTGGTGTAAAAACAGAGATCCACAATTAAAGATGAGGTGGAACATGCCTCAAGTGTAACATCTCAGACCTCTTTGTATACTTAAGAGGCTCCAAGGATCTTAGAAGCACCCATGCTAAATATAGCACCCCCATCTGTTAAAGACCTTATGACAGAGTGTGAGGAATCGAGTCCCTGCTATCTGGGTCTCTATCTCTCTGTTCTCCTCCCTGGGAGCACCAAAGATGGCACCTTTAGTGAACTTTTCAGGCTGCTGAAGTTTTGTAGAAAATACATCCATGACTCATTAGAGAGCTGAATGACGTTTTACAGAGCCAAAAACAACTACACACTTGTCTAGGAACGATATCATCAAAAAAGTTAACAACATCACGTCTGATGTGAAGACACAACACAGGAATTCTGCTAATATTTCTTGAGACAACAATACGTCTCCAATCTGTCCAGAGCCAGTGTTACTCCAGCCCCATGTTTGGCAGCTCAGTGTGTCGCAGTCAGTCCTGGTCCAGTCTTACAGAGCCATCATTGAAAGCTTCCTCACATCATCCATCACAGTCTGATATGGCTCTGCCTCCTGCCGCTTCAAGGGAAGCGTGTCATTCAAACCTCAGAAGGGGTTATTGAGACCCGGCTGCACTGCATCACACACACCTTCATCATAACAGAGCACGGAAAAAAGGAAAGAAGATTTACGCCAACTGGGACAGACACCTGTTTGACCCGTTCATTTATTTAAAGAGTTTGGCAGCAGGACTGTCACATACTCACATCGGCAGACACTGCCAGAGACTTCAGACATGAAAGTGGAAATGAAGAGATTACTGATACTGAAGTATTTACATGATAGCTCCAGGCTAGTGGTTTAGATTGTGTATAGATTTGGGTGAAGATGATGAATTCTAGCATTTCAAATCCATAAAACCAGAGAATAGATAAGCCCTGAAGCAGCTTTCAGCTCGTGGGGGTTTTCTACGATCTTTATGTTGCATCATTTGAAAAGCCAACGTGTCGAGTTAATGCTTAACATAGCTAATGTCAAGGATGATCGTCCAAAATTAGACTTTCTGAAATTATTAATTACATATAATAAATAGAAGGTTATGCATATTTGTGTTTATCTACCATCATTCATATCCAATGAAGATTAAAGATGGTTGAATTAATTATCAGAAGCATCTCCGTGCAATTAAGCAGCTCGGAGGACTTTGTCCTCAAAAAGGACCATTAAGTTTATGTAACACCTCTCCAAAACAATTTAGAAAAAAACAAAACAATTACATTATAGTCTTTATGAAGTTAATGTTTTCTTTTTTTTAACACAACAAAACAGTTTGAGTAATAGTGCTGAGATTGGCTGTACAAATGTTAATCTTTTAAAAAACTGAACACATGATTATAAAATGTTGCGATTATTATTGAAATTACTTTTGAAATACTGTATTTTAATGTATATACTGTATAGTTTGAACTCTGAGAAGGTTGCTTTATTTGCTTTAGTTTCACGATCGAAACAAACTCCTCAAAATCCTGATCTTGAAATGGTAAGACATTTAAGTTTTCAAACCCTTAAATTACATGTAAATATGATGTAAAATTAATAAATGGCTATTTTCTACATGACATCCATATTACACTGTTATAAGAACCTAAATTATACATGAATACACCCATATTAAAGCCCTTTTACACCATAATTAGACCCATATTATACCGATGTTACACCTATGATACACTGTTATAACAGCCCTTTTGTCAAAACATGTAAAATGGGGATTAGGATTAAGTATTTTACATTTACATTCTTTTCCAACAAATGTTACATTTTACAATTATTCAAAGAGAAACATTCTAATGACATTGATTTAGATAGAGTAGTTTTAAATAAAAGTATAATTATTATAAATGAGTCATATAAAACGGTGGGTAGGCTTTATATTGACTTGTCCTTACAACGAAAGCAGGTAAGCTAATAAAATAAACAAAGCTCAGCTGAGGCCATCCCAGTGAGTCAGTACGAGCTGTGCCAGGGCCCTGAAATGAGTTTATAAATGTGTGCAGCCTGTCACGATCTGATTGTGTTTTATTTTTGTCCTGTGTAGATCTGTCTTTTTGGTTTCCTGTTTTAGTTTGAAAAGTATTCAACCCCTGTCTTGTCTGTTGCTTCCTGTCTCTGTGTTCCCTCTTGCCTGATTACCTGATTGTGTTCACCTTGTGCCCCTGTGTTTTCTCCTCCCTCCTTACCTGTGTCTTGTTGTTTGATTAGTCCTGTGTGCATTTAGGTTCTACTTTTTCTGTTAGTCTTTGTGAGATCCGTATTGTTGTTGACTGTGTTCACGGGGGAGAGAGTTCTGCTCTGTATGTTACTTGTAGCCTTCCTGCCTGCTTTGCTCAACCCTGACACAGCCTTTATTATTGTTCAACAATTACGCCTGTGCTTTTCCTTCTGTCTAAAAGGTGAGCAACAGACGTGCTTCTAGAGCAACTATCAAGGTGATATAAACACTTGTGTAGTGGCCAGCTACTTCATGGTCACATTGTCACCTTCACAAGAGACACCATTTTATTTGCCAGGATTAAAAACAGAAACAACATCGAGACAAGCTTAAGTCTCTCCCAGTATTTCAAGTACAAATCAAAACAAATCCAAGCTGACAGGGTAAAAGATGGACACCAGCCACGTCGCATGGCTGATCATCTGTCACCCGCACTGATGCAACCCATAAGACATCCATATGGGCCTCACATGGTGAAAAATAGCCAGAAGCACAAAAGATAACACCCCGCCCAACACGGCAGCAGCAGAGGTTCACGAGTCCACTGAGACACGCAGCAGCACACCACAACCGTCCATTTCAAACCATATGGTGGTGGTAGAAAACACACACACCAACACACACATCCTCTGCCAACACAGCACAGCTGGTAGCTAATGAGGAAGACGTTTTAGGGATAGTTTGGGCCAGATAAAAGACAAAACAAAATCAATAAAGATGAACGGAAGAAGCAAAACTTTGAAGATAAATCCTCAAGGCAGAATTCCATCCTCTTTGGCTTCTGAAGGCCAAACGGCTTCCAGCTAAATTCTAACTCATAAAGTGTGATGACACTCCAAGCTTAAATAAAATTGACTGACACATAACAACAATTGGTAGATTAATAACGGCTATAAATATGTTTTTAAAGGAGAAGGGAGGGGGAGGGATCCCACTGCCAGGTCCGTTCTCTGCAGTGTGCTTATAAAAACACATCAAGAGTAAAACCAAAGAAAATAAAATGCCAGTTGATAACACAGCCACAGAACGTCCTCATAAAGAAAGGACCCAGAGATATCATCAATACCTTACCATCAAAGTGATTGCACCGCTGGGATTAGAGAGACAGGAAGAGGCGGGTGTTCGCCTTTGCCCTAAAATGATATCCCTCAAACTGGGCAGACCACAACGCCGCACCGAGTGTCACATTCACTGACCCTTCAAAAAGGCAGTTGCTTGTATGTCATCCTTTAATCCGCGCGACTCTAAAACACACAATCTTGAGTGAATCTTAAGCCTTATCAGTAGTGGCAGGTTATGTTCTGGTTGTAGTTTTCCCCCATTGTGAGCGCTTACATCCAAACCTCTCCTGTGTAAGTTCTCCAGCTTCCTACCCAACAGTTGGGAATAAGGCAGCCTTTTAAGGGTTTATTTGAACATTGTGTGTGATTTTCTTTTGTGCGCATTAATGTTAATGCGCCTTCTCCCTGAACAAACATTAAAATGCCACAGTATTCCTTTGCTTCAAAGATAAAAAGGGCAAACAGTCATATCCCTGAGAAGTACTTCACTGACATACTGTACTGCATGTATGCACAGCTCCCATGCAAACTGTGTCGTGATCCAATTCAATATAACGATTTGTTGTCTTTTTGTGAAATAAAATAACAGATGGGAAGGTTGACATGGAGAGTTTGCTATTATAAATGCCTTCACAGCAACATCGGTCTCACTTCACTGTTGGTCAATAAGCTATTATGGTTCACTCCAAAAATGACTGGATATGCATGATTGCTCATAAATCATTAATCCAGCCTGCTGGTTTCGGTTCTGAGGGACTCTTGGCAGTTTTGAAATTGTGTCTTTATTCAGAGTTTATTGATGAATGAATAGCATTAAATAAAAGCAAAGCACAATCGATTTTAGACAGTCAACCAACCATAAACTAAGAAAAACAGTTAGTTGGGCTTTAAATAATTTGCATCTATTAGTTTGTGGAAACTGTCAATTATAAATGAAGTAATTGTCAAGTGTTGAGTCTTGTCAAGTGTACATTTTCACGATGAATGATCTAATAAGCCACACACTTTTCTCAAATCCTTTCTCCACCATGTAAGAATACTACTTTGAAAAATTATAATTACCACCTTGCAGTTGTATTCCATCATAAAGTTTTCATTTATTTCCAATAATATCTGGACTCGTAACATATGTTATGAAGGCTATGAAGGAGTTTGTCAAAGCTATTGAGACGTAAATAACCATAAGTCAACACCAACGTTTTAAAGTGCGTTATATTTTAAACGAATCTGAGCTTCTTCTTTTTTTGCAAAACCATTCCATTGTTTCAGCTTCAATGTGAGGATGTGCTGCTTTTCTCGGTTTTATTGTAATTAGGATATACATCACATTGGATATTTTTCACTATTATCTGACATTCTATAGACCAAATTATTTATCTTTTAAGAAAAAAATAAAATCATCTGCCATATCGTAATTGGTACCATAATAGGTCTTTCGGTAGCACTTTACAATAAGACTACCCTTATAAAGGGTTTACGAATAGTTTGTAATTCATTTATTAATTAGGTTGTGAACACTTTATAAGTCATTAATAAGCTTTTATAAGACATGAGATAAACAGGGCAACTGTGACCGGTTGCTTGCCAAATAGTGAGCCCACATGTATCTGTACTGCTAAGCCTTATATTGGTTACCTAGCTTACTTCGTCTTCTTCATCAGCCAGCATCCTTGGTATCTGTTATTCACTGAGTTGATTCTCGCTAAGTAGCCAATATAAGGCTTAGTCACCTTCCCAAATAGTGAGCCTGTGTTGATGTACAACAAAGTACATCAACATGTTATGTTAGAACTGGTTTATAAATGATTCTTAATGATTAAAAAAGTGTTTACAACCTAATTATAAATCCTTTATGAATCCTTTATAAGGGTAGTCTTATTGTAAAGTGGTACCGGTCTTTCTAGTGTCCAAGGCAACAGTGTTAAAAACGAGTTCAAAAACAATAAAACATCCAAACAGTCAGTGCATAAAAAGCACCGCCACTGGAATAAATTGCCTCAAATGAATTTCACAATAACAGTCAGTGGGCGATTGTATTGATTTATGGTCTGGGACTGTAGTCAAGTATGGTTGTACTCAGGAAAGTGATTGCTTTTCTCTTTCTGGTCAGCGAGATAAATCACAAGCACAATGACCTTGTTAGAAGTTCTGGACTTTAGAAATATAATAGGGTGATATTACAGACATTTACAACATGCTACAGTATGAGTCTGAACATTTCTCCTTTCATAAAAACGGCTTCCTGTTTTGAATTAAATCACCCAAAACCTAGTCTGCCATCACTTCTGCACCTCCACTCCGGTTTCTAAGTATTGCTTTTGAGAAACTTTTCTTCACAAATGCATCACTGAATGCATCTCCGATTGATTAATTCAGCAAAACAACGTTGCCGAGTATGCTCCACAAGCATAAGTATCACTTTGAGGATGCAGGTGCAAGCAAAGCCTCGGGTATAAAAGCTATCTTTATTTATTATTTTCCTCTTTTCATGGGTTGGGTAGCTGCTAGCTGTTAATAGTGAATACATTGGGAGAGCGACAATAAAAATGTTTCCATGATTTTCATTAGTATGCAAGGTGCTGATGGCAGCAGCTCTGCATGTGTTAATAATATCTACACAGAGTTTGCAAAGCCAGGGGAAAAAGCAGTAAAAAGACTTGAAAGCCCAAACTAATGGAGTCTCCTTTCATTTATAGCCATAAAATCAGGCTATTGACCAGCTTTTGTCTTGATTGTGATCCAAAGTAGGTAAGGAAGTTCTGAGTACTGAGGCTTGCATCTTTTCACACAATAAAACCCAGAAACAAAGCTTAAATTCAGTACAGTGTGAACTTCTTAGAGAGATACAGGAAAAGCTTGAAATGTATATTCAAACTTTAATTGACAGAAAATGTTTGAAGGTTTTTAAATGTATGTAAAAGGGAATAAAAAGCCTTACTTACCCAGCTAGCGGGGAACGTTCTCACAACTTTGGCTAATGTTACCTATTGGTTCTAAAAGGTTTTAAAGAAACGTTTTAATCTGATGTTCAAAGAACGTTTTTAAGATGTTTATTTGTTCAAATAATGTTCCTATAAGGTTTAAGGTTAACTAAGACATAACGTTTTAACTGCAACATTCAGATGATGTTTTTAGGATGTTATTGAGGCCTGAGATGACAGAAAGTTTTTTTATAAAACGTTCCTTTAATGTGATATGTTAACAAAGGT
Organism: Notothenia rossii; assembly: GCF_949606895.1. Lineage (NCBI taxonomy): Eukaryota > Metazoa > Chordata > Actinopteri > Perciformes > Nototheniidae > Notothenia > Notothenia rossii. Next base: position 66,083,199 of record NC_136903.1, on the reverse strand, counting down.
GGAACGTTTTCCTTGCAACATTCTAAGGATGTGTTTTGGACGCTCTTGGGGTAGCACATTAAAGATGTTCTTTATAAAACGTTCCCTCAATGTTACATGATAACAAATGAAGAACATTTTCAAAGCAACATTCTGAAAACATTGTCAGGATGTTATTGAGGCCTGAGATGACAGAAAGGGTTTTATAAAATGTTCCTTTAATGTTACATGATAACAAATGAAGAACATTCTCCAAGCAACATTCTGCAAATGTTTTCAGGATGTTATTGAGGCCTGAGATGACAGAAAGTGTTTTATAAAATGTTCCTTTAATGTGATATGTTAACAAAGGTGGAACGTTTTGCCTGCAACATTCCAAGGATGTGTTTTGGACGTTGTTGGGTAACACATTAAAGATGTTCTTTATAAAACGTTCCCTCAATGTTACATGATAACAAATGAAGAACATTCTCCAAGCAACATTATGAAAATGTTTTCAGGATGTTATTGAGGCCTGAGATGACAAAGTGTTTTATAAAACGTTCCTTTAATGTGATAAGTCAGCAAAGGTGGAACGTTTTGCCTGCAACATTCTAAGGATGTGTTTTGGACGTTGTTGGGTAACACATTAAAGATGTTCTTTATAAAAAGGTGCCTCAATGTTACACAAAAACAAATAAAGAACATTCTCCAAGCAACATTCTGAAAATGTTTTCAGGATCTTATTGAGGCCTGAGATGACAAAGTGTTTTATAAAATGTTCCTTTACTGTGATAAGTCAGCAAAGGTGGAACGTTTTGCCTCCAACATTCTAAGGATGTTTTTTGGATGCTTTTGGGGTAACACATTAAAGATGTTCTTTATAAAACGTTCCCTCAATGTTACATGATAACAAATGAAGAACATTCTCCAAGCAACATTCTGCAAATGTTTTCAGGATGTTATTGAGGCCTGAGATGAAAAAGTGTTTTATAAAATGTTCCTTTAATGTGATAAGTTAACAAAGGTGGAACGTTTTGCCTGCAACATTCTAAGGATGTGTTTTGGACGTTGTTGGGTAACACATTAAAGATGTTCTTTATAAAACGTTCCCTCAATGTTACATGATAACAAATGAAGAACATTTTCAAAGCAATATTCTGAAAATGTTTTCAGGATGTTATTGGGGCCTGAGATGACAAAGTGTTTTATAAAATGTTCCTTTAATGTTATAAGTCAGCAAAGGTGGAACGTTTTGCCTGCAACATTCTAAGGATGTGTTTTGGACGTTGTTGGGTAACTCATTAAAGATGTTCTTTATAAAAAGGTGCCTCAATGTTACATGAAAACAAATAAAGAACATTCTCCAAGCAACATTCTGAAAATGTTTTCAGGATGTTATTGAGGCCTGAGATGACAAAGTGTTTTATAAAATGTTCCTTTACTGTGATAAGTCAGCAAAGGTGGAACGTTTTGCCTCCAACATTCTAAGGATGTGTTTTGGACGCTTTTGGGGTAACACATTAAAGATGTTCTTTATAAAACGTTCCCTCAATGTTACATGATAACAAATGAAGAACATTTTCAAAGCAATATTCTGAAAAAATTGTCAGGATGTTATTGAGGCCTGAGATGACAGAAAGGGTTTTATAAAATGTTCCTTTAATGTTACATGATAACAAATGAAGAACATTCTCCAAGCAACATTCTGCAAATGTTTTCAGGATGTTATTGAGGCCTGAGATGACAGAAAGGGTTTTATAAAATGTTCCTTTAATGTTACATGATTACAAATGAAGAACATTCTCCAAGCAACATTCTGCAAATGTTTTCAGGATGTTATTGAGGCCTGAGATGACAGAAAGTGTTTTATAAAATGTTCCTTTAATGTGATATGTTAACAAAGGTGGAACATTTTGCCTGCAACATTCTAAGGATGTGTTTTGGACGTTGTTGGGTAACACATTAAAGATGTTCTTTATAAAATGTTCCCTCAATGTTACATGATAACAAATGAAGAACATTCTCCAAGCAACATTCTGAAAAAAAATTCAGAGTGTTATTGAGGCCTGAGATGAAAAAGTGTTTTATAAAATGTTCCTTTAATGTGATATGTTAACAAAGGTGGAACGTTTTGCCTGCAACATTCTAAGGATGTGTTTTGGACGTTGTTGGGTAACACATTAAAGATGTTCTTTATAAAACGTTCCCTCAATGTTACATGATATTTTTTTATGAAATGTTCCTATGATGCGAAATATTAACAGGGTCATGGTCAACGTCAGATTTTTTTGTAGTGCGCTTTAAAAAACAAACTTGCTGCATTTGTTTGAAAAGGATGTTTAAAAGAAATCTGATGTCACCACATTTTCGTTTTTAGAAAAAAAAACAAGCACGTAATTCATGATATTGCATGTTTGCGTAGGCATGTCTGAGTTCCCAGGCAGACATTGTTGGTTCTAAAAACATTCTGAGAATGTTACCATGTTACCATATTGTTACCTTGTTACATTGTTACATTGTTATCATTGTTATCATATCTTGTTATCATTGTTACATAATGTTACCATAACCCTACTGGACAATTTCTCTACCACCCAACCTGTCACCTTCCCCACCCATGACAAAGGACACATTCTTGATCTTGTCTGCTCTACCAACCTCCCAGTGATTGACCTCCACCCTTGCCCATTTCCCCTCTCCGACCACAAAGTCATACAATTCACCATTGCCTCCCCCACCTGAAACCCCTGCCCACCCAGAAACATCACCTTCCGTAATCTACACTCCATTGACCATAACCATCTCTCTGAACTGCTATCGTCTAATCTCCCCCTGGACGCAACCCTCAGCTCACCTGATGATCTGCTTAACCACCTCAACTCCACCCTACTCACCTCCCTCAACACTTTAGCCCCCCTCAAAAATAAAACTGTTACTTTCAAGACCTCCTCACCCTGGTTCACACCCGCACTGCGTAAAATGAAGCAGCGAGGCCGCCAACTTGAACGTCTTTCAAATAAATCATCCCTCACAGTCCATTACATAAGCTACAAACTCCATCTCAATGCATACAGAGATACTCTTATTGCCGCTAAATCTGCCTACCTCTCCAACATCTTCACTGACCCCTCCCGTAACCCCAGGACCCTTTTCTCCACAGTTAACAAGCTCTTCAAAACCCCATGCTGATAACCTCCCTACTTCTACTTCCGCAACTTGCAGCTCATTCCTCCAGTTTTTTGCAGACAAAATTAATGCCACTAACCACTCCTTCTCAGCTCCATCTGATATACAAGCATCTCCCCCAACCTCCACCGCTACCATTTCTCCCCCCATCTCCCTTCACCTCCTGACTCCTCCTCCCCAGCGCCGCCTCTCCCAGTTCAACCTGGTTACCCCACTTGAAATACTCCATCTGATCGGTTCCTCAAATCCCACAACCTGCTCCCTTGACCCTCTACCCACTCCTCTCCTGAAGTCCTCCCTCCCCCGTCCTCTGCCCCTATCTTGCTAACCTTTTCAACTCCTCGCTGTCCCACCGTCCCCTCTGCCTTCAAAACTGCTGCCGTTACTCCAATCCTCAAAAAACCTGGTCTTGATCCCTCCTCCCTCACTAATTACCGCCCCATCTCCAACCTACCATTCCTCTCAAAAACTCTTGGACGCATTATAGCCAAACAAATTCACTGCCATCTCCAAACCAACCAGCTTTATGAACCCCTTCAGTTTGGATTTCGTCCTCACCACAGTACAGAAACTGCACTCGTCAAAGTCTTCAATGACCTTCTCACCTCTGCTGACACTGGTTCCTTCAATATTCTCATCCTCCTTGACCTGAGTGCAGCCTTCGATACCGTGAGCCACAACATCCTGCTCACCCGACTCAGGGACATTGGTATTGAAGTTATTGCACTCAGATGGCTCCAGTCCTACCTCACTGAACGATCCCACTTCATCTCCCTCCCCAACCACTCCTCTGCCACAGCTTCAGTCACCAAAGGCGTTCCTCAAGGATCAGTACTTGGCCCCCTCCTCTTCATCATTTACATCCTGCCCCTTGGTCAGATACTCCACCACTTCAACCTGAACTTGCACTGCTATGCTGATGACACTCAGATCTACCTCAGCACCAAATCCCTCCATAACCCACCCCTTACCCACATCGATTCCTATCTGACAGCTATTAAAACTTGGATGCAACATAACCTCCTCAAACTGAACAGCAACAAAACAGAACTCCTCCTAATTGGCTCCAAATCCACCCTCAGCAAGCTCACTAACATAACACTCACCATCGATGGCACCATTGTTCCCCCCTCCAATCAGGCACGCAACCTTGGCGTAATCTTTGATCCCACCCTCTCCCTCGAACCTCACATCCGCCAAACAGTCAAAACCTCATTTTTTCCCCTCCGCAATATTGCAAAAAATCCTACCCTCTCTCACCCGCCCTGCACCCGAACGACTAATCCATGCCTTCATTTCCTCCCGCCTTGACTACTGCAACTCACTTCTTTAGGGCATCAGCACTACATCCCTCAACAGACTCCAACGGGTTCAAAATGCAGCTGCACATCTCCTCACGCATACCAAATCATGGCATCACATCACCCCAGTCCTCAAAGACCTCCACTGGCTTCCTGTCTCCCATCGCATCAACTACAAAATTCTGGTCCTCACCTACAAAGCACTCCACCATTTGGCTCCCCCTTATCTCACAAACCTTCTCACTCCTTATCAACCCCCACGGTCCCTCAGATCCACCGCAGCCGGACTCCTATCCATTCCCACATCCACACTCTGCAGCTTTGGGGACAGAGCCTTCTCAATGGCAGCTCCTATGCTCTGGAATTCCCTCCCCCAAGATCTCAGTGACTCTGAGTCCCTCACAGTCTTTCAGTCCCGCCTCAAAACACATCTTTTCAACTCTGTCTACCCATAAGCCCCCCCCCCTCTCAATCAACTTCCTCTAGACTGCCTTTTTATTTTTTTATTTTACTATACTTACTTGTTTGCCTGTCCTTGTTTGTCTACCCTCCCTCATATTGTAAAGCGTCTTTGAGTTGTGAAAAGCGCTATATAAATAAAATGCATTATTATTATTATTATTATTATTATTACCATTCATTGTTCTAGGAATGGTTTCATCGAGAAGTTTTATTTTGGTTCCTAGAATGTACTTCTGAATGGTAGGATAACGTTCTCTAAAAACATTCTTAAAATGTTTGGTGATAACATTGTTCAAACATTATACCCCAAGTGTTTTTGTTGTTTATGCACATATCTCTATTGTCATATGGATCGAATAACACTTAGAAAACCAAAGACAGACATATAGAAGAACGGACCGACTATCAATGCCCGTCCCTGAAACCCCTGTGCGTGCCGCTCTAGCTTTTTACCAGCATATTCTTTGACAACTTTGCCTGCTTTTGCCTCACACTCATTTTTGTATCTCTCCCAGGAGGAATCCAAGGCCTTCCACACTCCCAAGACCAGCCAGGCCTCTCTACCCACCCTGGAACAACTGTTTCCCACTGCCGCCATAACCAACCTCCATTCCCAGCTCCCATTTTCTAATAAACAAATTATACTTTCACCAGCTGATTCCGAGTCATCCTTTTACATGTGTTAATAGTCAAATTCCAATAGTTAAGTAAACTATCATAATCATCCTAATGACCACAGTGGTCAGTCCACTTACCCAGGAATTTTGAGTTGAACAATCACAGGAATATTATGTCTTTATGTTCTAATAATGTAAACATATTTTAGTAAATTGTTACCACAGAACATTTGCATACTTTTTTAACATAAACCATGTTATCCTTCTCTAAAATAATAACATTCTGGCAACATAAAAAATCTAACTTGCAGCTGAAAATGTTTTAAGAACAGTAGGGCATAATGATCTAACAATGTCAGCAAAAACATTTTAAGAATGTTTTTAGAGAACGTTATCCTACCTTTCAGAAGAACATTCTCTGAACCAAAATAAAAGCTTCTGCTGAAAACGTTTTAAGAACAGTAGGGCATAATGCTCTAACAATGTTTTCAAAAACATATTAAGAAGGTTATCACCAAACATTTTAAGAATGTTTTTAGAGAACGTTATCCTACCTTTCAGAAGAACATTCCGGGAACCAAAATAAAAGCTTCTGCTGAAAACGTTTTAAGAATAGTAGGGCATAATGTTCTAACAATGTTATCAAAAACATTTTAGGAAGGTTATCACCTAACATTTTAAGAATGTTTTTACAGAACCTTATCCTACCTTTCAGAAGAACATTCTGGGAACCAAACAAAAACTTCCCGCTGAAAACGTTTTAAGAATAGGAGGGCATAATGTTCTAACAATGTTATAACCAAACATCTTAAGAATGTTTTTAGAGAACGTTATCCTACCTTTCAGAAGAACGTTCTGGGAACCAAACAAAAACTTCCCGCTGAAAACGTTTTAAGAATAGGAGGGCATAATGTTCTAACACTGTTATCACCAAACATTTTAAGAATGTTTTTAGAGAACGTTATCCTACCTTTCAGAAGAACGTTCTGGGAACCAAACAAACACTTCCCGCTGAAAACCTTCCTAGAACAATGACTGTAACATTCTCTGAATGTTTTTAGAACCAAACATTTCTAGCTGGGTAGTGAAGTATTATTTGAATTATTTGAAGGATTAAAGTAACGTGTTATGGTAGGAAAGTTCAATCTGGTATATTCATTTTAATGTCACCTTATATAGAATGTGTATTAAACTTGTGATTTCTGCATTGAGTGACTTCTGCCTAGCAGATACCAAGAAGAGGCCCCTAGGGTCTCTCTGTTAATTATCAATAGTCCTTGCAATTAACAGGGGAATTCCCAGACACATTTTCAGATATAAGGCAGATAAAGTCTTGTAGAATTAATGATTTATCTCCTACAGACCCCAAAAGAGGCCTTGAGAATTGAGTCAAACAGTTACCGAGGCCATAGTCCTTTGATCTCATTTTTAAATGTATTCATTCCAGAGAGCTGACTTTGGGGTGAAGGGAAGTTCAGGGAAGCCATTAAGCCACAAGAACAATTAACTTATGTTGGTTGATTGATTCGGTGACTGTCATGGGGCGATGGCGTTTGGATATTTATAAATATGGCTTTCATAGAGAAAAACAGGTGACTGTTGTGTAATAAGATACATGATAGGATGTGTGTGTGTGTTGAAGATGTTTAGGGGGAATGAGTATGTGTCCTGTCAAAGAGTCCTCTGTCATGACTCCAAATCATTGATTGGGGGATCTGCCTAAGTGCAGAGGGACAAACACACACACACACACACACACACACGCACAGAAGCAACAGATGGAATCAACAAACTGCTGACTCACTACCTGGGGTCCCGCCCAGAAGTGAAACCGACCAATGGAACACTGCCAACTCACTGGCTAGCTCGCTCAGAAGTGAACTCGCCAATAACAAAGAGCTAGGGAAGAGCAAGCGATAAAACTCCTCCCCACCTGTGTATAAATGTTGTGATCATTTTGAAGATCGGCGCTCTTGTTGTTGACTTGCCGTTCCTGAGACGTGTCTCACACGGTGGTAGAACCTGAGCCCGGAGTACTCTGCAGAGTGCTTTGTGATTAGGTGATTAGGAGATTGGGTGATGTATTGTATGTTTTTACCATTAAAGCAGATTATTGTTTAACCCTTATCCTGGTGCTTTGACTTTTCCTTCTTTTAAAACAAACTCATAGAGGAACGCGCGAAACAGAGATTCTGCCTCAACAGTAGCCAATTATCTTCATTAAGATGGCAGTTATCGCCGGCCCAATCATCCATACCACACCTGTCACTCCTCTGGAGAACCTGTCCGCTGACCGCAAGAGACATAACTCCCAGAGTGTAAATAATAAAACTTGTTTAGTCACACCTCCAGCCTAAAAATCAGCTCACCATAAATATTCTCGGTTCTTCTTTACCGACTTTGCCCCTGTTGCTTTCCTTTTGTTGTTTAATGAATAAACAGCTCAATTATTGATGATCTTGGAGTTCCTTAATAATTCAAATGTGCCTGCAGTTGAAAGCAGTGCTGGGGTTAATGCAGGTGATATAATGTCTTGGAGAAAAGAACGCCTCCTGCTAAATTGGGATGATTAGTGGGTGCACATGGATCTGGTTCATGGCATCACGAGGTGGAAAACCAGGGGGAGGGAAAGTGGAAAAAAGGGATGCAAAGTAACCTTGTAAAGCTAGAATTAAATGTTCTATGTGCTTAGTTTTTTCATTAAAGGATGGATGGATAATGGTTGTGATTGTGTTCAATAAAAACAAAAAACCTGCATTCATTGATTTGTTTAAGGCTACTTGTGGGAACAAGCACAAACACTAAACTGCCATATCATCACCACACGGGGTTGGTATAGCGAAACACGTTTGCAAATGGTGACAATTTACAAATAGCACGGAGCGACATTAGCATGAATTTGGAGTAATGTTTCTGCCCACCTGATCAATTTCAGTCCAATATTCACTCCCTTTCAGCTCTGCTTTGCTCTCCATTAACTCCTAAGGGAAATATGTGGCTCCTCAGTTGGTAAATCCTATGTTGATAAGATTGTCCCCATAATGTAATAACAGTTTATCAGATTCTTTTCAGAGAAAATATCTAGCAGTTGCAGTTGGTGATAAAAAAGTAATAGTGGATACTAATACAGTAATATATGGTAATATGGCATGCAGAAATTGAAAACCATTAGCTTAAAGAGGCTAAAGCGTCGTGCATGTATGCTGTATCATAATATAACTGTATTTCTGGCTAACGCTGTTGGTTGTAGCATAGTATTTTTAGCCAGTGTTACTTTGTTCTGAGAGCAGGCAGGTGCTCTGTGCCTCTGCTAATTGGCATTTTGGCAGCATTACGAGCCAACAGGCAGCTTCTCAATTACTGGGTAGTTTCCCAGACAGACCTGCCAGCAGGATACCTGAGAGTATTTAGTTTGCCTCAACATAAAAACGTTTGCAACTAAATATTCTCTCTTTCTTCATATTAAAAGTGTGTCACCACAATTCAACACGCTCATAGTGTATATGACAGGTATAGTGAAATTAAATGATACTGAAGCAACAATGCCCTGTCTCTTTGTGTCTCGCTTCCGACTTTAAAGCAGTGGTTCTCAAAGTCTGGTCCGTAAAAAGGTTTCACATTCATTTGTTTAAATTGTCAACATTTATTTTTGATTGATTTTAGAAAAGGCTTCATCGTTTAATATTTCAAACTCTAAATCTATAATAGTTCACAGACAAAAAATGTATGATCAACGATTGTAATCTAACAAGTCCATAACTATTTGAATTTGAAAGTCAATATTTAATACTTTTTCTTCGGAGATTCTCTTTTCATTATAATTTTCAGGATCAATCAATCATTGATAATACCAATCAATATTCTCTTTCAGCTTTCTGTAACTTACAATTATAGCACACAACGTATCACAGATTCTGAAAACAATACAGAGGCTAATGACTGCTCAGCCTGTATGGGACTTGGCTTGGGAACCAAAGGGCTGAGGGTTCAAGTCCCATCCAACACAGAGTGTGGACTGGTAGCTGGAGAGGTGCCAGTTCCCCTACTGGGACCTGCCGAGGTGTCCTTGAGCAAGGCACCAAAACTTCAACCACTCCCGGAACAGTGGCAGCCCCTTTGCTCTAACATCTCTCTGCTAATGCATGTGTTTATACAGTAGGTCCTGTTTGTGTTCATGTGTGTATTTCCTCCTATGTGTATAATGTAAATAACTGAGTGAAGAACTTAATTTCCCCTCGGGAATTATTAAAATTATGTCTTCTTTAAAACATGTTTTAAAAAGATGCACAAGGTACAATAACCACATATGAAAGAACAGGGTGGTTGCAGTTGCTCTTTCACATAAGACTTAAATAAATAAATGTATAGAAGTATAAAAAAAAACCTACCTATATCAAATATTGTCAAGTTCATTCATGAGCCCCCCCCCGATATATTCTCTATCTTGTGAAGGGCCCTAGGCTGGAAAAATTGAGAACCTCTGCCACATCAAAGCAGATAGAAACAATATTTCAGAGTGGCAAACAAACACCAGCGAGCAGCGCCGACAATAGCAACCAGCAGCCTTTGAACGGTGGATTAGGATGCTGGATTTATCATGCTCTCAACATGACCTCCTTGGACTTGAAATACACAAGTCCTTTGATTGCTTCAGCCTCCCCAACACGAGCTTTCAATCAGACCCTTTGAGAGCAATTCCGCGGCCTGGCTTTGTCATCTATATTTTCACAATTGTTTTGGAGTCCTGATTTTGAGTAGCACTCAAGGAACAATCGGTTTTACTTCCTCTGACCTCCTCTCTTGTCTGCAGAAATGAAGAAATATCCGGTTGCTGTCAAATATGACATGCAGACTTAATTAATCTACAAGAGCGTTACAGCACTCCTTTGTACTTCAGAGACAAATCAAAGAGTTAAGGCCAAATAGTGTTTTGATGTTTAAATGGAAAAGAACATAACTCGACTGATAAAACCTTCAACTCTTAAAGCAAAGTTATTTGTTTTAACTCTGTACGATGTCTAAGTTAAAAGCTGAAGCTTGATCCTTTATTTTGAGTCATTGACTCACATTCTTCACGTGTGTGTGCAGAGCGAGGTGTGGGTAAAAGAAAACAATAAAAAGCTGCTATAAAAAAGAAATGGAAAGAAGCATGACGTCAGCAGAGGCATGTTTAAGGTAGATACGGTGACGCCAATTGACGCTTCCTGCTCCCTCCCAGTGGCAACAGACATTTCATTGGCAAGTCAGGGAGATAGTTCCCCCCCCCCCCAAAGAATAAGATAGAGCAGCGGTTTTCAAAGTGTGAGGCGCGCCTCCCCTGGGGGGCGCCAGATAGCTTCAGGGGAGCCGCAGCGTGAGACACAAAAAAACGAGAAAAAGACGAGTAAAGTCACACTTGCCCACTTGTGGCTGTCTGTGGAGACCGAGTTCCCCCGCCTCGCCAAAAAGGCTGTAAAAGTGCTCATTCTCTTCACCTCCACCTACCTGTGTGAATGCAGGTTTTCCACATTGACTTTGATCAAAAGCAAGTACCGGTAAAGGCTGCAGCCAGAGTATGATCTGCGTTTATAACTGTGTGCATCAAACACGCAGACTCATTGTTCTCACTAAAGTAGGGGTGAGTGTAATAAGGAGGCAAAGTTGACGCTCAGTGTGTCGCCGGGAGCATAAGGATTTATCCACCATTTGGAAAATGTTAAAAAAAATATGTCTTGAGAACACGGCGTGCGGAAATATACGGGTCGTGCCGCAGCTAGATGTGCCTGTCCTCTGTAAGAAGGTGTAGGCGACTGACATGCAAGGAAGAACGGCTGTCCACAGGCTGTTCCAACTTTAACAACTGTATTAACTTCCAGGGTAGTGAATTGAACATGCAATTGTAATTGTGTGTGTGGTATATTTTCATGCACGGACACGCATGTTCCACAACACACAAACTGAACAACACTCAATTTTCCGATCGCTACCAACGTCCTTGCGATCTTGTTATAACAACAAGTGCACGTTACTGATGCAATATGGTTGAGACCATTCGGGCTTATTCTAGAGGGGTGCAAGGAATAGTCCAAGTAGTGGGGGAGTTTTATACAATATGTTTAAAACATAAAAATAAAAAGGTTTTAAAAAGTTATTATTTAATGTTTCAAGGAGGTGACGCTACTCAGCCAATCAAATCGGTGCAGTCAGCACGATAGATTCAAACACAGAGACGAGACAAGAGGAGAGAAGCAGTCTGAGTAATTTCAAATGGCGGAAGGTAGACAGTGAAAACAGAGCATTTAATTACATTTTCTCTTACTGGACCTCTCTGAAATGCAATTGAATACCCCCTGCATTATAGCAACAATAATAATAATAATAATAATAACAGCAATAATAATTGGGAGGGGGGGCGCGGCTGTTCTTATGTTCTCTGAGGGGAGGCTCACCTACCCACACTTTGAAAACCCCTGAGATAGAGTATTGCAACAGCTGGGGAAAATACTATTGGTCACAGCAAGACATAGAAAATTGAAGTCTCCGAGCTGTGAGCCTTTCCCATGAAATGCTCCTCTTTAAGAAAAGGTGTGGCATATTTCCAATGAGATCTCTCCATCACGCTTCAAGTCAGAATTCACAAGTTAATGAACACATTCAGAATGACGTACAGTCACTTCTGCTCAGCCTGCTCAAACTTGTCGAGATGTGCGAGTTCACATTCTCGTCTGCTCTTCTGGGACTGCGGTAAAACTATCAGATCACTAAATGATTCCCCTGAGCATGATTTTATTTGAGCTCTTAGTATAACCCATGACTATAAGGCTAAACATTCTGCACACAGCAAGCCTTGCCGCAGTTGATGACAAGTCAAGTCCATTTTATTTATATAGCCCAATATCACAAATTGGTTTCAAGGGGTTTTACATTATGTGCAGTTTACAACACCGTCTGCCTTTAGACCCTTAACTCGGATACGGACAACCCAAAATAAAACGTATTTGGACAGAAAAATTGAAGAAACCTCAAGAAGAGCAACTGGGAATCCTGTTCCCTGAATAGACAGGTACAAAATTGATGTGTGTGCTGAATAACCAACATAGTATATTTCTTTATATGTGGCTATATTACCCAAACTACCTCCTTTTTTAAGTGTTCTACTAATTCCTAAAATTGATAGTAGCTGGAACGTTCAATAAAATGAACAAATTGAATTTGTGAAAACGTTTTAAAGTCCTGGCACCTTCATCCCGGTTTGGTATACTGGCACCTTTAACTACATTGTTTTTATAAACATAGACAACTATTAAAAAGGGATTAGGGACCATTTGACAATGCCCATGTCCTGTTAATGGACTGTACTGCCATCACTGCTAACTCAGTGATGGTTTGTAATTTGCTAGTTAGTTTTACCTCTGCTGCTTGGATATCATGCATCTCAATTGAAATTAACATAACAATGGTTAAATGACAGTCATAAGAATATTAAAGTATTATAGTTGGATTGAACTTATATAGGGATGCAGAGCTGACAGTATCCATAACATCTTATCTGACATTAGACAGTTTACTGAAGGCAGGCATGGAGATGTGTCAGAGTCCCTCACACAGCCCTGGGACGCTGCCCCTGGACACTGTCCCTGATCAGTAGGCCTGCAGCCTGGCACATGGTGCGAGGGATTGACAGTTCACAGCTTGCTTTCGAACTGGTTGGATAAATGATTATAACAGCATGATGGGCAACTTTACAACACAGACAGGGTCACACAGGGCTGGCAAGTCACTTGCTGGCAGGAAGAAGAAGAAGGAAGAGAAAAAGAAAGGGTCCACTTAGAATGGCTAATTAGATCTGACGGCCAGTAGAAAGTCTACTTAAATGGGATTTATTCATAATTATAATTTTAGGATGGATATTGAGTTTGAAATGTTTGGATTCAGCCAACGAAAACAAAACTTAGTAAAAGTCACAACAGAAGTCACCTTACTGAACAATGCAACAACTCTTCCTGTGAAAATATCAATAGTTTGTTGTCATCAATAACCTTGTTACTAGCAACAAGGAGTCAGTTGTGTTTAGTTTGGTTTGTCTGTTTGTCAGCAGGATTGCAGAGCCAGAGTTTAATTGAACTGTTGGCAGGGCACAGGCCAACGAAGAAACCATTATTTTGTAGAGTGTACCAAATCACGGGACTGATACAATCATTATTTTTCCATTTCGTTAACAACATTGCAAAATAGGCCAATATTTGGCCAAAACAACTTTGTTTGAGCGATATGTAAGGTCTCTGGGTTTTTTAATTTATTATGTAGTATTTTTCACTTAATATTGGTTGTGGGCGTGCACTGGGGCAGAGTGAGGGGTGGTTTATCCTGCTCACTGGGGTTTTGCATGGACAGAGAGAGGGGGTGAGTCGGGAGGCAAAATGTTCTGTTGAACGCAATTTATACACAAATTCCACTGGAATCACCATTGGACTCGCACTCATGTAACTGGTAGGCTACTGGATGTCATAGTGTGTTGTTCCCACATTTAGTGGCTTTTATAGACAGCCACAATACACATTAAACTATAACCACACTGATCAGTGTCCTTTGTTCAGCACCAAAAAAAAGTAAATGTACTAACTGTAAGCCACCTGAACTGGATCAAACAGCAGACAGACAAAGTTAACAGTTGAACATATTGGAGCATTTTGCAGCTCAAGAGACAGTTTACTCAGAAGTCGATAGAGACCAAAAGCAAAGCTAAAAAGATTTAAGGTCCATTCGTTCATCGGTTACAAACACACTTCAAATGAATCCCAATGTTGCTTTGTTACTGCTGGATTTGTAATTAAGCCACCGTTTGCTAACACGTTCACCATATCATCTCAAAAGATAATTGTCAGTGTTATGTTTACGGCTTGTTTTCATGACCCCAACTAGATTAAATATTTTTTTAATCCAAAAAAACATTGATCAACACTTTTTTGCTTGATTAATACCATTATTCCAATTTCTAAATGGTGGCCATAGATTGACTAATCAATTAACTTGTCTGCCCCTTATGGCAACATGTCATTTCAAATCATAAATAAGAGGTGTTTTAGTTTAACATTGTTGGTACTTTCTCCTGCATAATTCAGGAGATGCTCTGAAACAATGTTGTGTGAGTGATAAATATAACCTAATTACTCTACCTAATTATGCAGACTGATTTTCAATCTTGCCGTTTTTGACCCTCCCCCACAACCCTGTCTTCCAATCACTCTTATTGTATCTCTTCCCTGTCTAATTTGTTAGAGACAGGAGGGGGGGAGGGTCTGCGATAGTTGTCAGCTGTGACAAAAAAGGAAATATATCCAAACCTCGAGATAGACTGTAGTTTATCCTCATATTTAATTTAATATCCTACATCAGCTCAGGGTTGGTTCATTAATATTGAGCGCAGTTCCTGCCAGGAACTTATGATTTTCATAAGCTCATTAGCGATTGCACCACAGATCATAAGGGTGAGCGATTATTACTATGTGCTACAAGTGGGGAAGCCAGCTTATGAAAAATATGTTAATCAATAATGGCTTTAAGCAAACTGGCTCAAACTTTAAATGACTGATAATACCAAGAATTAGATTTAGTTACATTTGACCACATAAATTAAATTAGGATAGAGGATATAGATGCTCTAAGGCAACCCTTAAACTCCCATCGTTTAGCGTTACTAGAGGAACAATTATCAAAATTAGCATTGTACAATATGAGTGGCCGTGAAGTCCAAATTGCAAGCAGTGAGGGCATTTATTTTCCTTTTTTAATTCATTTAGATAACATGGCCTGGAGAAGGGTTTAAATGAGGCACAGCAGGATCATGGGAGGATTTCTCCTGACTGAATGATGATTGTAGGTGGTCAGGGAAACACTCAAATTCCTCATGGCAGCTGAACCTGATTAGATGGTAAAAAATCTCTTCTGTGACGTCATCTTTCTTCATTGTGTCTCTAACAACCAGAAAAGAGTTCATGACGGCTTGTGGAGCCCGAAGCAACGCTATGAGTAGTATTTGGTTAATTGGGTATTTTATTCTTAATGCAATATGAGTGTTTGCTTGGGTATAAGGTAACATGAGCAGATTGAACACAACAGGGTTATTTTTGCTGCTGTTTCCACTTTAAAATACAGGACGCTCAATGTAGAGAGCATGTTTCTTGTATTCCCCATATCAGTGGTTCATCTTTTCTCTGCTTGTAAATGAGAACACATTAACTTTTCATGAAGATGAACTGAAGGGTAAAAAACTTGCAGTTTGAAAACCACAGTATTTAAACAAAAATTAAAACATCCAAATGTCTGATGAGAATTTCATCAGGAAAGCCGATTACTAACGGATTGCCAAGACCTGGAGAAATAGTAACATGGTGCATGCAGCATTTCTGTTTAGTGTATTTTTTTTTACAAGTGATGCAACTTTATACATTTTGGAAATTACTCTAGGTTTAATTTCACACCTAAATGTCAGTTAATTTTGTTCAGACGAGGGACAGAAATTATTATTGTTTCCTTTTAGTTCTGGTCCAGTTTGTGTTCACACTGCCATATACAAATTGTACCAAGATGTGTTGGTCTTCATTTGAAAGTATGTGTTTTCTTCATTGTAGTATGTGTCATTACAAATAAGACATTGTGATCTTAAACAATATTCTCAGAAGCTTAACCTTTTTTTTTTAAATGCTGAAATCGCATGTACAGTATAGCTTAATCTTTATTACATTTCCATACGTTACATTCACTGAGACTGAGCTCGGCAGGAGAGCCGGCTCAATAAGGATATTTAATACCAGCCATGCAGCACTGTAAAATGGTTGTTCCCATGTATGGTAGTTACTAATCTCATTACAGTTCATTCAGCCCTAAGGTTCATATAGATACACCCACCAGCTCCAGTGGGCTATCTCCAGAGATTTGGGCTGAGAGAATTATAGAGGGGCACTTAGCTCTGCTTACTCACCCTCCTCCCTTTACTGTCAAATCCCAGTACTTTAGAAACACACTGTGGAAGATCCGATGACATAATGTGAAGACCATGAGGATCTTTTTGATTCTCATCTGACAGCCTCTATTAAAGCATCACTGCTTCTTAATGACTTTTGACAGAATCTCATCAGGAATGAAAGAGGAACTGTAAAAGACTTGCTTTTATTTGATGCTCTGATGAAAATAACATTTATGATTCGTATTAAGAGGATTGTTTAAAAGGCGGCCGAGCTACGTGTCCGATGTCATTACAACACACAGTTTTACTGGAATGCTGGTCTCGGAGAATGACCATGTTCTACTTTCTCAGGGCCTGGCTCCTGCTTTGACAGTTGTGGCTGCAGGGCAGAACCATTGATCCGAGGCCTGAATGTTTGAAATGGAAAAGATCAATCAAAAGCAAAAGGGTTATCAGATTGTATGAAATCTAATAATATGACTCGCACAAGGAGAGCTCTCTGCACCATGTAATCATCGATCGCTTTCTTACTTGCTGTTTCAATTAGACAGCTCTTATCAATGGCCTGCCTGTATGGAATAACACCAGCCTAAATAGATCAGTATCTTTTATGTGCTGTCCAATATTGCAAATATGTCCAATATTGTGAACAGAGCCACCTGGGATGTAAATCTTTGAACAATATTGTAGACTGTGTGGTACAAACATTTAGCTTGACAGAGTAAAGCTGCAAAATATTGGCAGGTGAGAACTTTCCATTTTGTTGCCGTGTCCCTTGATGTAACTTTAAAACAAATCTTATCCTCAGAGTGACGGGAAGCCTTACAGATGTGACAGGTTGCAGGGCTCAGGTTGCAGAAAGACTTCTTATGAGGGTATAATATGTCTTTTTTTTCTAGTTTTTTTAACATAGGCATCATTTCTTACCGAGTAGACATTTTGAAAGCCAATCCCTGAAGATGGTGTAATGAAATACAAAATGGAGCATACATCACCAAGCAATGCTGAAACACAAGATGGGACAAGATTTCTCCAAAAGCATTCATGTGCCTTTTGAGATGTGCCACAATAACATGGCAATTCATAGTTGTGCAGAAAGCCTTATGTAAATCCCAATTTAATGTGACCTTCTTCCTGTCATGAACAGGGATGAGTCACCAAGAAAAGGGCGGTTCAAATTCCAAGACAGAGGAGGCTTTGGGCAAAAAAATATGAAAGCCTGCCAACACCCAGACAAAATGAGTCCCAAAATAATTAGGGTGACTCGGATTACAAAAATGTGAAAATGAGGTACTTCTTTGAAAAATAAAACAGTGTATTCATGACACTTCTTTTCACCAGCTGATTAAAGAATCATGCCTGACAGCTGTTCTGTGCTCCCTTTGGTAAAATATGCATTTTTTTACATTTGGCAAAAATGAAATGTTGCGTTTGACTGTTCTAACAATAATAACTCATCATCTCTTCTCCCCATACTTTCATCATTTCGAGTTAATTCTACTCTTCTGACCTCACTAACTTGCTACTTGATACTTTAAAACATAGTCCTGTTTCATTTATTTCACTTTCATGGAAAACATCTGGCACAGTAACACCCAATCGGCTTTCCTCACTTCCTGTAGATACTGCTTGTATTATTCTAAGACTGGACATGTTTCAAGTTCAATTTCACAAAACTATTTTAGGTTAGTGAACCTCAATAATATTAAGCTGAACCAAATATATATGTTTAAAACTTGATATTATTGCTTTCAACTAACCTAATACAGTTACGTGAAATCTGTGGGCATAATACCGTTATTTAAAGTCAATGTTTCAGTTGTTTCAGTGTGTAAATGCAGAGATATTAGCTCTCGGTCAGGTTAAAATAGAGCATGACTATCAGCATTAGAGGGCTTAACATCAAGCCGTGTCTTTGCTCGATTCTGCTTTATCGACCCCCCCATGTGCTGTGTCGCCCCTGTGATAACTGTGACCGCAGAACAGCATTACAGGAAGACATTACAAGAAATAATTGATTGTCTTGTTACATACTTTAATCGCTCAATTGGATTTAGAGACCCATGTGTTGGCGAATTCAGGAAGAGGTTGAAGATAGAAAGGTCGTATTTCATAAAGCGTTGTGTAATTATAGTTTTAATCGGCTGAGCTTCACTGAGGGAGCACAAAGCAACATGTGCCACTCTAGATTATGGCAGAAACCATCTTCATCTTCTGTCACTGAAGATTGATCAGACACTATCGCCATTGATGATTTGCTTTTCTTCTTTGACTATCCATTAAATAACTAAGGACTACATGGGCATGCCATGTTCAAAGGAAATAATCATTTACTCTTCTAGGGGTTTTATTGGGCTTTGTCTGAATGTTGATTTCATTCAGTAAAAAAGACCGCTAGACTCTGTTGAACTCCTGAGCTCTGTGCCTTCACATCTTCACACCATTCATCTGTTTGCATCTCACATACTGTATGTATCTATATTTGTCCTTCTATTTGTAGCTCATCTTATTTTGCTGTTATTTCTACTCTGCTTCTTCTTGCACCATTTGTTTTAATTATTTGATGTCATATCTTCGTTACCATAACTACACTGTAGGTGTGCATATGACAATAAAGCCTTTGAACCCTGATCTAAAGACATGAGGGGAAGATGCAGTCTAATTATCCCTGATTTAGCATGTAGCTGGAACAAAAGGCGGCCTGAGTGTTTCTGCTTGTTCTTGAGGTTTCTTTACTTCAAGTTGGAGTTACAGCAGGGAAACATACCTCTTGAGGTTCCTGCATATAACAGGGCCTGGGGGACTGTGACCAGCCCCACTGAGTCTGTAATATACATATAACACACTCATAGGTTCAGATACTCCTCTTCCTTATAGCATTGCTGACATATCAGACCATTGTTTGTCACTGTCATATTTTCCGAGCCTCAGCTTAAGGGAGCATCCATATGCACTCTGCACTCATACATTTTTCATGAATACCCAACGGGGTTCCTTTGAAAGACGGCGTTCTATAGCCAGCCGTCAGAGTTTGGTTTCTGTGCCTGTGATATGTGGGAGAGTGGAGAAAATTACATTGCCCCACTGATAAAGGGCACAGTAGATGAAAACGCCTGATGGAAGTGGAAGATTAATTAGAATGACTGTACCCAAGTATCCCAAATTCATCAAGTCATCTTCTTTTTATCCATAATCACTCCTCTTCTCTGAGTGGTGTATTTCAAATAGTCCCCTCGCTGACACACCAGACTTTTATTATTTCACGGCAGGAGCTATGGCTCAACACATGCGATCAATCTCTGTAATACAGTGGTCTGCATCAGACGCCCGCTCCATTGCCCGGCCCCCTCAGAGACTCCTGAGCTGAATGGGACGTAGTCAGCAGTAGAAAGTGAGGATAACACAAAGGCAGTGAACTCATTCAGCAGCCAAAAGCCTGATCAACTACAACATGAAAAATACGATGGAATAGAAAGAGTGAGGGGGAGTCGATTTAAATGTAAAGGGAAACCGACAAAACAGATATTCGGATAAAGACAACAAAAAGGTTGACATGAAAGGCACAACAAAATGGAGATGGGAAATAAAAAGGCAGTGGTGGGGGAGTGGAGGCTTTTTCCTTTCTCTAAAAGTTAAACTCCTCATCTTTTTACTCCCACAGGTTCAGAAACATGCTGCAAGGACGGGACGCTTAATTAACTTTGTCTTGTTCACCTCTGAGCTCATTTTTTTAAAATAAGCTCTCCCTACAAAAACGTCAAAAATACAATTATATGCTACACTTATTCCTGACAATTCAATTATCATCAAACATAAAAGGTCTTAATTTCACACCCGGAACATTTTCAACAATGCCATCGGTTAAATGCTATACGATGTAGAAAAAGCAGCCAAATTGGATCTAGAGAGCCATACCCGTCGGCAACACACTCGTTAAAAAAGTTCTTCCATGACGTTAAGGCCTGTATTTTCCCAGACTTACAGCACACAGCTTTGAGAGCTGTCTGCGACTGATAGCATTCCCAACTCATCACTTTCACTCATGTCAGAGGAAGCCAGTGTTAGGAGCAACTTATGGAAAATCTCTTTCCTCTGCATTACATCCTACGGAGATTTGATTCACTGTTGCATGTATCTGCAAGAAAGTGATAAACATTTCTCCTTCTAGCTATTCACAGGTCTGCTTCTATTGTCCTTATGAGGGGAATTGAAGAGGAACATGTAGAATGAGCAAAGGGCTCATTTGAAACTGTGTTGTGTTGGAGGCTAATGGATGCTCTCTGAAGAAGACTTATCTTAATTTGGTATTTCATGTATGCGAAATTAGAATTTTTTAGGAAAGTTTATAAAACAAATCAATCAATAAAACAATTGTTACAGCAAAGATAGGATTTTCACAATACCTGAAAACATAGCTTTAAATTACATTCCGCGCTGGGAAGGTGTAACTACAGCTGATAAAAATAACATTAGTTCAGAAGCAATAATGAAACAATGTAATATTTAATTGCATACAAATGTAAATTGTATGTTTCATTTAATATATAAGCCGTTCTGTTTTAATCACTCAGCATACAAGATCTGAGGTTTGCATTTACACAGTCTACACAAACTATTTTTCATTTTTGCTAATGAGAAATTGGAGCAGTATTTTTGACCAACAGCCATTAACGGAGAGAAGGTTTGCTTGCTTCCTCTGAGTGAAGTAGAGTGAACTCTGTCTATGTTAAAACATGCAAAACAGACGCACACAAACACACACATACTGTACACACACACATCTTTGGGAAATGAGCAGAGACTGTTTCAGGCACACATTACTAGGCTACATTCCTGCACCATTAATTGGATTGCAGTGCAAATTCCTAAACTGGACACCACCCATTTGTCATGTTAATAGTTACAGTTAAAGGGGAAAGCTGGCATTTTTACACATATTTCTTATTGTCAACAAACATAACTCAAACTCATGCACACATTAGCACATTACAGGACTATTTTCATCTGTGAATAATTAACATGTGGTACACTAGTGAGTTTATATGGTGAAATGTACCTCAAATATAATACAATAATTGAGTGACATGTCACCCAGTTCAACAGAAGAGCTAATTTATGTGTTTTCAACACATTTTGGACAAAAAGCGAGGTCGCTTCGTTAGCGATAGAAGATAAATCAGGCTTAAGGTACTCAGAAAATTGTTAATGAGTTTAACAAGGCTCATCCTTTAATGTCTTTGTATGCAAAGGGTTTAAAAAATGTTCACAATCTTACTGGTATGAGTTTGAAAGCAAACAAGTTGCGAGTGTGCACAACCAATTTAAGGATTATGTGGATATTTTTAATATCTTGGTTTAGTTTCTGGGTGTTGTGTTTTTCTGTGTAGAAAATGTTAAGTTGAAAACGTTACTTTCCTTGACTGAGAAGAACCAAAGGGTGGTTGTGTTGGTCTTTCTCAGAGCGCTAGCCTGCATCACTCAGAGAAATAGTTAGGAAGAGCAGCTTGTACCTCATGGCTTTTGTTTGCCTCATGAATAGGCTAATTATTTTTTGATTGCTTATTAAGCTTTAGTAGAGCCAATGTTTAGCTTCCTCTTGTTCCGATGGGCCTACCTCTGTATTCTTCGGATAGACTCGATGAATTTGAAGCCGCATGAGTGGGATGTGGGATTGTTGAAGATGTTTGCAATTCAAATATTTATATTTATCCTGGTTCAATATTAACCTCCCGCACTGGTTGAAGTTGTGCATATCAATAGTCAATATCAATTGACTATCAATAGTGGTACAGAAGATAGTTTTTTTAACTCTGTCACAAGGATGCAGTTATTGAATACGTTGTGGGTCAACGAAAATAAGTGAAAAAACAGACCTTACATATTGACACAACAAGCTCGAGAATTAAATACTTCAGCATCTCACATCTCAATAAATGGAAAAGCCATTAAATCAGTCTAAACAGTAAAAAATAAATACAAATAAAAGTAAAAAATGCACGAATGCTTATGGTTTCAAAAAGGGCAAGTAAATTGGTTTGGGGAATATGTAACATATTTCACATTTTAAACCGTCCAAGTGGACATTTGGGAATTTGAAGATAAAGTATTCCCCTATAGGTGCTTTCACACCGGAGTACTTTTACCCGTACTTTTCACGTTTAGTTCCGATAGTGCCCGGAATTTAGCGTTCACACCAAAAAGAGAACTTAGTTCGGAGAATTGTTATCCCCATTTTTAGTGCCTGCTAGAGAGGTGGTACTATCCTGGGGAGAAAACAGTACCAATTTCTGATTGGCTGGGCGAATTGCAAACCACACCCGTAAAACTCTGAAAAGTGTTGTGAAGCCGCCATTTGCTGGCATTAGCATTATTATCATTAGCATATGCCCAGCGCA
The DNA here is from genome assembly GCF_949606895.1 of Notothenia rossii. Lineage (NCBI taxonomy): Eukaryota > Metazoa > Chordata > Actinopteri > Perciformes > Nototheniidae > Notothenia > Notothenia rossii. The sequence goes on along the minus strand of NC_136903.1, from coordinate 66,060,332 downwards.
CCAACGGAGAGAGAATAACTTATGGCAACACAAAAAAAAACATTGGAGCGGTGGAGATGAGGAGGTGTCTGCGTTCTGGCGATTTACCCGGAAGGCTTCAGTAGAAGCAGCTGGGAGTCCCATCAGCTTCTAAAATGCCTCCTGCCCTTCCTGCATGGATACATTCCTATCAGAATACCCAATTGTATCTCTCAACCTTTGTATACACATCTATCTGTCACCATACTCACACTTGTTAAAAGTCAGATTTAACAACCATGCCTAGTCATATTTCTGTCATGTAATCTTAACGTTCTTGTCACATATTTGACTGGTACAGCATCATCCAACCGTTGCTCTATGAATACAGGCCTACATTCACATGAAAAAGTTTTATTTAGCTCACTTACAAAGGCTTTTCTTTTTTTTCTTTTTTTTGTGAACAATTGCACACCCTGTTGCGTCATCCTGCAGCGCTCTGCCAGAAGGATGTGCTTGCAGTGCTAAAAGTCCTTGGTGTGCCTTGGGTGTTTGACTGTGTGCTGAAACTGAGAATCTGAAACACCTTTGATGCACAAGTTTATTCACACCTTTCAATTAACACTTGGGAGAAATGATGACAAGCTTCACTGTGGCAAAAGAAGATAGCGCTGTTTCATCAACATGTTCTTATGACTTTTAAAGGATAATGTTGGTTAAAATACATATTTGTCTGGTTGAAATTCAAATATAAACTGTCCAATGTTTAATCCTGTTTACACCAAGATTATTATCACAAAGATAACTCTAAATTCCCTCTTAGACAAATCGATGGCCGAGTCCAGTTTATATCTGATGATTTGTGGGGTTCTTTTTCTCACAATTGGCAACTTCTGACCCTCCAAAGGCTTATAGAGACCTATACATGGTTATCATATTCGTAATCATCCATTTAATGGGGAAGGATGGCATGTTTCAGTTTGTTCAAATACATTTGTCAATGTAGTAACATTGGAAAGGTGTCAGGAAAATAAAACTCCAACTCCTTGATTCTCTGGATGCAGTCCATTCATTTGGTTCGGTGCTTCAGATTGTTGTTTGGTGAAAAATGAAACCATTCTTCACTGCTCATTTTTGTGCAGAGGGCAGCAGATTTTTTCTTTTTCACAGCTTAACGTATGTTGTTGTTTGGAGGCGTTCATTTCTCTCTATAGCCTGACCAAAGCGTCTGTCCCCGCTAAAGAGAAGCTCACAGCATGATGCTCTCATCATCCTGCTTACCAGTAGAAACTATATCCTGTGGATTTGAAGGGTGTGAAGTGATGAATCTGTTGTTCTGCACCCACAGAGTCACACCGAGCTGATGGACTACAGTATAGTAGTGAATATCAAAAGTAAGGGTAAGTTATATATAGTATGTATATCAAATAACACAATATTTATGATCAAATACCTCAATATTAAGATTACTATTGATGATATAGGGTTGACTACTGGTGCTCCAAAACATATTTCATCATTTATGTAGATATAATGGCAAGGGGGGATAGGCAATATTAGAAGAGCCTATAGCTAGTTCAGAAAATCACAGTAGTGCAGCCTTTAAAAACGAGAAATAGACACTAGATAATGATAATATATGAATATAATGTCCAGCCCTAACCAAAGGTATTTTATCATGGTTTCACCAGGCTGTATCAAATGCTCCTCGAGATGGAAAACATCTCCTGTGTGATTAGGGCTGGACCTGGCTATTTTCCATCTCACCATTCAGCCCAGAACAACAAGACACTCAAAAGGGTTTTTAGCCAGAAAGGCCAGACTCCAGCATACAGTGCTGCACTTGTTTTAAGGAGGCTGTGGCCTCTTCGTTTCACTGATGAGCCTCCCTCGTGCACTATCATCCATCTTGGAGCGACAGTGTGATCCATGTGAGGTGAGGTTGCGATATATTTTTTCCACCTTTTGTGGCTCACCATATTCCAGGGTTTATTTTTGTTCAACAAAATCATTGTCTATATTTCTTCTAATTGAACACATAAGATCAAAAACATGTTGTGCTTGCTCGAGTCTTGACTGCATGCTGATGCTCAGCAATATGGTGATTTTAAATATTCTATTAATTAGTCTCGTTGATGTCAGCTGAAATGTGCAGCTTTCCACATGCTTTGGATCATGACTAGAGTCCAATATAGAAGATTTGGTTGGACATTATCAGGAAATGTAAAATGAATCCGTTTTTGTACTAAAAGGTTGGGTCAGTAACTTTTGAGAAACCAGCAAGAGTGGTTAACAAAAGGTTTCCAACCGAAAAACCCAGCACAGTGTTGAAAAAACTATTTTCCAGTGGCAGTAAGCAACACTTCCTGAACACAATGTGCACATATTCCAATAGTTTAAACCACCATTGGCACGCGGGATCGTAGCCAGTGGCACACTAGGAATAAGCAACCCAGTCTCAAGGCATTTCGTGTTATAGTCACGACATTTAATCTATTGATTCGTGTTCACCAACACGATTTTTCCCTTTTTTTCGTGTCACACAGAACGATTTTAAAATCAATGTATTTCTATTGGTAGTATGTTTCGTGCCTGCACAACGTCTTTTTGTCCAGTCGGGTCTTGGAAGACCGGAAGCTGTGTGATTCATAAAAACATGTTCTTACTCAATATCAAGCCACGATTATTGTTTTTATTTTAAATTGTATCATGTCGGATTTTTTTTGCCGTCCGCGAGAAAAAGAAATGGGGCTCAGAGCCTCAGAATACTGAAATCCGTATTTTTTAAATCTTTTTTTCTTTCTAATTTGTTACTCTTTTCCAAATAACATACTGTTATTGACTCAACAATAACACACAATTATCCTTGTTTTTATTTATTTGTTTAATTGTATTATCTCTGACGTTTTTGGCATCCGTCAGGAACTGAATTTCAAAATAAAATAACCGGAAACAGATACACAGCCACTGAACTGATTACCCAAGATCCTCAGCTATGGTTTAAGGTCGGTGATTTGATTGTTTAGCCGAAATGCACGTTGGGATATGGTGTTAATGCAATATGAAATCCGAAAAACATTTTGTTTAAAAAATAAAAGAATACTTTAATCCGAGTGTTCTTGCTTTTCTCTTTGAAAGTCATCACATAAAAGCATTGTAATACACAGTTCGGCTGCATTAAATATTACACATCTGCCGTAGTTCTTTATTTATAGAGCCCTGATTAGTAGACATTTGTACAAACTGGAAGAACTGCCGCCGAAACTGAATACGTGACGTGGATCATAAATATATCAACAATTAAACAACATCTTACATTTATTTTCACAAAATACGTCTCCTTGCAATATCAACACTAATTCGGCTGACTTTTATATTTGATCCAATTGGTAGATAGGTTATATTTACTAGGGTTGCACCGAATGGGAAATTCTTGGCCGAAACCGATACCGAAAAAAGGAAACAGTTGGCCGAAAACCGAATGCCGAAAGGCCGAAAATGATTAATAGAAATATATATATATATAATGTATACATTTTTTACCAATGTTGTTCAGCTGCCTGATTATGGAAAAAGACATGATTATGGCAAAACTTAACTTAACTTAAATAATAATCACTATTATGGGTCCATAAAACATTTATTCAGCACTTTTGAATGCATACAGTACATTAATTCCAAGTCAAGTGCATTTTCTTTTCTCTGTAGGATAACTACAACAAAGTGCATTCAGAACAAAGCCAAGGTGCTTTAAAACTGCATAAACATCTAGGCCAGTAGGCCTACAACAAAATAGTGTAAATAAAGACTGTAACAGCCAGGCCTTCAACAACAACAACAAATGCACCTATAAGTGCATGCATACAAATGTGCAAACTGGATAAATCCACATGAATGTAACTATTTACAAATGAAATTACAATTGAATTTCAAGAATCTGTAAATAAGGCTGTCTGTCCTCATAAGCAAAGTAGTAAACATTGTATAAAGATACATAAAGTGAAAACTGGATACAAAATCCACAATCAATTACAAATTAAATTACAATTTCAAGAATCTGCAAATAAGGTGGTCTGTCCTCATGAGCAATGTAAACAACATTGTATCATTTAGATACCGAAAGTACAATATATTGAACATTGTGCTGCTTTTCCCCCTAATGATAACCCGAGATGGTGAATTATAACTCACAATGAAAATTGTTCAGGAAAGTGGGTATAGAGTAGACATGTAGAACTAGATAAACTTATGATAAGCCAGCCTTGTCTACTTATTAAGGAAAAGTGGGAGGTTCTTTTTAATGAACAGTAGCTTCTCTGCTTTATCAGCCATAAGTCTGTTCCTCTTCTCATGAAGCACATGAGAGGCAGCGCTGAACAGTCTCTCGCTGTCAGTGCTTGTGATTTGATCTTACTCCGCATATTTGTCCGGGTGTTTTGATTTCAAGTGGTGGAATAATCCCGAAGTGGTGAAAGTCTTTGCAGTTACACCCCCTCGAGAAATGTCAGCTGAACACGTTTTACAAATCGCAATCCGCGCCTCTTTCTCTGATATTTTGAAATATCTCCAAGCGCCAGACACGTTGGCTGTGAGCCAGCCGCGAGCATGGTCGCGCGCCGTGCTTGTCGCCACGTTTTGATTACGTCATCACAACAACACGTTAGCTTACCAACGTAACCCTGTTCCCTGACATTCGGTGATATTTTTTCGATGCTAAAACCCGGCCGAAAGCCGAAAGGGCCTTTTTAACAATTTTCGGCCGATAATTTTCGGCGGCCGAATATTCGGTGCATCCCTAATATTTACACCATAACGGTGCATAGCTGATAGAAAAGGACTTTGAATATAAGAATGTAAATACTGAGTTGAAAGAATAGTCAGGGGTTGTGGGTGATGGGAGACACATCTATGGATTCAGAATTTCAATAGTTTACCGGGAAATGACGGATATACATTTCTGTCTGTGATTTTTGTTGTGTCTCGTCAAATGTGTTAGTTATGTTTATGTATTTTGTCTGTCATGTCCTGTTTTATTTTGTATTTCTTTCATTTCAGGCCCTGTTTTATTCCTCCCCCTGTGTGTTTTTCCCGCCATCATCAGTTTTTGCCCCGCCCCTGATTGTTTCCACCTGTTCCCACTCACCTCATGTTTAAATAGTCCTGTCCCTCCCCTGTCCTGTGTCAGTTCGTCTTGTTTGCTTCCTCGAATGGTCGTGCCGAGCCCCAACTCAGAAAGGATTGCTTTCTCTCATGTCAGGTTTTGTTATGTTTGTTTATTTTGTTGGGCTTAAGTTTTTATGAAGTCCTCTTTTTGTTACGCTAGTTTTTTCCTGCTTGTGAGCGCCTTTTGTTATTTTCACCAACTACTCTGTTAAAGTCCTTATCTTACATTAAAAACTTTTTTTGGCAGTTGATTTCTGGGGGTTGTATGCAACAGATAGTCAATGTATGTTTCTTTATTTCATACTGAATAATATGTAAAAAAAGGAAAAATATTAGGTCCAATAAAAAAACTTTGCTTCTGGAAGCAGGCCATTTCGTGACGTCACGTGTGGTTCCCGGCTGCCGCTGTCTGGCTCCCTGCTGCCGTCCGGATCGACAGCCAATGCGCGCAGCCAGCGAGAGTTCACAACGAAAAATGGCGTCAAATATTGTTGATGTTTACGCATCAGAAAAAGCTAATAGCGCGGGTATTTGGCACAATTTGACAGAACAATTATTTGGTGTGTACGATGCGAGCAGTGACGATGAATCTGAACGATCTCTGCCGCCTTTTACACCAGAAATAAGAGGCCTAGAACCGTATAGGTTCGAGCCAGCAAAACGCGAATGTGCACCACCGGCCTCAGCTGAAAACATGGAAGTCACTCCGCCCTCGCCAGCACCAGCTCGAGTCGGCAACACAGATTGGTAGAGCTATTCATATGTTATAATATCAATCAATAATGAATTTTGTTTACATCTTCTAGCACTATAGACCATGTGCCAACTATTGAGAAATAGCTAGAAATGACCTTCAAAGGCCAACCCCCCTCGCAAGTATAAATAAATGAATAAATACACTCTTCAAGTGTATTTATTCAGATGCTATCATCAGGATGAGAAAAACAGTCACACTTTATAACAAATACGTCTTCATATTATATTATTATTATATCAGGTGCCAGTGTGGGAACTGCTCAATCATGGAGGATGAAACATCAAGCATATGCTGCTGTGAAATTGCTAAAGTCTTTGCTGAGGTTGACAGATTACCCCAGTTTACAACTTAGATTAGGATATATAAATGATAAACAAATTTCAAATTGATGGTTCACTCACCCTGGACAGTGTTAGTTTTTTCACAGCTTTATCGGACCTGTGTTTCTTTTGTAGGGGTTCCGCCAAGGAGTCTGACATCACTTGTGTTTCACCCTGTTTACTATCGGACAGCGTTGTCTCCCGTTGGCCGCGAAATATCGACGATGCCTGGGGCTCAGCCTCGGAACGCGAGGAAGTCATTGGGGTTGAATCACCTGTCCTAATTGATGGAATTGCACCCTTTCTTATGTCCAACTGTTTTTTGAAACCCATCTTCCATTGTTGGTAGCCTTCAAAATCATCAGGGACAACAAAATGTGCCCCACAAATAACGCTGGTTTCACTGGCGCACTGCCAATTTTTTCTTGTGTTCCGCACAAATCGCTCCCATTTCTCCCGTAAAACCTTCTCTTTCGGGAACAAATGAACGGTAAAACCATCCCGATTGGTGTTGCTACACCCGCCAACGACACACCTCTTCACCATGATCCGGAAAAAACAAGACAAACTCGGAGATAAACACTGATACACAAAGTTGACATGCGGCTTTACCAGCAATGCTACACTGTGTGATGCTGGGACGGGCTGAACTCACCAGGATTCGCGGAACCACACGTGACGTCACGACACAGCACCAAGCAGCGGCAAGTTTGAATCCAGACTTTTCTGGATACCTCTGAATTTGACCCATTTTCCCGATATTAACAAGTGATTTATAGCAAATAGGAAACGATATTCGATCTATATCACGTGTTACTGGAATAAGACCCAACAAGTTAATGCATTTTGCAACAGTTCTATGATCTTTCAGCTACAGTAAATTACGCAAGATAAGGACTTTAAGAGGGATTACCTGAACTGTATAAATAAATATACATTTTTTTATATTCAAGACTTTGTCTCTGGGTCGTACATTTGGGTTTATCAGCTTGTGTCGAGGTCCTGACAATGTTTTACAAATCAGATATTAATGTGTCGAAGTAAAACATGTGAAATATTATAGCAATATCCTTTAAAATTATGTGAAAACATGAATAAAACTGCACATCTTCAGATGTTATACATACATAAGTGTCGTACACTAATAATACAAAGTTATTATCGTATTGTATGCTGTGTGTACCTTGTGTGCACCGCCTAGTGCTTAAAGCACGTTATTGAATTTTTTTTTTTATATGTTATATTTGATGAAAATAATATTAAGAGTACATACTTTCATAGGGGGAAAATAGAAGGTCAATTATAGAATATAAAAAATCTAGAAGATACTGTAATTGATCTCTACAATAAAACAGTTTAGTGCAGGATGTACAAAGATATTAATAAGAGGATGTGCAAAACTAATTAGGCTTTATTCAAACATTAAAGAATACTTTAGGTTAAGGTCTTCTTTTAAATAAGAAAAAAGCTTTGGGGGTACATTTTGGTAAAATATTAAGCCTGACAAAGTACTTAACGTCTAATATATTGCTTTCCTACAATGTTAACTATGTTGAAGCACTTATTTTAACTGATATTATACATATGAATTATACTCTTATAAGATGTATGTAAATAGTATAATAAATGTGCAGAGTATGACAGTTTAATGGCGGAGGTAAACACACATATTGATAGATGTCTTGTAATACGCTGTTGAGGAACCTGCGACCCAAGTTTTTCATTAATTGCATAACTACACCATAGTTGTGTATATGATATGTCAATAAACCTTTGAAAATCTTGAAATCTTAAAAGGGATGTGCAAAATAGCCATTATATACAGTCTTTAATTAACTATTATTAGAGAATAACGAGTAATGAATATACTTTATAGGGATCTGCAGATAAATGTTTAGTCTTCTCAAGCACCAACTATCAAATATCTCTCCTGATTATTGGCACTTGACAATCACCTTCCCTGAATTTTACTCAGGTGTAACTAAAGTCTGATTTAAGGGTTGTTTATATTTCACATCATTAATCAGAAGTAACTCAAATAAATGAAGTGGAGTAAAAATACCAGGTTAACCTCTGAATTGTAGTAGAGTAGAATTACAAAGTAACAATGAGCTGTCATGTGGGTATATTAATGCTGCCCATTCTGAACACAAGCGATTTCCACCCATTTATTAATCATATGTTTTTCGCAAAATGTCAACGAGGGGGCGCGGGCCCGTGCCTCAGCGCATGAAGCAGACCCTTCACGCGTCTTACCAGTTCTTATGCAACTCGCAAATATCTCTCTTCTCTCTTTTCTATCTCTCTCTTCTCTCATGTCTCTCTGTCTCTCTCAATGTTGGTGCTTAAATGCTCTTTTTTCAAATGATCCGGTGCTCCTTTTTTGGCTGTGGGCACCTGCGCACCAGTTATGTGCAGCCCCGGTCATAGAACATTTTGAGAAACACAATAGCCAGCATGTGTAGTTCTGGGTGGGGGGGGGGGGGGGATAGTCAGTTTTGGATAGTCTGTCGTGGTTTCGTTCCATTTCAAAGTGCTGTTTGACGCTCGGCATAACCTTGGCGCACTGCCACTCCAACATCCAATCCCAGAGCTTGAAGATTAATCACTGGGTTTGGGCCCTTCTCACTTCGGTTAAATGGATTCCTTGCGTCCCTCACTTGCGTCGTTTCCCTGCGACTAGTCCCTCCCACCAGGGAAGCATGGAGAGATGCAAGGAAACCACGAGAAGCAGGGAAATGAGTTTTAAGAGCAATGGGACGTCCTTTCCTCCAGAGCGTCACGTGAAGCGACGTCCGTATGTGATGACGCCGCACAGCTGATCGTCTGACAGCAACCAGCTCTGTCCCCGTTATTTCCACACACACCCCCGCCTCTGTTAGTACACATTTACTGACACAAACATTTGTATCATCTGTTGTAGACCCAAATAAATAAAATAAGAACTAATTCTCAAAAAAGATAAACGCCATTCTTAAAATGTATAAACGAAAAATAGTTTGATTAATATTGATTAGAGTGCACAAAATAAATAAAATAATTCAGAGAAGAAAAAGACATATGTTATATATCAAAACCCAGTTAACATTAATTGGATTGCACACTTTGTTTGTTTTTTTGTATATGTAGCAAATTAACATTTTGATAGCACTTAATGACTGACTGAATGGAAATGACAATAAATGAAAATGTAAAACGAAAAAAGCGATCATGAAAATGTTTCCAAAATATGAATAAAAGGATTTTTGACCACTTTGTTGTTCAGATACATCACATATTTGTAACTAAATGATACATTGATTGACACAAAACACAGTATAAACTGAGGAGTGACTCCTGTGAGGTTCATGTATTTTCTTCACTCCGCTGGGAAACTGCTCTCATGTCAAGAAGCATCAGATCAGTGCATGAGCTGCATCGTCCAATCAGTGAGCGATACACAGTAAAGGGCTGGGCGAGTGTCTGAGGATTTCCTTGGAGGATGGTCTGATGGTTCCTCGATTATAGCTCCTCCATTATCGCTCCTCGCTCCTCGATCCTAGGTCCTCCGGCAAAAATAAGGCCATTGGGACGCTACTCAAGATGGTGCAGACAAATCAACTTCCGGTGAGACCGAGACCGAGGAGCGAGGAAATGAAAAATTAGAGAAGTGAGAAGGGCCCTTTGTCAGGCAAAGGGACTGTAGTCCCAAACGATAGCTGAGGATTATGGGTAGTGTAGTGTCTTCGGCCATCCTAAACTCCGAAATGTTTTTCAGATTTCATATCGCATTAACACCATATCCCAACGTGCATTGCGGCTAAAACATCCAATCACCGATCTTAAACCATAGCTGAGGATCTTGGGTAATCAGTTCAGTGGCTGTTTATAGAGTGGCGAAGTCCCTCCCCTTCCAGTGGAACTCCATGGGACCTTATTTCGGAAAAATTATGTATTGAAGTCAATGGAGAGAGAAAGATTATCTTTCGATCCCGTTTGAATTGTGCCACGAATTACACATATGATGTTTGTCAATTTAAAAGATAATTTTGCAAGTCAAAAAAATAATAATGTGTCGTAAAACTGTGAAGTAACACATTTGTTTGTGTGAAACGCTGAAGTAACTACATCTCCGGTCTAGAAGAACAACACACGTCACCAAGATGGCCGTCACTACTGTCTTGTCAACAAAAGGATTTACTACCCTCACTATCACCACAATGAAACACGTCCAGGAGAATGTCATGCAAAGCTGCCTGCCTGCCTCCCCTTGATTCTCTCAGAACTGCCTGGTCTTTTTAATGTTTAATGTGAACCATTTGTGCAGATAGCGTGAAGTAGAAAAAATCGCAGATGCAAAATTAGCGTTAGCATTTCTCCCCGTGCTTAAATTGTGTATTATAGAATGATCACACTGGTGTGACAGTAGTACTCTTCAAAGGGTTCACGAAATATGACTACTACTCTTACTGTTTAACATGTTGGGTTACTTAATGTTACTTCATGTTAAGGCTAATAAAAATGACAAGGCTGTAATGCTAGCTAACGTGCTAGCTACTAGCTAGGTAGCTAACTTGATCCAGCCACTCCTGGTCCTTTCATCAGACGGGAAGCGAAAGAACGAGCAAGACCCATTGCTGGTATGATAACAACCTGGTACTAAGCACACAGGCATCTTGTTAAAGTTATCTTATCTTAGCCAGCGCCATATAGATAGAATCTATAGCTGATCTTAGCTATATCTTAGTGGAGGAAAACAGTTATGACATCACTTACGCGATTTTGGGATTTGTAGTCTTTCTAGTTGCGTATTTTTCATAGTCTTATATTTCAACAGTTTTACGACAAACTGTGACTTTTTTGACGTGGAAATTATTTTTTAAGATTGACAAACGTCATATGTGTAATTCATGGCACAATTCAAACGGGATCAAAAGATACGTTTTCTCTCCCCATTGACTTCAATGTATTATTTTTCCGAAATAAGGTCCCATGATGCGGAAGTAAGTGGGCGTGACTTCGCCACTCTATAGCAATGATGCTCAAAATGTCCCTTATAGGCCTACGTCTGTTTCCGGTTATTTTATTTTGAGATTCAGTTCCTGACGGATGCCAAAAAAGCCCGAGATTATGGAATTAAACAAATAAATAAAAACAAGGATAATTGTGTGTTATTGTTGAATAAATAACAGTGTGTTATTTAGAAAAGAATAACAAATTAGAAGGAAAAAAAGATTTTAAAAATACAGATTTCAGTATTCTGAGGGTACTGAAGAGAGTAGCCTATTCCCCATGTATTTTCCCTGCGGATGGCAAAAAAAGTCTGACATGATACGATTTAAAATAAAAACAATAATCGTGGCTTGATATTGAGTAAGAACATGTTTTTATGAACCACACAGCTTCCGGTCTTCCAAGACCCGACCGGACAAAAATGACGTGTTGCAGGCACGAAACACACTACCAATAGAAATAGCCTACATTGCTTTTAAAATCGTTCTGTGTGACACGAAAAAAAAGGGGGAAATTATGGAGCCCCCTAGGGGACATGGAGAAGAAAAAAAAAATGTATTTGAAAAAAATATATACAGTAGGCCTATATATATGTTTTGCGAAATCTCGCAAAACTTTTCATTTAGCTCAATGTACTTCCTGGTCAGTTCGGCAAAAGAGAAACCACAACAATGGAGCAGTTCATCGATTTTACTTTGAGCTTGGCCTTAAATATAAAGATATAACATCAGTGCTTGGCAATAGGCACAGGTTTCACATAAGTGAAAGACACCTCATGAGAACACTCAGAGCGGCGGGACTTGCACGTCCCTCTGAGCTGAGTTATTGACAGATTTGAATTTTACGGATCAATAACTCATGAACATAACGTTGTAAAAATACAAACAACATGACTTTACAATCATAGCAAGGTAGACAACGAGCTACAGAGTCGTTTTTTATCAGAACATTTCGATACGCGCCGTCATCCGAGCTAAACTTCAAGAATTGGTTACAATCTGCAGCTGGAGGAGGGAGAGGAGTGAAAACTGCAACAGGGTTTTTGTTCAAATAATTGTTCTTCTCCATGTTCCCTAGGGGATTTCGTAGAAAATCGTGTTGGTGAACACGAATCAATAGATTAAATATCGTGACTATAACACGAAATGCCGTGAGACTGGGTTGGAATAAGTGTGCAAAAATATTTAAATTGTATTTTCAGATCCTGAACGAGACCGCCGGTAGAACGCGTCTCCTCCTGCAGAAGGAAGCCATGCACGCAACGCAGCGCAGAAGGATAACTTCTAGGCCCCGCTCTCTTTAACTCCAGTCGACTTTCTGCTGCTTTCCTCCATGGTGAATCGATCAGGGCCAGGGCCCAGGGGTGTAGCGCACTTCACACATTGCAGTATTAAGGAGCTGCACATGCCGCAGTTTTTGCGTGGCTGTGTCTTTAGTTGAAAGCCCAGTGGCGATCTGCTCATCTGTCATCGAAAATAATATGCTACAAAGGGGTGGACTGTGTTCTGGAGAATCACAGTAGGCCTACGTCCGGTTCACGAACGTCGGCACACAAATCAGATTTTATTTTTTAAATGGCACTTCATATCAAAAAGGATGCTGGTTTAAACCAATGTGTTTTTTAATAAACTGTCATATTTAGCAAAGAAATGTTGAGCCCTGGACCAAACCAATCCAGGAATACCACAGTGAACAAACTGTGAGCCTTGGTTTGTCACACGCAACTCCTCCTGTTCCTCACCCTCTGGTAAGTTGATTTGAGTTTTTTTAATTGAAACCGAGGCCAGAGCGAGTCCACAGCTGTTGTATCAGACTGAGCCCGTGCTGTCAACAGCAGGCAGGACTGTAGTTGGTCTGTTTCTCCATCTTGTCCAATCGTGTGTATATTCATGACGTTGTGAAAAACGACGTCTCTGAGAGACAGCTGAGCTGCGTCAGTCGTCATGCTTAAGACACTGAGAAAAGCAGCGAGTGATGACAAGGAAGCAGATTGTTGGAAAATAAGTTGATTCTGTCTGAAAAAGACAGCTGCTCTGACTTTGTTAATTCAACGTGTTTTATTTATAATATTTCCAGAACGGAAAACGTAATTTTAACTGAACAGAAGTCAATACGCTAATGGTAGTAAATGTAAATCTGCAACATTTAGGCCTATGCTTTTTTTAGTCGCGGATTGCCAAGTCATTTATTTCTTAAGTCATTATTGTTTGAAGTGAAGGATTGGTACAGTTTTTTTAATTCAAATTTTTTTTCAAAAAAATCTATTTTGTCACAATAGTTTCTTCAATATCACCTTAACCATTAAGATGTGCATCCAGCAAACTGCTGCTTTAACATTGAAACAATTAATAAATATTGGATTTGGCTGCCTTCCAAAAAGTTTGAGACTTGATAACAGCCCACACTATTAACTGTTGTGTCCTTATGTTATGCTGTTTGCTGCACGTGTAGGCATTTTGTCTGTTTTGGGTAACTATAAAAGTGTATACCAGTATTTGGTATTGTTAGTCTAATTGTTAAAAAATGAATACCAATCATCATGCATCAAGATCAATGAAGAATCTTCTTTTGATTGTATCAAAGTGCACTGAATTTAAATCAAAGCGTGAGAAACTTCAGGATTCCCACCCTTTGTGCTCACATCCACAAAGGACAGATGTTGCCTCTACTGAAGCATCTGACAACTTATTGGTCAGAATTGATCAGACAGACACGCTATGTGACTACTTAGCACACCCGAGCACTCAGAATTACCCTAATTGCCTCATCGATGCCGTTCTCTCACACAGAGCATGAGGCTGGCATTTAACGTTACCATAAAAGTAAGTGAAACCCAGGAAAATGTCATAATGGGTGTTATCTTTTCTTCTCAGCACTTCATCATTCATCATCACTGTAAACAGGTACGGTAATACAGTTTCAACGCCACTGTATAATTACATCACTATAAAGATGATTCTAGCTGTCTGTGACACAAAGATATTTCTCAATGCTCTCCGCCATTGAAGCCCCACTAATTCAATATATTTGCTGGAGCATCTTTGAAACCCCCATAAAGCACACCCTTTGTATTTCCATTTTCTTCCTTTGGCACAAACACTATTTAACACTCGAGTGTGACACAGGGCTGTCTCGGGGTAGCTTCCACCATGTGTGTGTTATGTTAGCAGAGCCTGGCAAAGCTTGGCTGCGGCCTGTATTCACTGCATGCACCATCTTGGCCAGAGGCACTTTCCAAGGGAGGATGGGTTTCCAGATCTCTTCATCATCACGAGTGTGCCAGACATGTGTGTAATGGTGTCTCTCATGCCTCACTGCAGACTGTCTCCATTTCGCAAAAACGACATACAGCATTGTAAGACGCAGGGTTGACAAACGCTCTTTCCTGAATTCCCAACAGGTCCAGTGGCCTTTTCACAAACAGATGCCCAGACTGCGAACACACACACAGTTTGAAGGCACTTAAGCTCAGAACAAGCACCTGACTGCCCACGTACATACACATTTGCACAGGCTGAAAGGCAAAACACACAGGTTAAGTTTGTTTTCCGTTTGTCTGAACTCAACTGGCATTTTTCGACTTCAGTGTGGGACTGACAATCACTATAGGTCAAAGCAAATTGCTTTTTGTCCAAGGTGTCTTGAAAACAAGCCTACCTAAATAATTACTCACTCAACCACCCTCCAGCAGCTGGAGGAGAAACACTGGGTCCTTTCACGTTTAGAGGAAGATATGATATGTCTGATTTCATGAACCAGATGTCACTGTGAAACAAAGTGCCATAACAGGATTTAACCCGTCTCTTCAATCTGACATTACAGCATCTTGACAATCGATCTTTGCTGCTCAGCCAGGCTGCTTGATAAGAAGTGCTCAGACCATTATACTTTGTGTGCACAGCCTGGCTTTTTCCCTGTCTGACACCAGTCTATTACAGCAGCGCTCTCTAAGGAGCTGTAATCAACTGTATAGCTGTTGCAGGTATGATAAGGATGAAAAGAGCATAGTTAAGCCACCAAAGACTGACCCGGGCCATCAGAGATCAATACATCATCTTGTCCAATAATAAACTACATTGACTTTCCCCTTGTCAACAGATATATTAGAGCAAGGCGTGATATGGACTTTCAAAATAAAATGGCATCTGCATTCAGTAGTTTGGCCATGTCCGAACCATTCGATACCATGTGTTTACTACGATAAGCTATGATGGAACACACTACATGTTTTTTTTTAATATCTTTTCAGTAATACTTGGACAGACCTTATGATGCAATCACATAGTTCACTGATCCGTAAATCCGGCCATGAAAATATTTAATCAAGCTGGTGTAGTTCAATATCAAATCGATAGTCTTCTCACAGGCAGATTAGCACATGCCAAAAATCGCCATGGCTACAGGCATTTTTCAGAAACATAGTTCAATGTGGACCATTTCTTTCCTAGCTTATATTGGTTATTGAAGAGTCAAAGTAGACCTACTGTAAGTGGATGACTTCAATTACAGAATCACCTCTTTATTTTCTGCATCAACTAAATACAAGTTGTTACTATAGCAATAGGAAATTATAATTTTTTTTTAAATGATTACATTTAAGATTTTAAAAACACTGAATGTTAGCATTTTTGCTTTTGTGACAAATAATTAATCAATTATAAAGAAACCCTATTATGCTAATGTTCATGTTTCATATTTGTATTTTGTGTCTCTACTGTGTAATTTTTCATACTTTAAAGTTCAAAAAGCTCTTTATTTTTCTCAAACTGCCTATGCTGCAGCACCTCTTTTCACCCTCTGCCTGAAACCAGAGCCCAGTCTGCGCTGATTGGTTAGCTGGCCGGCTCTGTTGTGATTGGTCAACTGCTTAGAGATGTCACGCCCGTTAGCCTGTCATGTCCAATGTGTTTTATTGCTATCCAATAAAAGTGCGAGTGTTACATGGTGATGTCACTATGTTGCGGTAGTAAACAAAGGACTACAACTGAGGTGTTTGCAGCAGGTGGGGAGTGAGGAACTCCCTCTGGAGGGAACTTTGAGATGTTAGCCTTTGCAGACCTTTTATATGCACAAAAACCTATGAAACACATTACAGGAAAGCAGAAAACCCCAAAATACTTATATTATTGGCCCCTTTTCAACCTAGTTGATCAGATCGTCTAATCAATCAATCTAAATAATTCAGATCTACATTTTTTTTAAATGTTGCATCACTTTGTTTTATTTTGCTGCAACAAGGAAAGTACTGATAAATTCAACTTTAGCAAATCCAACAGTAAGTGGCAGCAAGTGTACTCATGGCTTTGTAGATTAATGCATTTACTGCACTGTTAAATGTTAAAACATCCCTTTTTACGCTGCTACATTGTTACACATCAATAATGTATGATGTTAAGAGCATTCTGTGACAAAGCGTAATCTTTGTTTATGTACAGTGAGCCCACTTTACCACAGCCTTTGTCTACCTCTACCTCATTTTCCAGAACAAATTTCACAATAATGCTCAGAAAAAATTGGTTTTCTCTCAGTGTATGATGCATGTACAGTATATAGATAGAAGAAAGTATGTTTATTCTTTATGAAATATTCTATTGAAGCAACAATCAGTTTAGAAATAAATAAATCAGCTTTTCCCTAGAAATCTGGGTTATTTTAAGTAATCAAGAATACATTCCTTTGCTGTTAATTACTATCAAAGAAAGGGAAAAAGTGTGCATCAGGCATATGGCAGAGAAAATGATCTAACATAAAACTGGCAAAGGCTCACACTTTAGACAATTGAGAGTCTAGAGGTGTCTTTTGACATGTGGGAGGAAAACTCACACCAGCATGAAGTGAACGGGTTTGAAAGCACACAAGTAAAACAGACTCAATGTATATTATTTTTGTAAGGAATTAAGTATATTCTCATGTTTATTCTACCATGTTTATAAGAAAGTTTCAAAACCTTAGCAACCATAAATAGTGTCAGAAATGTTCTGATTATCCACATATTTCTCCAATCAAATGTAGAGTACATGTATTGAAAAGGCTATTAGACTATTGGCAATTCAAAATCAAAAAGTAATTTTTTAACTGTTAGTTAAATAATTTAAAGTGAGTGTAAAATGTCTCTTTCACCGACTGATTAGGGGCTCAAGGAAAAGTATAAAGCTTTATAATAATTGTTATGCTTCGTTTGAATTATGCAACTTACAATATTACTTATTGATGTATTCGGTTATAAACTTGACTTGTCCAGTAGCTTTGAGGCTTCGGTGAAATTTGCATTCATGAAATATCTTAATGTATGGTTTAAATGTACACAAGCTTTATTTTATTAATCATAATGTTTCCCGCAGGCAGTCTGCAGTGCAGCCCGGTGTGTGTCAGTCATTCTGCCAGCTGCTGTGCAGGATCAGCTGGAAGCTAATTGGTCCAGTTCTTTTTGATGTGTGCTTTCAGCATTTTGTGTAGTCATTTATCAAACCAGATTGCCAACATCAGAAAGTTAAAGTCTTAAAAAGATAAAAATCTTAAAGTGATGCTACATCTTCTGAAATCTTCTCTGGTGTGTACTGATGAAGAGTGACAGAACCATTACTTCTTAAAAAGGGAGCATTTGATTTCACAGTTTGTGCTAGAAATATATTTTTTAAAGCTGATATGTTTCCGTGCAACACTAGTTTTTAAAGTGACGGATTACAACAAAATTCTGTTTTTTTCAGACTTATCGAAGAGATGCAAGTAGGCGGCTATTATAAATCGTGTTATTATATTTCGAGTTGGATTTTTTCTTGAAAAATTAGAGAATGCTGTTGCTAGGCTGTCAAGTTACCATTTGAATATAGATAAAAATGTACTATTCATTTTATAAACAAGTGCTTTTATATTTTGATATATGGTTTGCATTATATTGGAAATAAACCGACAGAAAAGGGCAGAGGAAGGTGATAACATTCAGTCATTCAGTTCACATTACTAAACAGATATACAGAGTTAAATATGTAAATACACAGCCTGTAAGACACACATGCACATATGTGTTCAAACGCACCCTCCCACACACATACAGACAAACACAAGAGTTTCTGGCATGTGAAGAGAGCTGACAGATGGTGGAGGGTCTGGACTCTGATTCTAGATGGACGTTTGTCAAGTATTGAAGAAAAATAAATGTTGTTACGTCTGATTTGTAGGGAGAGTCAGTCGCTAAGGATTGTGCAGACGAGATCACAATTAAGAATTATATAATGAAAGAGTAGAACAATATAATTAAATAGGAAAACACAGTCTGCAGCACAGAGAATTCCTAAAAAAGGAGGCCAAAACCTGTCAAGATGTCTTCGGAGCAAAACCAACAGACTGAAGAGAAATAAAAATACCTTCCAGAATGAATCCCATAATACTTCCTAACTTGAGAATCATTTCAATCACCTCTACGTTGTGAAACCTTTGAGACATATTTCTAATGCATTATCAGAATTGTTTTTATTAAGTGTCTATCTTGCAGCCTTGAGTGTCTTTAGAACTTTTTCACACAAATGCGTCACCATGACTCAACATTTAGTCATCACGATGCAAAATAAATAACCCAAGTGGAAATTAAGATTGTGTGTCTCTGTTATACGCTTGTGTTATAAAATAATAACAAATAGTATAACTATACCCCAATCTTCGATTTAGGGATAAGGACTTTAGATATATCAACAGGCGTATCTGAACAACACTAGAATATTGTTCTCAAAATAGAAAGGTTGTTTTCTGGAAAATCCATCATATATGCAACCATTGGCAACGGTTAGTCACAAAAACATATCAACCCAAATGTTATATAGTACCATCAGTTCCATAATATATCCGTTTTATTTGATCAAGACTCCAATTACTCCACTAACACAGGATAAAAAAATAGAAAACGCATTCGGCTGGTAAAAAAAAGTCACAAGAAGACTTTGCTTTTATTGATCGTATAAAAGATCAAAAAGATTGGGAACCACTGAATTGAAAACATTAATCAACAGCCATGCAGGACCAATACACAGTATCAAACTGCTTCCCAGGTCTAAAAGACCTGCAGAAAATGTCTCCGCAGCACACCCATCCATCAAATCTGAGTTATTCTGTAAAAAGCTGAAGTATTTGGGGGGTCTCATTTAGGATTTGGCCAAATCAGTGGAGAAAAAAAACGTTGCACGTAAAGGTCCTTATTGACAGAGCAAGCAGAGCGGGCATGAACAGAATTAAATGACACGGATGATAGTGAAGCCCCTGGGCTGGTCAAAGAACAAAGAGTTACCCAAAGAAACTATTTCTGAATCAATACTATTACTGTGGATTAAATATCAAAGAAGAGAGAGGCAAAGTGTTGACTTAATAGCGGCATCAAACAGACAGGCAGCATTTTGTTAATGGAGTAGTTTTAGGACAGAGGGCAGAGAGGTTTGGGAAAAAATATATAGCATACAAAAATACAGAAAATGGAAAAGTATCACCTCCCTGAAATGAGCATCATTATTTGCAGCTCTCACAATGGATGACTGTAGACTGAATGGCTTTCATTTCAAAATTACAACGTAACAATGCCTCATACTATCTTTCATTTTGTGCTACAGCTTCCGCTATCAAAGGAGGCCTATTTTTTGGGTTTTTCCTTTACTGTAGTGTGTTGTATAGGTTTATTGTCTTTGCTTTTTAATGACTGTTTTTAAATGCTATTTTATAACATGTTTCCGCTGCACTATTTCTTAATGCTCTTATTGGTCACCTATTATGCAAAATGCACTTTTTTATGTCTTTTATAAATAAATATGTGTCCCTGGTGTGTAAGGAGACTCACAAACTGTCAGAAAATAAAACCCTGTCTTTTCCTCCTTACCCACATCTCTAAAAACGGGGGTAAAACGGTGCTGATCCAGATTCGCTCCGGTCATGACGACATTACTAATTTGTGGGCTGGCTTTACATTGAACTCCTGGCAATGTTCCGCCCACCCAACCTATCGTCCACAATGAGGCACGTTGCATTATCAGAAACAATGCGCAACGTGTTTTGGAAGTAATATGGTCTGTGTTTACATTAGCAAGCTTCGCTAACACTCTGAGCTAACTCGCGAGAGAGAAAGCGTTTGAGCACCATACTGTTTCAAAAATAATGTTTGATGTGGTTTGGAACATAAAATTGCGTTTAATCACAGCAGCGTTTAGCTTCAGCCGGTGGAGCAGACACTCTTCTCTTCACAGAGCTCACCGCTTGCATGCGCTCCAAAGGGGCGTGGCCAGCAGCAGCTTGGGTTTCATTTGAAGCCACTGACCCAGAATCAGCACTTTAGTAACAGGGCTGAAATAGAAGGGTATGAGGCAGGCAGAGGCTGCGCTAGACTTTTTCGCTGCCCGTCATTTTGACGGACAGGATCGTAAAACCTCCGTCAAAATCCAGAATTACCCGTCAGCCTTTACACAACTCTGACGAGGTGGGGGGGGGGGAAGCATGCTTGTGAACTGTCAATGGGGGGGGGGACAGTTCACATGCGCCGTGTTATACATGGCTGCTGCACCTCGCGGGAGCGTGCACAGCGTAAAGCCAAATATCACAGACATTTCAATGATTTGTACGGCACAGTTAGGTTTGGAAACGATATCATTTCCTTTTGGAGGGCATGCATAACACGGCATAACACCGGAGCCTCGCTGTGGGGAAAATTTGGCGCTGTTCCGAGTTTGTTCTAATCTGTCAAAATGACGGACTGCTTTCAGATTTGTCCGTCATTGTTAAAAAAAAATCTGTCATAGACGGAAAATATTCGGTTAACGCGACCTCTGGAGGCAGGCTACAATGGGTGATCTGTTAGGTATTTTGAGCAAAAGACTACATAGACATGTTTTGTATAGATTTGGTCATATAACATATTGTTCAAATATAGCATAATAGGTGAGCTTTAATGTCTTTCATTTTTTGTAAAGCACTTTGAATTACCTTGTAATTACAGGTGCTGTATAAATAAACGTGCCTTGCCGTGTGCATGTATATGGTCTTCCAAGGCTGAAATCTGAAACGTCTCAATTGGACTCCTTCCTGAACATAGTGACGTCATTGTGTAACGCTTACCATTGGCTGACGCTTCAACACATTGCACATGACATCTCTGAGCGGTTGACCAATCACAATAGAGCTGGCCAGCTAACCAATCAGAGCAGACTGGGCTCTGGTTTCAGACAGAGGGTGAAAAGAGGTGCTGCAGCACAGGCAGTATGAGAACAATAAAGACCTTTTTGAACATTAAAGCATTGGAACATGTCACAGTAGAGGTAAACAATTTAAATATGAAACCTGAAAATTGGCATAATAGGGCCCCTTTAAAGGTCCCATGTCATGCTTTTCCGGTTATTACCCGTCCCCTTGTGTGTTATGAAGGTTTTTATGCATGTAAACGGTCTGCAGAGTCAAAACCCTCAAAGTACACCCTGTAGCGAGTAAAACTCTAACACAGAAAATACCTCCCGAAAACGCCTCGTTGGAGATACGTCACTGTCCATTGATTCTTCCGGGTACCGCATGATGTCATGCGTTACCCGGAACAAAATGGACCAATCCGTGGAGCCGTTACGTTACGTCCGCGGAGCCGTTACGTTAAGCCCCCGCTGATTGGTCCAAATTGACCAATCCACGGACTTCCTCACACACACACACTCAGTGCATGCAGCTCTGCTGATTTCTCCTCCCTGGCTGCAGGCTGATAACAGACAGTTGGGATCGCGGCGAAATTCTCTCTGCAGACCCATTCTCACAGCGTTTATCAACCTTTTTCTTACTCAATATCAAGCCACACTTATTGTTTTTACTTCGGCTGTGACTTTGCGTGTGCTCAGGATGAGTTTGGCTGTGTTTCGCTGTGTATCACTAAACAAGGACACCACACCTCCACGGAGCTCAGCGCGATTCACCAATCAGAGCATACTGTGCTCGTAGGGAGGGTGGGGGCTGGAGCTATTGGAGCTACAACGAGCCGTTAAAGGCAGAGAGTGAAATTCAGTGAATACACGTAGTTTACAGAGAAACCAAAGTGATTTGGGAAAATTGCACAATATAAATCTATTCTAGTATACCTCAACAATGGAATTATGATCAGTGGAAATGGCCATGAAATGGGACCTTTAAGCAATAATGGTACAGTCCTGTCTAGAGAGAATGTAATTCTCATTTTATTATTGATACCGGTAGGTAAGTCTAAAAATAATTGCTCTTTATTTTAACGGTGTGACTTGAATGTATGTTTGTATATTGTACACCTGTGTCACTGAAATATGTAGTAAATGGCAAATCGCTGACAATAGTAATTCTGACTTGTGTTGAAACATGACACCAACTTGCATAAAATTAAGGTACATGCTTTTCAAGGAAGAAAACATAAAAGTATTTAATGGCTTCATAGTGAAGCAGTCAGTGTGAACTGTCTCACTGAACGAGTGGGTTTGGTTGAAGTTAAATGCCTCGATGGGCTGATAATAGTTTATCTTGATTTAACTGTCATTCCTCTAAATGAGCTGCTAAATCAATCGTGACACAGGGCCGTCATTTTACTGTGTCACTGGAAGGTTTATTGGGGAATAAAAAACATCCGAACAACGTGAGATGAAGCATGAAATTTCATGGCATGAGCCTGTTTTTTGTTCTTGTTTAAAGAAGTCCCCGAACGAAACCCTACAAGGTTAAAATGAATATAAATGTAACAGATTTTATACGATGAATGCCATAAAAGAAACCATATTATTGGTCAGAGTCGCTAAAAGTTAGGGCAACCACTATAATGAAACGCTATAAACAAGGCGACTAATTTTCAACCAAGCATGGAAAAAAGACCTTGTGAAAGAAAAGAAAAGGCGTCACCACTCAAATGTAACCACTCATGCTCGATTTAAAAACGCTGTCAAAAATTCCATTTATTTTTATGGCAAAGAAAAACAATGACCAGAAGAAACATAACTCTGAAGCTAGATTAATGATACCTTGCTCTTCAAAGGGATTTACCTCTGATCTAATTCTGTCCAGATTCTAAATTAACACAAGATGCATGCATTTAAATTAGAAGATTAGATTAAATTGTGTATAGACGCTCTGCTCAGGTTATTGCTTCACTCCAAATAAGTACAAGCCTAGCGACTAAAACATAAAATGCTCGAATTACATGTTTTGAAAATCTGATAAGCAGGTGATGATTCTAGCAGAAAATGTATAGTGACAATAATGTTTATTTAAAAATCATTCAAAAAGTAAATAGATAGCTTTTCAGGACATTGTATTTTAATTTGAGTGGCAAAGACAAATCAAAATAGTGTTTCTTACTTTTCTAGACCCAAAATAATCACCTGTAAAAAGAAAAAATGTTTTTTATTCTAATTTAACAGTCACTGATTATTCTACACAGGTCTGAAGCTAAAGTGCCAACAGGAGCAGAGGATCAACCGGGGGGAAATAACCATTTACTCGCTCAAAGAAATTGCAACCAAGCAGATGGTGAGCACCTCAGGGAAAACGTAATATGGTGGAGCTTTGACCACAAAACAGAGGATCGGCTCGCTCATTCAAGGAATCATGAAAGAAAGCGTCAAGTGCTAATGATATCTGCCCTCCTCCACACACACTGCTGTGTGGCCGGGTTTCTGCTTTATGCCTTAACCTTAGACTGGGACTGACACAGCTTTTAGCTTACAAGTTGTCATGTAAAAGTAGCTTCTCTGAATGGTTTGTATTTATTTGTTAGGTAACAAATGCTCAGAAGGGAGTCACGATAGTAGCAAATGCTGCGGTAAATGCAAATATTAGCCACTTAAGACACATTATAAACTCTACATCCATCCAGTAAAGGTGTGTGAATAATAACAGCAAGGATCCCTATAGAAAGATATATATATTTCTGCTGCTGAGTATTCTTTCTGATCATGTCCTTTCTAGTGTAGATATCTATCTATTGGCTGTTTATTGATTTTATTATATTTATTTTTCCACCTTTTTAAATATTTTATTTTAAACCCTGAACACATTGCTGCTGTAACACAATAATTTAGGAAGAATAAAGTATAAATGTCCCTATTTATCTATCTATCTATCTTAAATCTGAAATGTGTTGGTCCATTGTATTACATTGCAGTACTTGGATTAACAGCCAATATATTCATGCTTCCTTCCTAATATGCCTTTAAAATGTATTATTCAGCACGTTGTTCATTATTTACATGCTTCCACCAGCAGTGTCATGTGCAAACCCTGTTGAATTCTCGAGAAAATAAAGGCTCAGTGATGGCAGCTCAGGGCAATCTTTAATCAACTATTCATAATCTACGGTGTTTATCCAGCACTAAATGTTATTTGCTTTCCTTTTTTGCCGTTAGCTGGAAGCACTTAACCCATGAGGGTTGAACCCAATTTAACTGCAGAGCACTAATTACAGTAATGCCACGCGAGATCAAAAAAGCACAGGTATGGATCAAAAGTGAAATAAATTACTATGCAGGTTTAAAAGTTTTAGTTTTGTTGAGACCTTTATAAATCACCAGATAAATGATTCGCCATTGCAAGACAGTGGAGAAGGTTCCTACACGATGTGAAGGCGCATAAACAATAACTCGTGG
This sequence comes from Notothenia rossii, assembly GCF_949606895.1. Classification (NCBI taxonomy): domain Eukaryota; kingdom Metazoa; phylum Chordata; class Actinopteri; order Perciformes; family Nototheniidae; genus Notothenia; species Notothenia rossii. Next base: position 66,035,535 of record NC_136903.1, on the reverse strand, counting down.
GTCAGTGTCTCCAACGTGAATCATAAAAACGAGAGCATAAACTGAGGGCAAGAGAAAATGTCAAAACGAGTGGGATGTTGAAGGCCTGTGTGCTCTTCCATGAGAAGAATCATTTTCCTCTACTTTTCTTCCTCTAAATGGATATTTTCTTTACTCTTCTGTGGCCCCCATATTACCGAAACTAGCCACTTCAGTGAATGTGAGACGCCTCGCCCGGCCGACACAGTAAACTGTAATGTCAGAACAAGGAGCCACCAAAATGCTTTCCAGTGAGCATTAAAGTCTAGAACGCTCTGAGCTTCTTATTCCCGGGTCACTGCCTCTCTTTTGTGCTACTCATGTGCACCACCGAATGAAACAAATGACATTTACCAAAAATAAATGTTCTTCTCACTGAACAAGGGCTGAACATTTGCTGCAGTCGAAGTAAGAAAGGAAATCCCTGTCAGGATCTCCTGTGGTTGTACTAGACGAGACCTAGAAGCACAATCTGTGTCGCAGGTGATGCCTGTTAACTTTACAGGCTGCTTCACAAAGGAATAATGTAATCATCTGACGTATCCTGCCTGTGATCATGAATTATATTTTCCCTGACTTCTTGTCAGAGTGGCTCTCACTTCTTGGGTATAAACCAACTTTTTTTTGAGCTGCAGCTCCTTTGTTACTGTGTTACCGTTACATAAGGTTAGAGTAAAATATTCATCAAGCTGCTCCGGAGCACATCTGTATGCAGCTGAGTGCTGAGGAAACACTTTTTCTGTAAACCTGCTAACTACACCAGGGTGGTTGCTGCCAGCTTTAAAGTGGTCTGCGTGCAAATGTGCTTGATTGCTTTTGTGTACGCTTGTGTAGTGAAGTTGATACACACATGGCGTGTGAGTTTGAGTGGTAAAATGTTACACATGCGGGTGCTTACACAAGCATGCTTTAATGCACATGTCTAAGAGTCGGCCCGTCTTCATCGGTATGCTGAGTTTTTATTCCTGAGCAAGCATCGCCCTCCTTTAAAGCAAACTGTCTAGCCGCAGTGCTCATAGACGTGGACGTCCCTCGTCTCTCCGCATGCTAGATCAAGCAGCAAACGATGTCTTGCTGGCGCAAGGGCAGGTTATGAGGTGGTCATAAAGTTAAATTGGTCACCTTCCGGGGCCATCAGCTGCTCCATCCTGGCCAGGAGAAGCAGCTGGCATCTGGCTGACCTGTGGATCTCCGGGAAAAGCCATAACTCAAGACCCCACCTAATGACCAGTCTCCATTAAAGGTTTACTGTTAAATCCATATAACTAACCGGACCGCTTTACATCACTTTAGGAGCTTTTCCTCTTTTTCAAATGTTGTAATGACCGTTATTCAATTAGAGTGGATGTTGAGTGATTAGCGACTACCTTGGATAGAGTTTGATTTTCAATACATTGGCTCAGAAACCCCGGTGATAGTAGAGAAGATCAACCTGTAGGCTGACTGAAGCCTCTTTCTTAACCTCCGGCTGTCTTAATTTAAAAAGGAAGAAGAGGGGAATGCTAATATATATATTGAGGATAAAGAGAAAGGAGATCAGAGGAATCTAAATTAAATATGCAAGGACATCGCTTGCGTGCATTAATGAAGAGGGAATGAGCACGGTGCTAATGACGAAGGATTTAAGGCTTCCATGTGAGAGAGGGATCAAGCGCACGCTGCAGGAGAGGCTCATTACTGTGGCCCACACCAGCTCCTACCTGTGAGAGCGTGCATATAAGCATATTCTGTGTGTCAGTGACAGAAAGAAATATGGAGTTCATGCACCGGGCTTTGCATGCTCCACTGGGTTTATCAATGGATTAATAATCCCCTGCAATACGCTGAAGGAGAAAATAACATACGCAAATAAGACATATAAAAGACACACAAAACTGTGTTCTGTAACAGTAAGTTCACTCTGGTTAACGCTGGAGGCGTCGCCATGTGGGATACATCCCATGTGGTTTAACACTGTGGAGGCAGGATGCTTAACACATCGTTTTTGAGTATTAGACTGACTAACCAATACAGACAAAAATAAATACAAAAGTAGGGCTGTACAATTAATCAAAATGTTATCTAAATGGCAATATTCAAATTGCAGTATATTTGGCGAAGGATATGTGAAAATATTTGAATGAATCATGGTGCTGCAGAGTCCCAGCCTACAAACTGTATTCTGCAGACTTAAAGGGGCCCTATTGTGCCCTTTGGGGTTTTCCTTTTCCTATAGTGTGTTCTACAGGTTTTTGTGCATGTAAATGGTCTGCAGAGGCTAAAATCCCTGTTCTCTCCAGAGAGAGTCTCTCTCCCCCCGCCTGAAACGCCCCCATTGGACTCCTTTGTTTATTTCCGTAACGATACGATATACTTTATTGTCCCCGTAAGGAAATTTGTTCTGGACTCTGTCCTGCAGTTCCGCATACATGTACATATACAAACATAGTAAACATTCAAATACATACAAATATCATCACTCATACACCGTTTGAACAAACACAATACACAGACGCACATACTAACAGTGGCGAACTATTGCACAACCCTCATGGCCAACATTCAAAAAGTATATTTCATTATATGTGAATGTTAAGAAGCTTAAGTAGGTAGGAATGAGTGCTTATAGCGGTTCAGCCTGCTCTTGGGAACCCTGAATACCAGAAGGTAGGAGCTGGAATTCTGGGTGGAGTATGTGGGTGGGATCACACACAATTTGTTGTGCCTGTCTAATAATAGACTGTGACATCACTATGTAACGCTAGCGCTCCAATACATTGTACATGGGGGTATTGAGGGTTAAGTATCTTGCCCAAGGATGAATCGACATGTTGACTGCACAGTCTGGGATATAATCCACAATTATCTGGTTCAAAGACGACAGTACTCCCTCGCAGCCACAGTCGCCCAATAAAAACGAAAGCATCGTATCCACCTAAAGAAGTTCTGGGAATGAGCCAAATCAGAGCCCTCTCCCATTAAGTTGATAATTGGCGGCGATCAATAAAAATACTTAGAATCTTACCTATGACTAATGCTGTAGTATTCATGGCCTCAGCCCAGTTAAAACACAGTGCCTAAAGAACAGAGCACCCACACAGAGAAACGGCCTACACGTGTATCACTACTCACTATTCTCACACATATCATGATAATTATCAGAGATGTGAAAACACCAGATGTCTGCAGTCAATGAAATGACTGAAAAAGGTGTGTGTCCTAATCATGGCTCAATCATAATATTGTATCACACACTCTCTCCAGCTTGACATTGGCAAAGTGTTGATCACACTGGAAGGCAGTAGAGGAAGCAGAGCCAGAGTCTGGGCTGGTTCAAGAGCAGTCTAGCATTTAGCTGAATCGCAGGGGAGAGCGGAAACAAGGATAAAAAGAAATATGGAGCCTGCATCCCACTGCTTTACCTTCAATTTATGTTACCTATGGATACAACTAACTGTTTACGACTGACGTCTGAGGCTCAGGCGGTACAGTGGTCGTCCACCAATCAGAGGGTTGGTGGTTCGAAGTGTCCTTGAGCAAAATTGCTCCAGATGGCATGAGGAGTGTGTGCGTGTGTGTGTGTGTGTGTGTGTCTGTGTGTGTGTGTGTGTGTGTGTGTGTGTATGTGTGTGTGTGTGTGTGTGTGTGTGTGTGTGTGTGTGTGTGTGTGTGTGTGTGTGTGTGTGTGTGTGTGTGTGGGGGGGGGGGGGGGGTGTGTGTGTGTGTGTGTGTGTGTGTGTGTGTGTGTGTGTGTGTGTGTGTGTGTGTGTGTGTGTGTGTGTGTGTGAGAATGTTTATCACTCCTGTATGGTAGCCTGTGAATGGCTGAATGCTGACATGTGTTGTAAAAGCTCTTTGAGTGGTCGCAAAGACTTGGGGAGCGTTATATAAAAATATATGGGATTAGTTTTGTGTCATAAAGATAGAGGAACACTTTCTCAGAATCAAGTCAAACTAAAAAAAAGAAACCGAGTCAAGCAAAATAAATGTAATTTAAAAAATAAAACTATAAATTGCAAACAAATCATTTGTGTAATCATGTAAACTATAAGTCTTTGTTCTTTGTTTTAACATATCTTTTTGTTTGCAGTTCTTGTTTCTTCTTTCTCAATGATCAGACTTTTGCTCTCGCTGCAGCTCTCAGCTGCACTGTACAATCGCCGGAGGAATGGGCTGTCACTCAAAAACTAAGTAGCCAAAGGGGACGCACCCCTGAAAGTCCCGCCCACCTTGTGATGTTTGTGTCATATACAGTATATGGTCATTACATTATTACATTACATGTCACCTGTTAGACACTTTTATCCAAAGCGACTTACATACTCAATACTGTGGACAATCCCCAAAGGAGCAATTTGGGGTGAAGTGTCTTGCCCAGGGCGTTGGACACAACGACATGCTGACTACTGTACCGATATTTTCAGACTTTGTTCTTTACTTTCTCCCTCTTTATATGTAGAAGACATTATGTTTTCTCCGTCATGTTCTTTCCATAGCAACAACAACTTTCTGTCAACTCACCTTCAAAATAAAAGCATCTAAATAAAACAGGAAGTTAACCTAAATTACATTTAAGACATACAACTACAACGAAAGTAACAAAAACAATGTAATATCCTTTTCAGTTTCACAGAACACAAATTGGGTTATTTACATAATATGTTTACATGATTTTGTTGTGCAATAAAACAACCGGATGGATACATGATAAAGGAAATTTTCAAATTCGGCTCTGATCGTAACAACATCGGGCCATTCGTGAGGGCATCTTAAGCCATCGTATGACCGCCGGTGGAGTTTCTCAGGCTCCGGGAGCAACTTCGTGAGCGTTGGCAAAATCTTTGGCATGCCAAAAAATTGCCGAGGGGCCTTGCAAAGGTTCATTTTCGTGTTGAATTTGTGTGTCCATTTTGCCCTTCGTAAGGCACTCGTGAGGGCATCTTGTCAAATCGTGCTATGTTGTTAACCTGGTTTTTGTCTGTGCATAAGAACAAGTATTTTTGCTTTAAATAACAGTAAGGAGCAAATCTGCAAGTCTCCAAAGAATTAACTATTAAGACAAGCCCAATCAAAATCCACAATTATTTGGGTAATGTCAAGTAGGTATAGGGAAGAGTCCAACTTAGCCACAGTAAACCCCTGGCATGCAGAGGTTCTTAAGTAAAGCACTGAATCAGCTGCAGGGATAGTTTTGGTGTGACTGCGCCAATAGTTGACCTCAGAAGGAACCCAATAACACACAAGATCCACATGAATTTTCATGTGGGATAAAGGTAATGTGAATTTTGGAGATTGTATTATATTCAGCCCTGAGCCTCTTTTTCAGGTCTCAGGCTCGAAAATGACATTCCCAGAACAAATGACTATATCTTCCCTTCTAAAAGGGGTAAATTAATAATCTTTTTTCTCAAAGCAATGATAAACCTGTGAGTTGGATGTAGAAAAGTCAGGATCAATATAGATTTTTTTTTATTTTAAAGTAAATTCAGATTGAACATAGTAAAAAAAAATGTATTATAGTGTCCATCCAAAAATAAATACATTACTTAAACCACCCTTGAATGATGGCATGGTAGACTAAAAGCTTTAGGAATCCAAACTATAACATATAATAAGTACCCTGTATCAGGATTGATGCAAAACAAGTGACATTTGACCTTTTTAGAGAGGTTTAGCAAAAGAAACCCCTCAGTTGATTTTGATGATTGACATCTCTTTTGAACGGTCAGAGCCAATAGAATCGAGAGGGAATTCCTCAAGTGAGAGTGATGCGCACGCAGTTTGCCCAAACCGAAAGCTATGTTACGCTCTGAAAACTGAAAACTAGGCTTATTACCATAAATATGATGATGGATTATCAGTGATCTTTTCAAAGTGACACAGACACATTGGATTAACCTTCAGCAGCGTTTTTCTCGTTTTATGCCATTGAACACAACTTTTGATCAGAAAAACAGCAAAGGTAAGACATATTTGCCGTTTTGGCTCAGTAAAGCTACGTTGTGCGTTGCCTGGGTTTGCCTTCGCTGCCGCGAGTTTTGGTCGCACAGTGATGATACTTATATCTCTAGAATGTGTGGAATATCAGCTTGAATCTGATATCTTTTCTGCAGATCTGATAAGTAATAAAGTATTTCTGCCGTGAGTTCTGTGCTAAGTGCGTTAGCATTTCTTCGCTCAGGGCTAATTCAGAGGCTTGTTATTACCCTTGTGTTTTGTTTAGCTAAAAATTGTTCATATCGCCAGTTAGCTGAGTTTCTTCCCGTTAAGTGGGTATGACACATTAATAGGTTGTTAAATGTTAAGAAGCCCTGAGACACAGTTTCGCCGGCGGGGGGTGCCGGGCTTAACAGGTTAAGCTGAAAGCAGAACAAAGACAACATGTAATACATTTCCAAGTTGGTATTGGATTCCGAGTATTATCTGAGGAACAATACCTCATTTTCATTGCTACAACATTTAAATAAGCCACTATCTTGGGGTCCTAATGAAATTTATTTGAATAACATCCGTGCTAAAAATGTATTTTGTCCATGAAACAACCAGACAGTACTACAGCAAAAGTTATTATTTCTACATAAAACAAAAACATGTATTTTTTTTCAATAAAGTAGAAAGATCTACTATGCTTGCTATTGCTGGCTGGATAGAAAATATGTGTTCAATAATTGATCAAATAGCCAAATGTACATGAACAGAAGATATGTGTCCACTCTGTAAGCAGATGTAGACATTGGTAGATAGGCTATGGGGTAAAAATGGATTTAAGTAGTATCCTATTAATCACGGGTGCATAGTGACAGGCAATACCTCTCACTGCTTAGCAACCAACCCCTGCAGGGCAACCGTCAGAGTGATGAGATTTACCAATCGTATCTCCTCTCTAAGTGTCCATTGTGTGGCAGCAGATCTTTAACACATGTGGTTCTCTAACACTGCTGTTGTTCTTTCTGCTAGTATTATTAATTATTCACACACACATATAAAAGGATCAATACACAAAAACAACAAATCATAGGTGAAAGTGTACATAAAGTATTCAGCAGCTTGTGTTCTTTTTGCTGCATTTTATACAAACCAGGAAGTGCACGTCCACACCTTCAGATAGAAAATATCAGTGCTGTCTTACCTTGAACAGGCGCAGTATGTTAGCCACCATGATGGAGACGGAGCTGGACGAGGCTCCGATGACGCCCACCACCCTCTCAGGTTTGGTGATGATTGGTGCCCCTCCGCCAAGACACTTGACGTCTGTCCCGTCCTTCTCGATGAGCGCCTGCACGAAGGTGAGCGACTGCTCCAAGGCGTGAGTGTCCCTGGAACAGGTGTCCAGGATACGTGCCCCCAGAGTGATGTTGGGCAGCAGATTATGGTCATTATTGATGCGGTCAAGGGCAAAGAGCATGGCCTCCAGTCTGTGTATACCCTTCTCTTTCTTCAGCTCCCCACATGGCTTGCCATCGTGGCCCCTGGCATGCACCGGGAAGAGCCCACCTAAGGAGATGTGCCCGTCGATGCGGATGGAGTTCAAATGTGTGTGTCCCGGCCCTTTGGGTTTGGCAGCCTGAGTGACTTCTAGAGAGCTGTAGAGGAGAAGCAGCAGCAGCAGAGGCAGAGTCAGGCTTGTCCGATTCGGTCTACATGCCGGGGGTTGAAACATGGCCGCGGCCCGAGCACACATCTACACGGCTACAACCGAACCCGGCAATCCGAAAACAACAAAAGCTAGGTATCACTTGACGACGGCCAGAGGGTTAATTGCAATACCTTTTGAAGCAGTTGGCACAGAAAAGGCTTCGTCTCATGTCTCTTCTCTCTTCCAGGCATTCAATTAATGCAGAATATGAGCTTGGTTATTTAACTGAAAAAAATCCAGTCCTCTTCCCCTCTTTCAGTCCCTCACTCCATCATCTGACCACAGTGGTCGGCAGCTGCTCCTTTGCCTGTTGTTGTTATTCACAGAATTACCTATGGAGATCATTCACTTGGGGCATTAGGAAGAACAAAGGTGAGCGATAAGCTTTTTTCTCCGTCTCTCCTTCCTGTCTTGCTCCGTCTCTTTCCTCTCCACCTCAATCAGAAGTTTTTAATCTCCCCTGTTCCCCTGGGCAGGGATTTGGTATATGTCAGAGCCCTCAGGCCTGCTTAGGTCCACAGGCTTCAGAGTGAATTCCTGAAAGATGAAAAAGAGAAGAGTAGTGAGCGAGTGCACAGAGAAAATTGAAAAAAAAGGTAGAGGGATTTGTTGTGGTGAGAGCTTTTCAATACTACTTTTTCGCTTAACCTTTTAAGTGTAGCGTTATGTGGAATAAAGAGACATTTCTGCCCGAAACTCTTTTCTTTCTCTTATATAGTCTTCCTACGTCTACCATTTGAAATTGTAAGGTTTCCATAGGCTCTCAAGGTTGACAAGGCTGAGATTCAGATCTCAACGCTTCATATTCACCAATCAACCTTGCTGCCTAAGTATTATGGTTACAGTGATATAAAAACAGTGCTGTTGGCATTAGCAGTAGTTAGGTTGGTGTTTTGTGTTCTATATTTTTTTATAAAATGTATCACCATTGCCGCCACATTACTTCTTCAAAGCCTGACAATTCATCAGAAAATTAAGAATTTAAAGGGAAGTTCAAAAAGACTGAATAAACTACAGATAAGGATTATGTCGCTTTGTGCTGAATGGACCTCTCCAGCATTACCCAGGTATCTCTGCTTACTACAGGCAAAATCAATTACATATATTCTAATGGGATTCTTATGTGGGCTTCAGAGACTCTGAGCATGTCTAGGTCTGTGCCTTGAAGGCTAAAAAAGTACAACAAACCAATGGGGGTATGTTCTAAGAAAAGAAGTAGAAATTATAATTACGCTATTACAAATGGAGAATGGCTTTTGTATCCAAAGTTGACAAAAAGAAAAAATACCCTCCTTAAAAATAAATCACTGCAATAAGCAAGCCGTCTTCTGGGCATACATGAATACTGAGGATACTGCACATTTGCTAAATCAATGAACCGTCATCCAGATCACTGATGCCTGTAATATTTCCCATGGAAGGATATACAGATGTTACGCTTCCTGATCACATATAGAAAAAAGAACTTCAATGCCTTGAAGATATGAAGATTTCATCTCTTGAGAGACGGACGTCACTAGGGCAGCAACTTCGTTTCATTATTGATTCACCTGCAGATAATTTTCTGATAAGATCAATATAAAACAAACATGTGTGATCATTTAACAAATCATTTCCCAGAGCCCAAGGGGAAACCTTCAAGAAGTGATTGATCATTCCACATGAATGCATCTGCTTTCATTTTTTCGCCGCTTTGTCCGTTATGAGATGTAGATTATATATATTAAAATGTTGTGAAAATGCTGGTGAGGTGCATAATGGGGATTTTAAATGTCTTAGATATCTACAGTCCACACTCTTGACACTCTCATTTCCTCCCTTTTTTTTTTCCTTTTTCTGAGACACACAATGCATGCATGCCATATAGACACAAAATGTGCTATTCAATCACGTATGTACATATCTACACCCTGTTAATTCCCGGAGCAGAAATAGGCTCTGACGGAACAATCTCCCTCCATGCGGTAACAGAATAGAGCTGTAGACATTGGTTTCCAGCAGAGTGGGTTGAAGCCTCGGATCAGCAGCGGCTGAGATTCATTGAGAGTGTATTGGAAGTGACAAGGTCCTTTGAATACACCCAACTATCTCCTGCTGAGTGAGAAGTAATTTTTCAGAGTTGATTCACTGCAGGTTCACTTCAACTGCTGCAGAGCAGATGACAACTGGAAAACCAGCCAACTCACCTTAGCCCCCAACACCAAATAGGAACCAGCATATCTAACATCACACAGACACGTAGGAGTCTGCCAGCATACCTCGGTATAGGTGAAAGAAAAAAAGTTTAGCTGTAAAAAATTGAAGGGTTCGAAAAACAGTTCTGCAAGACTGCATTTTTCAAGACAGATGTCATCAAACTTCGTGTTTGCACAAAAGAAGAGCTGGTGGGGAGTCTGTCTCCGTCAGACTGACGACAGCGAGCCAATCTGAAGAGTATCTCGAGATGCAACTGAAGGAAAAACATCTTACACCTCACAAGATTACATCGAGCACTATCGCGTTAATCAGCTGGTTTTGTCTGCTTTCAGATACGTTATAGTGTTTCCTCTTTGACCGGGGTGTAAGTAAATCTTTTTTTTTATCTAAAAGATCTGTTCTTTAGGTGAGGGCTGGTTGTAGCCTCTGAATAAATCATTTCAAAATACCACCATCATTCTTGAAACCCATGAATCCCATTTTAATCAAGCATCAGTGTTAAGACCTTTCAGAGCTTTATTCACCATGACATGTAGTGATGTAGTAACTGAATACAAAGTGCAGTATTAGCATACTCAGTGAAATCTGGTTCCACATTATCACTGTTTCTTTGTAGATCTTATTTCCAGAACTCAGCTGTAATACTGCATGTAACTCATATTACAATCCTCCAAGATTCACTGTCTCCAACCTCAGTTTAAGTTTGCTTTTGAATACTGCATTAAGAAGACAACATGCGTGTGTATATTGTATTTTCATGTAATGGCATACCTCAATAAGCATGTACAACACAGACCTACACACGGAAAATAAGCAACAACAAAATGTCAAAGAGAGCTGCGAGAATTACTGAGATTTGTATCAGGAGAACAGCCTTTCCTCAGGTGCGGCGTATTAAGTTTCTGAATGGACTATGCATTCATTTCAAAAGGCCATACAGTAACCTTCAGGCAAATAAGGGTGTACATACGTAAGCTACAGCAGCAGCAACATATGCAGTAACACCTTTTGATAAGCCAAAAACCTGACCACTTACAATTATAAAATGTGTTATGCACATTAAAGGTGACCATTTTGCAACTTTAATAATGGAGATTGAATTGAATGAGTATTCTCGACTGAATTATTATTAAATAACAACATTTTAATGTGCAGAAGGAGACATATTGTGGGCGTTTGCTTACATCTTGTTTGCTCGCTTCGCCTACACATCTGTCACCATGACTATATTTGAAGTGTACAGACCTTTTTTGATATTTAAGAAAGTGTTGCAACATGCAAACATTTTTGAAGGAGGTCTAAGGACAACTTTGTGTTTTAACAGAAGGGAAATAGTGTGTTAAGAGTAATACAAACCGAATATTTGTTCACTAAGAAATATGTATTGCTTTTAATCCACTTAAACCAGACCAAATGCACTTTACCTGAAATAGTAATACTGATATACTCTCCTTGAAAAAACAATGTGCTTTCCAGACCAGCCCCTACATCTTGAAACACACAATGTGATAGCACTTCCTCGTTAGAAATGTTGCAGCTCTAGTCCAAGTCTTTTACAGTCCAATCAGTATGGCAAAAGGGACATTATAAATACAAACAAGGACATCTGAAATAAAAATGTATATTTATTTTCAGCAGATTAATCCCCTCTTCATCTTTTGAGACCTGAGCAGCTGCTCGATGCCGGAGCCAAGGAGATGTGCTTTCGCCGTGCTCTCACAGATGGGCAGGAGGGGCTCTCTAATTGACACTCCAGCATGTTGATGCTGCACAGCAGATCAATAGGACGGTGGAGGAAGGCTGCCCGGAGGAAAACGAATAGAGAGAGCGGGGCTAAGCTGTGCACAAGGACTGCAGAGCTTAGAAGAGGCTGCCACTATCTTTCCAGCAAAAGAAAGAAAATGAGTGATAAGACACTTAAAATTATGCATTATAAGAATGGTTTTCACTATTCATGCTGCTCTTTGTCTTGCAATCTGCAAGACAATTAGCACACTCAAATTAGCGATCTGTCACTGATCTGCTTATTCAGAAAATTAACTCAGCTATTCTAGCCTGAAACATGTTGACACTGTTCTGATAGGAAAGCATTCAATGTATAGTTTTTGACCGTCACTTTAATTTGTTTTTGCCACAAATGGCGTTATACTGTATCTATGTGCCAATCTGTATTCAGACTCCATAGTAGCATCAGGTGAGCCTAGTTTTTATGTATTTTAAATAATGCTTTTGTTGTTTCCCTGGCATATAATGGCAAGAAACTACAAAAAAAACACACCATCAAAATGAACACTGGTATTGCCATCGACTATCACGCAAATATTTATCTTCAACAGTATCAGAATTGCCTTGGATTTTGCAATAATCAAAACTGAAGTGGTAACTCCTTGTTATGATCACTTATTTTGGAAATTGATTCGTATATTAGTACTGATTCATTGATTGGTGTTACCAAATAAATATATTTTTCTGTATTTCTAATGCCGATTGTTTGACCGAATTGACAATTGTATTAATATTACATTAATACAAAGTAACCATGCAGTGCTGCTTGAGTGCTGCCAACTGTTCCGCCCTGTCCTTAACTAAGGGCCCGCATGGCGTGAGGTTTTCCCCCCTTTCAGCAGATTAACAGCTGCCATTTGACACAGCCCCCCGTTCCTTGTGCTAGATGGTGATCGAATGGCTCTAGCGGTATTTAGGGAGGTGGACAACCTCGCAATGGCACAGGCATTACTCGACCATTATCAATTCACTTGACGACGTTGACGTGTGGCTCCAACCCCAGATATATGTTGTCTGCACGCATTTATTTTCTGAAGACCACACAAAGTGGCAAGAGAAACTCTTCATTTTGTTGTTGCATCTAGGACCATTGTTTTTGGTAGTTTTTCTTAGCTTTGAGGAAAATGTGTTGGTCAAAGAGAAAATTACTTCCTTTTTTAGGACATTACTTTAAAAGGTCCCATGTCATGGCCATTTCTACTGATCATAATTCCATTGTTGAGGTCTACTAGAATAGATTTATATTGTTCAATTTTCCAAACTCACATTGGTTTCTCATACAGCATCTCTGTATAGTATGTGTATTCACTCTCTGTCCTACACGCCTTGTTGGAGCTCCTGTCCCCCCCCCCCCCCCCCCTCCCTGTGAGCCCACTGTGCTCTGATGTGTGTCTATGTGTTACAATGGTGTTTGTTAGCAACCAGAAAATGACACCAGTAATGACAAAACGATGAGAATGCTGCGAGGGGTCTGGGTGCCGTGTTAGCGGGACATTGCGGGGCTCGCTGCTCCGCCCTTTGAGACTCGAGGAGCGGACAGTGTGAGCTGTATTACTGGTGTAGTTTCCTGGTTGCTGTGTGGGGTCTGCGAGACAGTGAGACACGGCGAAACTATAAAGATAAAGCTGAGTGTGCCGGCGAAACTCCTTGGACAGTGCATGACATTAAGGATTTTGGGAGATGGCCCTGTGGGCCATCTAAGCTAATTTACAGATGGCCCTGAGCCCAATAGAGATTGCCCTGAAAAATGCGAGCGGACGATATTGGCACGATGGGTTTGGGGGGCCTCCCCTAGAAAATTTAGATTTTTGCAGGTCTTAGATGCTGTCTGGTGCATTCTCTAGACTGAATTATAAGATGAACCACAACAATATTATATTGTACAATTTCAATTTTATTCTTAATTTCACTTGTTTGTTTGTTCTTGTTTGTGTTTGCTCTCTTGCATGCCCTGCGTAGCTATAAGAAATACTTAAGTTGTTGGTCAAGACACTTTCCATCTGATGAAGGCAAATGCCTTCCCAGATGTAAAAAAGTAGAAAACATTACATTCAGTTGTAACTGCCAAAACAAACATTATTTAAACTATTATGGCCCCTGTTAAAAATGTTTATAATGTTATCTACTGTAAGTTGGTCCAACCAGCGCGCTGGGTCGAACGAATGCCTCCTCATCCGGAAGCTGACCGCGCAGACCCCGAGCAGCAGCCGAGAGGAGCCGAGAGCATCCGCGAAGCACACAAATTGGCGACGTCAGAGTTCCCATTAGCCGGCAAATCTAAATCTCGTCAGTCAAAATAATTTCCCTTTAGCGCAATACCGCTTCAATTGCGCCACTTAGGTGACAGACAAGAAGAGTATGTGACAGACAAGAATAGTCAATTCTAATGTCTAACACTTAATGTGGAGAAAGAGATGTCCTTTATAGGTTGATTGTGCGTTGATCTGTTGGTAATGCCTCGGGGTTCCGGTGGGCATGTAAATAAATGCATAATGCTGGGCTATACTTTCTGGCCTCACCCGGTTGCATAGCGACACTTATTGTTTAGGTGTCTTTTAATAAGCAGGTAGTCCTATAATTAGCTAAATCTGATCAATATGGACATAAACGTTAGTGAAGTCCAAACTGACGGGAGAGAGAGAGATCAGCTGCTGCTGACGAGTCGACACGCAGCTCCGCATGATCACATGCAGCGGTGAGTGCACAAAACACACACTTCAGGTTAGAATATCACACGTAGCTATTTTAATTACCTCTCAAACTACCTAAACTAGTTATAGATATGTTTAGTTTTACTGTCGGGTCACTCATTACTGATCCGTGAGCTGCATAATACTGGCATAATAGATTGACCGATCGGGCAACCAGCAGGTGAGGCTTCATTGCCCGAGCTAAATACTAGATGGCCCCGGGCAATCGGGCAGTCCTTAATGTCGAGCCCTGGTGGAGTATCGCGGCTGAGAAAAGATACGGCTGAGTGAGTGTTTCTCCGCGATCCCAACTTGTCTATTACCAACGTTCAGGGAGCTCTATGCTCAACACTAAAGGTCCCCCTCTGCGTTTGATAGTGACGCCAAGGGATCCTGGTGTGTGAGTAGCTCCACGGATTGGTCCATTTGTACCAATAGCTCCATTTGGGCCGTCGTTACGTCACTTGGTACCCGGAATAAACAAAAAATCTCCAACGAGGCGTTCTGGGGCAGCATAGACAGGTATTTTCTGTGTTAGAGTTTTACTCGCTATAGGGTGTACTTTGAGGGTTTTTGACTCTGCAGACCGTTTACATGCAGAAAAACCCACATAACACACAAGGGGAGGGGTAATAACCAGGAAAGCATGACATGGGACCTTTAATGTGTACTAAGCACCAGGCGCAGGTAGCCCATTGGAAAGCTGATAGGGTTGAGTCAAAAAAAAAGAAACCACTTGATCTTTTAAAGCAAATAAATATTTTGTAACTGTTATTGTAATAGATATAAGTCATGGTTGATGACCTTCCGGGTCTGTCCAGCCGAGGGCGCGTGTTGCTTGCCGCGGGTGCATAATACATAAGACTTGAAGCAAGCTAACATCGTCTCTGTTTCCTTTGTCTTATATTTTCCCCATATTAGGTGAGTTCATCCGTGAGAAACGTTATATATGTAGACTGACTGTGTATAATATTAATGTGAATAGTGATAGTTGTTAGAGGTATTTTTGGAGGGTTTCTCTAGGTTCTGTAATTGTTGTAGCTGTGTATGCTAGCTTTGCGAGCGCCGTTAGCTATGCTAGCGCAGCTAGCTATGATAGTGTAGTTTAGCTCCAAGAAGGGGAGTTTGGGTGTTAATTTGGATATGTATGTTTGTACTGTGCATTTAAAAAGTGACATCTTGTGTGTTAAATTGGATGTATGTTTGCAGTACGCGCATTGTTAGTGGTTGTTTTATATCAAGAATCCATGTTCTGTATTATACAGCGTGCTATGTGTACCATGTTGTTGGCGGGCATAATACATAAGACTTGAAGCAAGCTAACATCGTCTCTGTTTCCTTTGTCTTATATTTTCCCCATATTAGGGGCATAACATTTGGAGGCGCTGCTGGGAGATTTGATTTGAGGACCATCCCTGAGTTGTTAGTGGAATCTTCTGATCAATCATCCCCTTAAACAAGCCAGTCATCGGAGAAAGGAGCTTGGAAAGGCAGTCGAGGTCGTTTTCAGACAACGTTGGTAACCTGCATCCTGAAGTGTGAAAAGTCACCACTAGGGAGCAGCAAAAAAACCTAATTAAGTAAGATAAACCCTCATTTGCTATTTCTGCCCACTTCTCTGATACAATGGAGGCTGAATTGGAGAAGCTGCAGCTGGACATTACAGGTGCATTGTATACACTGACTGTAGAACAACTGATTAAAGTGTGCAATGAACTGGAGATTTCAGGACCGGATAATGTGCATGTGACTGGTAAATCTCGCAGTCAATTAATTTCTCATGTCACAGAGCATAATGAACGTGAAGAAATGGCCGAGCTAGAGGATGAAGGCATGTCCGAACTTCTTAATGTGCAGGATATCATAGACAAAGCCAAAATTACAACAAATGTACATGACAGTGTCAAAAGGGAAGATCTCCAGAAGGAGGTAGAGGCACTAAGGTTGTCATTACAAGAAAAAGAAAATGCAATGCATGACCTAATGAACACAAGCATGAACCACCCTGCCGGGTTCAGCCCCCCAGAAAGACATCTGGCCCAAGTACTCCCCAGTAGTTCTATGTGGCGCAAAGATCTTAAGATCGCAGGCCAAATAGGCGAGCCAGGACAAAAAGATAGGCTCACATTTTCTAGTCTGGCCAGACAAATTGAAAATGGCTTTAGTAAGGGCTACCCAGAGTCAGAGATCATTGATGCTGTAATCCGTGCCATCACACCAGGCCTGCAGTTACGGAGTTACCTTGAAGGGAAGGAAAACCTTACACTGCATGCCCTTCGCCGAATTCTCAGGTCTCATTACCAGGAGAAAGGTGCCACAGAGTTATACAAACAACTCACCTCTGAGGTTCAGAGTAGTAAAGAAACGCCTCAAAACTTCCTGATTAGAACTATGGACATGAGACAGAAAATCCTGTTTGCTTCTCAAGAAGCCGAGTCAAACCTAAAATATGACCCAGCACTAGTCCAGAGTCTCTTATACTGTCCTGACTGGTCTACAGAATGACAATATTAAAAGTGACCTGCAGCCTCTCCTCATGCAGATAAGTACTTCGGATGAGCTGCTGCTGGAGAAAGTGAACATTGCGTACACCAATGAAAAAGAGAGACAGGATAAAAAGAAACTTGCTGCCCCATCACGAGTAACAAATGTGAATACAGTCAAGTCCACTGAAGTTCCGGTGGAAATGAAAAGCACCAGCCAGCAAAACACAGTTACTCTGCCCACTGATCTGCTGTCAGAAATCAAAGGAATGCGCTCTGACATGGTGCTGTTGCAAGCCCTAAGAGCTGAGGTCTCCCAAATCAGAGAAACGATCCAAACGGCCACATCTGCACCCCCACAGCATCCCTCACCAAGCAGAGAACCAGCTAATATTTCCGCCCCTTATCCTGTGTTTTCACCCCAACAACCCTCTCCCTATAGGGCTGAATTCAATGCCAACAGCGTGTACCACCAGCAGCCACCAGCAGCAGTGCAGGAGTACCGACCGGCATTCCACCCGGCACGAGTAAGAGAAACGGCTCAGTTTCAACAAGGGTATGCACCGCAGCGATACTACCCAGCACCACGCCCCCGACCTAGGTGTGTTTCCTGTACTCATGCAGGCGAAGAGTACTGTCAGCATTGCTTTAGGTGTGGAAGCAGTGAACATTTCAGAGCAGGTTGTAAGGCACAGAGGGTAGAGGGACCCACTAGGCGGAGCCCTTTAAACTAAGAGGGGTTGCTCCCATGGGACATGCAGCAACCGGCCACACAGATAAGTCCCAATCTTGTGCAAATTGCAATGAAGAGAAAAAGAGTAGGGAACTACAATACTGTTCAACTTGCAAAATTACACTGTATTGTTCTAAAGAATGTCAGGAGAACCATTGGCCTACACACAAAAGGCATTGTAAGACATACACATGTTCAGGTATTAAGAAAGCGACACAGTCACATGACAAATCCAAGCACAAACAAAATATTGCAAAAGAAAAAACAGCTACTGTGAGAGAGTTAGTAGGGAAAAAGTGCCTCATCAGGTGTTTCCTACACGAACAGAAAACTCAGGCCCTCTGGGATACAGGCTCACAAATTTGTGCTATAGATGAGGTATGGAAAGAAAGCCATCTAACTGATGTACCGCTAAGAGATGTAGCAGAGCTTATTGACCCTATAGACTCTTTACAAATTGAAGCGGCCAATGGTACAGAAATGCCATTTGTTGGTTGGCTTGAAGTGTCCTTTAAACTTACTGCAAGTGATACCGAGTTGCTAATACCCATGCTAGTGCTAAAAGGTAACCAACAGCAGTGTCCCATTATTGGCTTTAATGTAATTGAGCACCTTGTGATAGCCAGTCAGCCAGGCCAGAAAAGACATGGGGATAAAGAGAAGCTTGTACAGGCAGTAAAAATTGCCTTTCCTCATCTTCGAAAAAACAAAGCAAAAGCCTTTATTAATGCTGTGAGTGTAGGACAGACATGTGACTATAACCAGGGGTGCACATAAGTGGTACGCAGGTACGCATGCGCGGCAACAATCTGAAATGCGTACCGTCACTTGTGTCACAAAGCGCATTTGCGTACCGATGTATATGTGAAGCTTTTCCAGAAGGCGGTTAGATCATCGGACGACGGAGTTGGTCTCCGTGTGCACAGACAGGGCTGCTGTTAACGTCGGCCTGTACAGCAGCACTGCGCTAAAACAGCTGATCACAACGTTCACACGCTCTGTGGTCACGAAGCTCTGCACTCTACTACTACCCCCCCCCCCCCCCCCCCCCCGTTGACATTCGAGATACAGAGGGCTTCATCATACTCCACTAGCACCCCCACCCGCTGACATTCGCGATACAGAGGGCTTCATGGGAACTTTGAGGGGAGCCGGAAGTTGGAGTACCAAACACTGACTCCAGGTACTCATCTGAGTACCTCACTGAGAAAGTTGTGTGCACCCCTGACTATAACGTAAGAACAGCAAATGAGAGAGTTAGTGTGCCTAAACGTAACTCCATTCAACTCGAGTGTCGAGTACAGGCTCCATTTTTCAAAGAGGATAAAACTCTGGTTTTTGAGCCAAATGAGAACCCACAATGGCCTGAAGGAGTAGAGTTTTGTGATACTCTTGTGTCCGTGAAGGCAGATACAGTCCCAAGAATTATTGTTAGTGTGCAAAACACAACAAATCATGACATTACGATGGCAGCAAGAACTATTATTGGAACTGTACAGTCAGTCAGATCAGTATATCCTGCAAACATATTTAAAACAGACCAAAAACCTGCTGCATCAATCCACCATGTCAACGCCCAGATCTCCAGTGAAAGCCCCCCTGTGCATGAGCAGTGGGATCCTCCTGTGGATTTGACTCACCTTGATGAACACCAGAGACAAATAGTCAGTCAGATGCTAAGAGAAGAATCAGACTCATTTTCCAAGTCTGATGACGACATAGGCTGTGTGGAAAACTTGCAAATGAAGATTTCACTACAAGATGCTGAGCCAGTGTCAAGAGCCTACCGCTCTGTTCCAAAACCCTTATACAAGGAGATGAAAGATTACTTACTGGACTTGATAGCACAAGGGTGGGTTGAAAAGTCCATGTCTTCCTACTCCTCTCCAATCGTCTGCGTAAGAAAAAAGGACGGAACTCTACGTTTATGTATTGACTACAGGGAGCTCAACAGGAAAACCCACTCAGATCGCCATCCCATCCCCAGAGTACAGGACATTATGGATAACCTGGGAGGAAACACACTCTTTTCACTGCTGGACCAGGGTAAGGCATACCACCAGGGTTTCATGGCCAAAGACAGTAGACACCTAACAGCCTTTGTGACCCCCTGGGGCCTTTATGAGTGGGTACGAATCCCGTTTGGACTCATGAATGCCCCTGCAGCATTCCAGCGCTGCATGGAAGAGTGCTTGGAGGGCTTAAGGGATGAAATATGTGTGCCATATCTTGATGATGTTCTTGTGTTTAGCAGGACATTTGAGGATCATATCAATGCTGTGAGAAGGGTGCTGCAACGGCTGAGGGAGCATGGGATAAAACTAAAGCCCAGAAAGTGTGACCTGTTTAAAACACAAGTACGTTACCTTGGAAGAATTGTGTCTGCTGAGGGAAATAGAGTGGACCCTGCCGATACTGCTGCAGTAACGGCCCTGAAAAACAAACACCCAGGAACTATCGGTGAGTTAAGAGCAATAATGGGACTATTAAGTTATTACAGGCAGTATATCAAAGATTTTTCACGTATTGCCTGTCCCTTGTATGACCTGCTTAAAGCACCTACAGAAACTGAAATGCTGAAAAAAACGAAAACAAAAAGAAACAGTAGAGGAGTTTCATCCAACACACCCATCAAATGGACTGACATGCATCAGTTAATATTGGAACAGTTGATAGACTGTCTCTCGCAGCCTCCTGTTCTAGGTTTCCCAGAGTTTTCACAGCCATTTGTCCTCCATACCGATGCTTCCAACCAGGGATTGGGGGCAGTATTGTACCAAAAGCAAAATGGAAAGCTTCGTGTGATTGCTTATGGTTCACGTACTTTAACAACAGCAGAGAAAAATTACAATCTACACTCAGGCAAATTAGAGTTTCTTGCCCTCAAATGGGCAATCACAGAAAAATTCCGTGATTACCTATACTATGCACCATTCTTCACCGTCTACAGTGACAATAACCCACTTACATATGTACTGTCCACTGCCAAACTGAATGCAACAGGTTGTCGATGGGTAGCAGAACTGGCAGACATCCATTTCATAATTAAATACCGTCCTGGTAAGGAAAACATTGATGCTGACAGTCTGTCCAGAATGCCTTTGGACGTGGAAGTATTCA
Source organism: Notothenia rossii (assembly GCF_949606895.1). Classification (NCBI taxonomy): domain Eukaryota; kingdom Metazoa; phylum Chordata; class Actinopteri; order Perciformes; family Nototheniidae; genus Notothenia; species Notothenia rossii. The sequence continues at coordinate 66,014,895 of NC_136903.1, read as the reverse complement.
TGGATGAGTGTACAGAGGAAATGTCATATGATGTGATTGGAGCAGCTACACAAGCAGTGGAGAACCAGGATGAATCCAGTGTGTCATGGTCCATGGGTGTCTCATTAAGTTGTGCAGCATTAACTGTAGACGCATCCATCATTCCATTGACAATAGGACAGATCAAACATGACCAAAGAAATGATCCTAATGTTGGAGCAGTGATTCAGTACAAGCTGGCAGAAAAGAAGCCATCAGGCTCAGAACTCAAACAACTCAGTTCACAAATCTTATGTCTGCTAAGAGAGTGGGATGAATGAGAGTGGAGTGTTGTACAGGAAAACTTCAAACAGAACACAGCTTGTGCTTCCAGAAAAGCACAAAAGTACAGTATTAAAGGAGCTCCATGATGAAATGGGCCATCAAGGTGCAGACAGGACTACATCTTTGGTACGGGACCGGTTTTACTGGCCCTACATGCAACGAGAAATCGAAGATTATGTCATGAGGAGATGTGTGTGCCTCAAGCACAAGAAACCAAGCCGTCAGACAAGAGCGCCACTGACGAACATTGTCACCACTCAACCGTTTGAGCTTGTCTCAATTGATTTCTTGCACCTTGACAAATGTAAGGGTGGTTATGAATATATTCTTGTAATTGTTGACCACTTTACACGTTTTGCCCAGGCCTACGCCACGACTTCCAAATCAGGAAAAACAGTTGCAGAAAAAATCTTTAACGACTATGTGCTGAGATTCGGCTTTCCGACAAGAATACACCATGATCAGGGTGGTGAATTTGAAAACCAATTGTTCACACAATTGAAAAAGTACTGTGGAGTTGCTGGGTCGAGAACCACTCCCTACCACCCACAAGGAAACGGACAGGTCGAGCGGTTTAACCGAACATTACTCCAGATGTTAAAGACCCTCACAGAGAGACAAAAGACTAACTGGAAAGACTCACTAAATAAACTGATTTACTCCTACAACTGTACTCGTAGTGATGTAACAGGTTTCTCACCCTTCAACCTGTTGTACGGACGCTCTCCACGGTTGCCAGTTGATATGCTGTTCGACTTGACCGTGGAGCAAGGGGACAGTAATCATCATCGTTACATGGAAAAGTGGAGGCAGGGCATGGAGGAGGCATACGAGATCACAAGAGAAAATGCTCACAAAGCTGCTATGAGAAGCAAGACACATTATGGCAGTAAGGTGAGAAGCTCAGTATTACAGCCTGGTGATCGTGTATTAATCAGGAACATGACACCTCGCGGTGGTCCTGGCAAACTGAGAAATCACTGGGAAGATGCTATTCACACAGTTGTGCGTCAAGTGAGTCAAGATATCCCTGTTTATGAACTCAGACCTGAGAGAGGGACAGGGAGATCAAGGGTTTTACATCGTAATCTTCTCCTCCCATGTGACAACCTGCCGCTGGAAACTCAAGTACAGCCACGTGCAAAGAGAAAGAGTGTGGAGAGAAATGAGGAAGCGGAGCAAACAGGGGATGAGGAAGAGGATGATGAGTATTATCTAGCACCACTTAAGCAGCAATCAAATCCATGCCCACCTGAGACAGTGAATCCTGCGTGCACTAGTACACCTGTGGAGCTTGAATGCATACACTCTGAGGAAAACCTGTCAGCTGAGCCAGAGAAAGAACAAGAAATGGCACACGAAGTTGGGTACTTGCCGGAGGGGGAGGACAGCTACGTTGAGGACAGCTATGTTGAGGATCTACCTGTGGAGAATGACAGCTACGTTGAAAACAGCTGCGTTGAGGATCTACCTGTGGAGAATGACAGCTACGTTGAGGATCTACCTGTGGAGAATGCTGTCCCATCACCTGCTCAAAGTGACCCCAGTAGTAAGGAGCTTCAAGGGCATCGACGACAATGCAGACGACCAAAGGTCTTCACATATGATAGGCTTGGCTCACCAGCCTGCTACAACATAAAAGCACCACCTCTGCATACAAACTTAAAGGTGCCATGGACACACACTGTACCGCCATACCACTTTCAGCAGTACTATGGATATGAGGGTAGTGACATTGCACACCATTGAACTGAGTAAATGCACATACATTACACTCAAAGAACACATAAAAAGGAAAATGGACGGCAGAGGTCACATTCAAAGTGATTGTTGACATGAGATACATTTATGGGCTGTGTTTTCACACAATATATCATTACATGACACTGTTACAGTCAATCATATCTCACTCACCTGTTTTAAAGGAGTGTAGTTCACTTGGACATGCTGCACAGGCAGAACTGTTAACAAGGTAGCAACGGACTATGTTGAAACTATGTGTGACAAAGGAGGTCAAAAACAAATGTATGAAAAGAGTTCCAGACTGTAACATTGCACTTTATAGGTAAATGTACTAAAGATGTTTAGCCTGAAATAATGCATATTCGAGACCGTTTCTTCTGGCCACATATGCAGCAAGAAGTAGAGCACTCACACACACAACATACATTCAGGGACTGTAAAAAACAAAAACAAACGGAGAGCTTGTGAACATATGTTTGTCATACAATGATGGACTTTCTACTAAGCCAAGGGCTTAAATGTGTAAATTGAGTGTGTGCACTTTTGCCAGACTGAACAGTGAGCGTGGTATGTGTTTAATAAATGTTATAGATGTTGCTGACATGTAGGCATAATATTGTGGATTAGAATGTCGGGACGACATCTGTTTTGAAGGGGAGTGTGTAATAGATATAAGTCATGGTTGATGACCTTCCGGGTCTGTCCAGCAGAGGGCGCGTGTTGCTTGCCGCGGGTGCATAATACATAAGACTTGAAGCAAGCTAACATCGTCTCTGTTTCCTTTGTCTTATATTTTCCCCATATTAGGTGAGTTCATCCGTGAGAAACTTTATATATGTAGACTGACTGTGTATAATATTAATGTGAATAGTGATAGTTGTTAGAGGTATTTTTGGAGGGTTTCTCTAGGTTCTGTAATTGTTGTAGCTGTGTATGCTAGCTTTGCGAGCGCCGTTAGCTATGCTAGCGCAGCTAGCTATGATAGTGTAGTTTAGCTCCAAGAAGGGGAGTTTGGGTGTTAATTTGGATATGTATGTTTGTACTGTGCATTTAAAAAGTGACATCTTGTGTGTTAAATTGGATGTATGTTTGCAGTACGCGCATTGTTAGTGGTTGTTTTATATCAAGAATCCATGTTCTGTATTATACAGCGTGCTATGTGTACCATGTTGTTGGCGGGCATAATACATAAGACTTGAAGCAAGCTAACATCGTCTCTGTTTCCTTTGTCTTATATTTTCCCCATATTAGGGGCATAACATTATGTTAATGTTATGTTCATTTAATTTTTAGTTCAACGACTTGTTTACATGCTGCTGAGACACAACACTTTCCCAAATTGGGATCAATAAAGTAAATATAATCTAACCTAATTAGTCGATAAGGAAGAGATTTAATCTATCATCATCATCATTACATCATCATGCTCCAACACTAGACCTCACTGAAAGCTATTTCTACTGTATGAAGCGCAGCAAATCTTTAAATTGGAGAAACTACAGTGGCTGTTGCTTGAAATGACACCTATGGAATAAAAATGTCAATCAATCATAATCATGAAATTTTACATGGGTCTATATTTTTCTTAAGATATTAATTTATCAGGAAGTATAATCATTTCCATCACTGCACAATTGCTGCTACAGTATGTGCATAATTTCGCCAGAGAAAATCTGAAGGCCTTCATACGCCTCCACGCATCACTGGAGAAAAAAAGTCTTGATGAACAGAGTCTTTATTGCTAACTGTCACACTGTGGATTTGAGACAAAGAGCGATCCTGATACCAGTTTGTGTAAGACTTCAAAAAAGAAAGAAGCCTCCACTCACTCAGATCTCAGAAACTCAACGTGGGGTTTCTTCTCTCCAATGTTTCAACACTGTTTTATTTTTGAAGCTGCAGCCCCTCAGCCACGCCTGCAGCTGAGAAGAAGGGCTGCACAATTAATTCATCGTTATAGCGATATCAACATTTGTCATGGACTCATCGCAAAGACTGCTCGAACTGCGATAAATGATAGCTTACATGTGCCAAGCATTCATGCTCTTCTTGTTAATATATTTGGCCAATCAGATGAAGCCTTAGTGCTCTAGAGATGTCCCGTCCCCCCATATAGAAGTCAGGCTATTGGCCGAGCCTGTAAAGCCAATGTTAGCGGAACATAGTGAAGGGAGAGAGACGAGTGATACAAAATAAATAAATAAATAAATAAAAGACAGCTCTTCTGTTATTGGGAAGTATGTTTGTTTCAAGAAAGATTACATTTTATAACAGGTTTTCCAATTAGTCATGACGAACACTTGCGGCAACCACCAGAGGAAACAGGAGGCAGCCTCTGAGCCGCGGCTAAAACCATAAATGCTGCTACAGTATAGACTCCGAGCTCTACACACAACACTTAATTCATATTCTGAATTATTATGAAGTAGAGAGAGACGCCCCAGTCACCGGCCGATTGAAAAAGTTGAACTGTTTTTTACTACAGGCACAGCCGTAGTGCCGAATGATCGCAGGTGTACATTGACAACATTGGACTTGAGCACGTAGAAAAACCAGTGTGTAAACCGCCCAAAAAAATTCTCCTGAGGAAAAAGGGTGGTTCCGGTGCACTCAGGCACACACTTTGAAACACAAATGATTATGTTTAGAGGAAAAATATATATTAGGGATGTCCCGATTACCTTGATTTGATTTGATTACACTTAAGGTAAAGCTTTCTATACAATTGTCCTATCACCTGAGGATTTCAGTAAGCTCTTATTACACTTGTTTGGTTCAATGTGGCCACATTTCTATTCTACACCAGCAGGTAGAAAAGCAAGAATACAACAAATCAGAATCAATTTACACAGTAATTCCTCGATCAACTTTTACTCAGTGTGATCATCATAACAATCCTGAGGGAAATCAGCAAGGAAAAGTGTTTCTATTGCAACAATAATCACTGTATCAGTATCAATTTCAGAAAATGTCTAGCACACTTGAATCTAACTTTTGATTATGATGTCAAGACATTTTCAAAATGGAAATTCAATACAGAAAACAGTTTATTGTCTAGTTTCTGCAAGAGGGTTGATTCTTAAAGGGGCCCTATTATGTTTTTGGGGGTGAAACCTAGGGGATGGGGATTAGATATGCAGGCATTTAGTCACATGCTGTTAAGGGTTTTTGGGGTTTTCCCTTTCCTGTAGTGTGTTATAGGCTCTGTAGATGTAAATGGTCTGTAAAGGCAAAAACCCCAGGGCTTTCTCATAAAAATCATGAAAATGTTCTTCCTAATTTTCTATAAACCAGGTTTGGTGGTATATTTACAAATAAGAAGAGAGAAGGATAAGAAGTACAATCTAAAAAACTAAAATGAAGTAATAAAACCGGAAGATAAAGATTGATGGGATCATGTCCAGTATGATGCATATATTTTCCGCACTGCTGCCAGGTGTCTAAAGCATTTTTACTGAAAAAAAACATGATTGAAATAATCCCAATCTTTTTCCCATGACATCTGATGTATTTTGTCACTTTTGGATAGGAAGAGAGATGGGAATGTAGACCTTGAATAGTTTGCCTCTGGGGCATATTAATTACCGAAACAGCAAAATGCAGTTGGCAGCTGTGATTTATTTATAACCCAGATATGTGGTAAATCTTGCAAAGACATGATATTATGCAATAGCTGAGGGTGGCTGTTTGATTTCCCTTTGCTGAGAACCCTGAGGAAACACAGGTGCAATTCATCTCCTAAAATATCAACTTTATGACAACTACACAAGAGAGCAGCTCTATTTCTGTACAGAAATGTTAGGACATGCAAACAAGGCATATTACTACCAAGGCCAGAGCTGGGATTTTCCAACACAGCAGATATGATTCCTTTGTTTTGAAGATAGTGTAAGTCATTTGGAAGACAAGGTTGAGGAAAAGAGAGTGCAGGGAGCTGAAGAAATAGGCCAATCCCAATTGTGTTGTTTACTTGCAATGCACTGGATGCTTTTTGTGCAGGCTAATGGAGGGCTAAGATCACTGAGCTGCATCTAACAGGAGATAAATGGACTGAAATGTGAGAACAAGAAGAGCGGAGGGAGAAATCTAATGTTGCTTACACAGGATGAAGATGCTCAAAGGGGGAGTCGGAGGGGTATACAAAATGTTGACTTCTCTTTCACTGACATGACTGATTCAATGACTAAATTTTTCACTATAATGATGAAACAAACTCCCCTATATTCCTCCGTTCCCAGCCTTCGTCGACTCTACACAGTCTTATCCTTTATTCACAGAGGGCTCCTATTCTTGTTTAGGCTCTCCTTTTGAGGAGAAGAAGCGACATCTCTACTTGGTATTCATCACCACTACCAGGTCTCCTCCCTACAAAGCTTTCAATTCCTGCCCATCATCACATGCACACCTTGGGGCCCTGGATTGAACATGATTCAGAGGACTGGCTTGAATTTTGAATCTACAGGTTAAGATATATCCAAGCGTCCTGGTGTCTCGAAGCCTCTGAAGGGCGGCCCTCTCTCACTATCTCCCCTTCTGTGAGGCTGGTTAATGGTCCAGTAAAAAGATGGCATGATGTGAACCATCTCCAGCCTCCTGTTGACTCTAAGCGCTGAATGGTAATGATGCATAGCATATACTTCATATAGCGGGTCAAATATGTTTCTTTTTTAAGAATATGAGCTACAATAACAGCTTCACACAGCTGGAATGTAAAGACAGACTATGTCACAAGCCATCAATGTCAAGCGTGTCCTAGAAAGTGTCTGTGTTAAGGGAGGGGGGGGGGGTCACAGTCGATACAGCAGGCTGCTACTTCTCAGACACATTGATTGATTTACTGTATCTGTTGAGCTAGACCTGCCTGTCTGTCAGGATTAAGGAATGTGTGTCTTATCAAACCTGTACCCGTGAGAGACGTGTCTGCAACAGTCTCTGGAAGCTGCAACACATGGAAAACTAGGGCATTTAAGTAAGAATAATCAGTATGGAGGTAAAGTCTGCATGAGATTGTTCAAAATCATAGGAACAATTAATACACAGCAGCAACATAAACAGGTATTTGCGGTGTTGGTCTCAATTTGACCTCAAATCTCTTATGAAACCTTGTACATGCACTGTTGGGGAAAATAAACAAAACATGTAACAGCCACCTTCGCAAACAATACACAAACTTCAAATCTCCTGCACCTGATACGAAATGCCTAAGTCCCAGGTGACTCCAGGGAGGAAATCAAGAAAGTCTCTTCTGAGTACAGTTTGTATCTGAAAGAAGACACAGAATGGCCTGCTTATGTGAGAACTCTGCATCTTTTACTTATTTTTGAAGCACAGAAGGGCTACAACAAAGGACTGTAAGAGAATGATGGGTGAAGTTTGGGGAGACAATGGGCAACAGGCTAACAAACAGCTACTTGTATTCCCAATGTCAACATATCGTAAACAGATCACAAAATATAAAACCATAAACAGAAACAGACTCCCACTAAACAGTTTGTGTTATTAAATACATAGAAAATAGTTGGAAAATGTCAGCATGTTGGATAAAAATACCAAAATCGAGTTCAACTTTCCAGAGTTTTGCCAATTAATTTTAATAGTGACCTGCAGAGGCTGTCCCACAGAGCTTAAATACATTCAATACGTTCACCCAAAACTGACTGTAAGATGGTACTAGCCTACATTTAGCTGGAAAAAGAAAACCAATATGATATTCACATTAGATTAAGACAATAAAAATAAAATGTGTATATCACACCCAAATGTAAACCACATGCTGTGCCTTCCTAAAATACAAACCACAAATCATTCATTCACAAATTACAAGCAATAATCCACTGTTGCATTGATTTCTTTGAATTATACATAATGGTTTTTATTATGTCTTTCCTCATGTTTACGTGTTCATTTCATCTCTTAAAGAATGTGCATTATATTTTGTTTTGGTGTATCAGTGTATTGCCTTGTTGGCTTTACATTGCGAAGTATGCAGCACTATTGCAAAGTGTATTCCTCAATAAAGTATATCTTATGTGACGTTACCAGCTTACATTGATCGAATACCTAATGCATGTATCAGATAAATACATGACTTACACACTATCCCTCAATTCCTCTATTCCCTAAATAGTCAAACAAAGCTAATATCTCAGAGGATAATAGCCTATGATATATCCAAGGTAACAAACCAGACCATAGCATGCAAACAGTAAACAGGTGGCTTGACCCAATGGTGGGTCTGTATGTACTCATTAATAACCACTGACAAGGTCAGCACATTAACTGTAAAGAGACACAAACTACAGCCAGAACAATATGAACCGCATAATTAGGCAATATAGCCTCAACAACAGCATTAACATCCACCCAGTTTATAGACGGTGCCACGGCGGGCTGCTTTGCCCGGCTGGCATGTAGGCTACTGCACGTTTCCTCCAGGGAGTGCTGTTTGTCCAGAAACACAAATTTAAAGAAAAGTATTTTAGAAAGAAAAATAAAAGGACATTCCATGTGATCGATAATATTCTACAAAAAGGAATAGCTTAAATAATATGGCTTACTAAACTCAGCTTTCATGGCATCATGGCAACATTTATAAACTTACTGTTTTACAACTGTTTCTTTTCACAAATGTGTGTGTATGTATATGAACAACATATTTATCATTTGTACAACATTTCTTGTTTTCAAAGAAACATTGATACAATTCAGTCAAGGATAGAAAGTAAAATTGGATGGTAATTTACACGTTTTTAACGTAAATTCATTACCACATGTTTGATTGCTCTGTGATGGAAACCTCACAATATGGTAATTCTGATCTCCATTTTTAAGAAAGGAAGACACTTTTAACTGTTCATATACACATAGACATATCATTATTATAATCTTTAGGATTTTGGTTCATTTGGTTGATGGAGAACCCATTTGTTTGGTTGTTATGTATACACAGTATACAAGGAAAAAATATCAAATGTATCTTTTTAACCTGCACTGACGAGCAAATGTTTTGTTTTTGTTTTTGTGTGTAGGTCGGAGCATTTTCTTGCTGGTTCTATAGGCTACTCTACAGAAAGACTTCACTTTATCATGCATGTGTGGAATATTTGTACATGCATAATTGATTGAATTATATACTGCAAGCTTGTGAGTGTTAACAGCTGTTCCATAACCTATACAGTAAATGAACCTTACAGACACCTTCTGGGTTTATTTCTTCGACTTAGACCTTTTTTTTCATTGTGAAAATGAGTGTTGAATTTATTGTGGTTATTTTCAGGAACAGACCTCTCTGAATCCTAACAACTCTTTTGTGAAACCAAAGACAAACGTACTCAGAAGTGCAGATGAGTGGTTGACAGCTCACAGATCCTGTGAGACCTGCAGCAGATGTTGGTAGAGCGGGGTCTTCTTCCAAAGCTGCGGGTGGGCATGGGCACTCACTCACCATGTAATGCCATAGGTAGTGTAGGCTGAAATTTTCCTCAGCTTAAGTCCCCACACACGCAACAAAAAAGCAACTGGCCACCTTTTGAAATGTCTTTGATGCAGAAACAGCAATAAGAATCTTTGTCAATGCTATTTAGACTTAGACACCTTTAGGTGAAATGTGTCAACAACACAGCCAATTTAAACGTATTCAAATGGGTTAAGTGAATTGCTCCAGAAAATTCTGAGAAATTGAGGTATAAAAATCACAGACATTCAGGTGCTTCTGGGATACGTTTTTTTGGATAAGAAAAGGGTTTTGCAGTTATTGGGGATACAAATATTTGCTAAAGACCCACTCTGCAATAACAGCACGTTTGCATGTTAAATGCCTGAACAAATGTCAAAGAGATGTCTTATTGGTCAATCTTGGTTGCACTTTTAGTAAGATTATCAATTGTGAAGCCTGTCAGATGTGATAATCCCATGTACTAATAGCAGCAGTCACATTGGGACACTTTAGTCTGAACTCAAAATCGGCCAATAACAGGTTTCAGCAATTTCACAGCGATTCTCTTTCGTGCCAAAATTGCAGTGCAAAGAAGCGTTCATTTAGAATTTGTTACAAAATGGAATTCGATTTCAGACCTCAACCCAACCCTGGTTAAGATTAACATAACGTTTCAGATAGAGTAATACTTCAGCTGTTAGTAGATCCTGACAAACAGAGGGTCAAACTAAATAATTGTATCTTTTGGAAAACCAGAAATCACAAATTCCCCACATACGATACGGCATACAACTGAAAACAGTGCTCACTTGTCTGAAGTCCACAGCCTATCTCAGGTCTTTACAAGAGTGTAATTGCTATGTGACACATTGGAAGACAGCTCAACAATGCAATCTCAAATGAGATAATCTGAATGCAAAATAAAGGGCCATTGTCAGGGAAGAAAGATGTCTTTCCTGAAAATCATACTGCCTCTCTTTCTGCATTCATGTCACATTTCAAACATCTCTCTGCTGTGACTTCACAAGTTGCCCTGAACACTGCAACAAGTCTTCAGGGGCAGGAGAGAAGGATGTCACTGACATTACAAAGTGCAAAGCTTGACTGCTAATAAGACTCTTTTGTTCTACCAGAGGCAAATATAACAACTTATTTCTAGTACTTAAAAACATGGCACTGTTTCTGATTAAGACTATATGTTCTTGTTTTGTGTAACTGAATGGACCGACAATAATTCCCCATTTACATATTTTTGTTTACCAAGTACTGTGTAATTGTACGGCATTGTTTTGGTTTACATTGTACAGTCTGTTAGATTGCCCTTCCGAAACATTTCTAATAATCTCTGTTCTTATTAATGGGATTGTTTTAATGCTGCTCGAAGCCTCATCCCACAGCAGGAAGTAGACATCTCCACTGACCACTTAATCAGGTGTTAATTAACTGACACAACCTCAGAAACCATTTCTGATTACTTTTCTTTTCCCATCCATTGCCCATTATGTCTAGCAGAGATTTGCTCAGAAATCCATTTGCAAGATGGAACAATATTCAGTCAATATCTCAAGTGATAACTAAACAAGGAAATGTTTGTGTCTGGAAATCAATTCCATTTTAAAATGTGAGCGCCACTTATTAAACTGCCATCCAATTTGCTGTGATGAGTGTAAACGTTTAACTAGACAAGCACATAAACTCAAGCCCTGCGTCCAAATGCACAACAATAATGTTTGTGAGTATGAAAAGTGGTTCTTATGCAGCGAAGTGTGGATGATGAGATATGCATACATTCATGAACAGGTGTAGTGTGTTCCCCAAAAAAACTTGAAATGGTCCTTCGGCACAAAGTGACTGAAAATCACATTACATTTTCAAATATATGAAATAGTCACTCTTAGGGCTCTGTTACTACGACCTTGTATCCACAATCACTGGAACACTTAAAATAAAGGATATCTAAAAACAGAACTGTCCTAATTTAAATGTTGAATTAATGAAAATACATATAAAATACAAAGACACATTTTAACCAAACTCGCACAGAACAGTCCTTCAGTTCTCACAACACCATTGTAGAAAGATCAGCTTGACTCAGGCCAGTTTGCTATAGAAAATACTGTAGTTTAAATTATCATTTGATATATAAATAAAACAAGACTAAGAGAGGGCAACCATTCAAGTGGATCCAGGAGGCTGTCACATAAGTTAGCAGCTAACATCAAACATGATAACAATGACAATCTTAAAATGCTATGTTTAGCAAGTATAATGTTCACATGAAAACGCCTCTAGTTGGACTCCTTTGTTTGATCCCGTAACATTTTGACATCACTACGTAACACCCACACTTCTATTGGCTAGACCTCCAACACATTGTACGTGATAGGCTAGGGGTGGAACATCCTTATGCGGTTGACCAATCACAACAGAGCCGACCAGCTAACCAATCAGAGCAGACTGGGCTCTGGTTTCAGACAGAGGGTGAAAAGAGGTGCTGCAGCTCATGAACATTAAAGCATGAAAACATGTCACAGCAGAGGCATGAAACACCTTTATTATGAACCTTAAAATGAGCATAACCTATTATGCCCTTTTATATATTGTTGTTTCTGATAGGATCTTGAATGTCAAAATGTCAACCAATCAGAAAGGGAGTTATGTCAAACTAACTACTGAAAACACACTGCGAAAGGGTAAAGTTACCATAATTAGACCATCATTTACTAAATAAATATCATTCTCATGAGGCCATGAACCCATTAGGGATAACGTTTTTATATCAATAGATAAGAAGGGTCATTGTATTCTACTGAAGGAGACTTGTTTACAACCGCACCTAATTTTGCAACCAGAAGCACTTTTGGCTTGACTTGTCAACAACGCATTTAAACTGTATTAATTTATATCTACCTATCCCTCACTCTCTATTTACATACATATCAATAATCATGTTTGCATGACATAAGAGAACACTACTCAGGCACAAATCGATCAAACTTCCCAACAAGACAACAATATGTCTTGAATGGTCTGTGTAAATGCCAGTAATATCTAAACACTCCACATGGTACTGCAGCTGCTTTCTCTTGCTAATCATATAAACAATTACAGCAAAATGTACATAAGCACCGCCTTACTCACATTACTGTCTTTATTACATGGCAGGTGCATTTTCCATATGCGTGTAAACATGATCTGTGGCCCTGAAACTGCTGTGCCATCATAACAGCCAAATGGAGTAGCGCAGGGGATGAAAAATGTTGTCAAAGAAAAATGGAAACCAATATGCTCCGCAAAATGGTATCCTTTCATGCGTTTGTCAGTCCAATCAGACTGCACGATGTACAAATGAAGTCCATAAAGGAACATGACATCCACAAATCTCCTTCAATTGCGAACATGTGTTGCAACGAACATAGATAGTCATACATCAACAAGAGCTACCAAAATGCAAAAAGACAAAACTTTTTTTTTTAAATAAAAACTTTCTTAAACCACAGACCTGACATTATCATTTGGGATCTCAAGGTGTCTACTGAACAATATGTAAATGTGTTAATTTCAAAATCCTTTCATCCTTTTTTTTAAGGATTTTACACTTTCTGATAATGAAATTATATTAGGTAAAACCAGTTGTTCTCTTCCACTTATCTCTCCTTCACAGTAGACCTTTCGGGCTTACAAAGTACCCAGCAGGAGAACAAAGGAAGAGGAAACTAATCAATGTAATTGAACACTTTGTGGTCACTGCGATACAATTCTCTAATGTTAAAAAGGGATAACATGGAGAAGCATCATCCGGCACTAACATGATCCGACATTAGTGGTGCTAATTTGTGGGGGTTACAAAATGTTATTATATGAAGTTTCCGGGTATGAAACGTGAAGAATGCAACAAAAAGAGACTCTATTATTTGGCAATCCTTGTTGTCATGATGCTGAATTTAAAAGATTGTTTCACACTTCTGATTAAACAATATCTTCGTGTCATAAATTATAATTGAACTGTGTCTGTGGGTATGTTTGGCTGAAAGATGGTTAAAATTATGATCATTTTTGTTTTCACTTCGTACTGGATTGATGGAGATGATGAGCTGTTTGTGTGTGTGTGCGTGTGCGTGTGCGTGTGCGTGTGTGTGTGTGTGTGTGTGTGTGTGTGTGTGTGTGCGTGTGCGTGTGCGTGTGCGTGTGTGTGTGTGTGTGTGTGTGTGTGTGTGTGTGTGTGTGTGTGTGTGTGTGTGTGTGTGTGTGTGTGCGTGTGTGTGGCTAATGTCACGGTGTAATGTTACTCATTAGGCCACTAATCATTTGTGGATGGATTGTAGGTGTGTGTCTAATTTGAAGCCATACACTGACAGCAACGGTACTTCAGAGACTTGTGTTTACTAAGGAATTCAAGCCATTTTATTGCTCCTATGTCCTCATTTAAATTATACCAGTGGACAAAAATGGATCCTATACATGTTCCCCTTTTGTTTAACTGAATCATCTATGAAAACGCAGGATTCCATCTTTCTGATCATGCAGCACTGAAATTGTGTTTGTGGTGGTGTCGCTATTAGCAGGTTGTATCGGGAGAATTAGTCATATTATTATTATGTTGGTTATGTGTGTTTTGGAGTCGTGATAGAATATTTGTGGCAGGTGGTTCCTCAATGTTTGCCTGTGATGAGCAGTGGTGTGAAATTCTAGCAAGGAATTGGATTTGTTTTTATGCTACACAGTTTGACACTTTAACTCCCACTGAACATCTGTCAGAAATTCCCAGCAGTGTGACAGTGTGAAGCCAAAAAATAACAGTCAATATTTCAGCTACAGTATGCAGTGTTTATTCCCAAACTAATAGGCTCTACAGTATATTACATTTTAGTAAGCAAGATTTTCCTTAAAAAACACACGTATTGGATCAAATCAGGCTGCAGGCCAATGTAACTGAAGACCACATTGAATAACCGCTGTTTACCCAAAATATATTCTGGTTTTGAGTGCCCACAGAAGTGATGAATCAACATCTCAGTCGAAGATGCTTCTTAATCAGTAGCAAGCGAGTGCTCTGACCAGAGAAAACTGGACTCAGCAAGGTTACTTCCGCCAGCTATGATCTTTTACCTCCCCTGTCCCTTTAAAGCAATCACAAACCGGCCAGTATTGCTGTGTGCAGTGTAATGACTTCTCGAGCGATGATTTCTCGGTAGTGAACTTTAAATTGTCGCTATAGTTATCTGCCGCTGCCATTTGGAGCCGCCATCGCTGCCAAGTGCAGCTTTAAGCAGTATGAATTCACATATCATATTTTAACTGCAGCATCTGCGCTGTTGAAGGCCAGTGGCGAGAATTCATCATGTTTCATGGGAGGCATACAATCCATGCAGGAACGCAGGTCTTCCTGTGCCTTTGATTGTGGGTCTTGTGAATTTTTGTGCATTGTGGTGGCACACAGGAGGTCTTAGCAAATACAATTCAACCCACTCTCTTCAGTCTGCGTACAAATGACAGGACTTTACACATTGGAAATGCGTGTGTTACGGGTCCCAAAAGCTTTGGTACCACAGCAACAATAAATTATTTCTGTAGAAAACCGAAAAGTGCAGCAGCAAGAATTAGACACAGGATCCGATTGATCGTCTGGATTGCTTCTCATTCAAAATTCAAAGTACACATAGTTACATTCAAATAGCTGTAGGCTACTTTACAAACATATCACATTTCTCCATTTAAGTTATCCGTATGTCACAGTCAATTACTGTATCTCAAGGAGAAATTAAAAATAGTCAATATAAACACATAACGCTATCAAATAATACTTTCTATCAATATATATATCTTTACCAAATATAACATATTAAGGACCTCACATAAATACACTGTCAGTGTTAATAAACAAAAAAACAAGGCAATGTGCCTGCAAGACTGCACTCAAGTGAACAAAACAGATTATCCGTGCGCAGCAGCTAACCTGCCTGCGAGCCTTCGCTCAGGACACCTTTACACACGGAGCGGCTGAAGCCCGCGAAAATGGCATCTATAGTTACATGACAGTTTAGTATTTTTAAAATACCGTCCGTTACTATGTCAAAAATGCTCAAAACTTTCTGACACACTCTCTTAAACATCTCTAACATTATATCTCATTTACACAAGTTAACATCGATCATTTTTATCATGTACTGACCTGCAGGGCCGTGGGAAGTAGGGGTGCTGAGGGTGCTGCAGCACCCCCTGGTGGAGGACAGGGGATCTGCACTTCCACAAGATATAATTAAAAAAAAACGAATTTTCAGCCTTGATGTAACAACATTCATAATTAAGTAAAGATAACACCCTTTTCCCCGGTTACATTTTCCATTTGCCCTGTACGATGGGCGCTGTGAGTGATGAAGTGGGGGATGTTGGCTTAGCAGGCGCCCGCAGCTCACAGCCAAAGTGAGAGAGATAGAGAGAGGGGATACCGCGGTACCGGCGGGGATTGTTGTTAGCTTCTGCAGCGCTAACGGATATAAGAAGCTGTTTCTACAATAATGTGGAGGGAGAGTCCTCTCCTGTCAGACTGAGAGGCTCAGTGAGGTAAAGGACTCTGAGGGCTTAGATAGTTCACTTTAGTCGAAGTTATCTCAGTGGGTCTCAAACGTTTTGATCACAATTTATGTAAACAAATATTTCCAAGGCACACCTTTATAATTATTAGGATAAATAAAAATAGGTTTGAAATCATTCCAATGTATACTATAGGACAGTAAACCAAAAATATCGTTTAAAACTGGAGAGATTTTAAAATATACATAAATAAATAAATGTTAACTTGTAAAATAACATATGAATGAACAACACAAATAAAATAAGTTACATGTATTTGTTATTGGCTATGGTAGGTTATTGGAAATGTTCACATACCTGCTTATTTGATTGATAAAATGCAAACCGATCTTTTTCATATGGGTGTTTAGAGTTGTACCCCCTAGATCAGTCTCTAATTGGGCGCTCAAAGTGCACCAAATTGAAGCATTTTACTTTAAAATGTTAAAAAAATCTTCCCCGGACCCCCCTAGAGGATGTGAAGTCCACTCCTCCAATTAAAACATGTTATAATATATAATAAAATGTAAGCCTTGTTATATAAGCTGTCCAACATGTCAATATATTTCTCTTTTTGCAGTGTAGTGGTCTTTTGTAGAGGTTTTTCATTGCCAGCTAAAATATTGCCTTATAGGGCAGCACATTGGTCAGAACCAGCCCTGGTGTCATCCCCACAGCACCCCCCATTTGAAAGATGTTCCCACGGCTATGCTGACCTGTAGAAAACAGAAAAGTGCAGCAGCAAGAATTAGACACAGAATCCGATTGATCGTCTGGATCATAGATATATAGGTTGCGTTCCGATAATCCAAAAATCAGCTCCTAAATTCTAACCCTATCTCCTATTCCTTGACCTCTGAGTGAAACGTCACGGGGTCAAAGGATAGTGGATAGAAGAATTCAAAAGGACTTAGTGGAAGAGACTGCGGTACTTTAGAGCAGAGGTTCCCAATTGTTTTGCAGCCAAGGACCCCTTACAAGATAGAAAATACACCAAGGACCCCCTCATTCTGATTTGTGATTTTGGGCTATATAAATAAAAATTGACTTGACTTGACATGTATTTCCCTTGGAATAATCTGACGTAGCCTATTTGTTACACTTCTATAGTCTTAGTTATGTGAAAGAACAACACAAGAGAAATGTACTAGAAAGATATTAGATATGTATTAAAAATATTTGCACCATCTCAACACAGAATACCCATAAAAGTATCAATCAATTAGCTGCAAGTAACACTGTACCTAAACAAAATATCACAGGGAAATCAAGAGAAAAGTGATAATTTGAAGTGCATTTCATAACACACACACACACACACACACACACACACACACACACACACACACACACACACACACACACACACACACACACACACACACACACACACACACACACACACACACACACACACACACACACACACACACATAGACACACACACACACACACACACACACACACACACACACACACACACACACACACACACACATAAAGATAACACATCCAGTGTTTCACTCTTAGTTAAAATTAAATGATTTATAAAAGTCTAATCAGAAAATAAATGCAGGCTATAAACAATTGAACACATGCCTGCATTGCAACATATATCAAGTAAATTGCAAAACAACTGCAACTGCATTTTTACAATCCCAAACCACTACTTGTAATGGCAGCCAGCTCTGGACACTATTGGAGTGATGCAAGGCAGTCCATGAAGCTGATTGCTTCTCTCTGCAAGTGAAGACACACATATCAAACTAAATCGTTAAATGCAACATATCTGACATTTCTGTTGCTCACACACATAGCCAAACACACACACACACACACACACACACACACACACACACACACACACACACACACACACACACACACACACACACACACTTCGATTAATAAGTAAATAAATCTGATTGGCAGTTTCATACATAATAATGTCAAGCGAGTTCACAGGGCTGCCAACTCTCACACAATTGAAATTTTTCACACGCTCTCAGCCACAAGTCCATTTTCTCAAGCAGTGAAAAACAAATTCATAACTGATAATGTCATGGTGCGAAGAGGACACAACTGCACATTGCGCAACAGCAGCACCAGGCAGCAGACCATCTGAATAGCGAGAAATATACACAAATGTATTATATTGTAACTTATTCCCATGCATGTTGCTCAAAGTAATCTCAGTCAGTCTCACTTCTGCGTCTCTCCCTCTCCTCTCGCGTCATGCGCACCAGGCAGGAGTGAGAGTGAGTTACCATGGTTATGGGGACGCTCTGTGTCTCTGTCGCTCTGAAACTTCTCGCGATTCCCAATAATACGTTTTTAGTAATATAACATAATTTTACAGTTTTGGTTAACATTATACAGGGGTAATGTTTCTTGATTAAATCCAAAGAGGGCAAGGTGGTGTAGACATGTAGGACATGTGTTTTAAATTACTATTTTTTACACACACACACACACACACACACACACACACACACACACACACACACACACACACACACACACACACACAGAGAGAGAGATAGAGAGAGAGATAGCACGCTCTTACCATTAATGTGAGATATGGGCCTGTCTCGCTGCACAACTTCTCCATCCTTGGAGAAGTAGATGAGAGGTATACACGTAGGTCGTTCTCCACTTCCATCCGAGCCCTGTACTTGGTCTTCATGGAGGTCAGCGCTGACAATGATGACTCGCACAGGTATGTGGTTGGAAAGGGGAGCAACACCCGCATGACAACAGCAGCAATTTCCGGATACTCCTGTTCAACCGAAGGCCAAAAGTCCACATGCCCCCCTTGGCCGAACCGGATTCTCAGCGTCCCGTCGCATGCCAGGTCCAGCAGCTCCTCCTCTGCTTTTCCACTGAGACCCCGCGCTGATTTATGGGCAACAAAGGGGTCGCGCACCCAGTCCCAGGCATCGGTGTCAACGTCAGTGAAATAGTCATTGAAATAGTCACCAATGGAGGCAAGATGCGAACCGATTGTATTTTTCACAATCTCAGCTGGTATTTGGTTTGTGTCCAAAAACTGTGAGTTGGGGGAACATGTCTGTCATGCCATTTTGCACCCGCCTTGTCCAGATCGCTGTTTTGGCACGGAATGACTTGATTTTGTCGCTTACCTCCAGGAAAGAGGCATATCTGCCTTGAACGGACAAACTGAGATCGTTCAATAAGTTGAACACATCTGCGAGGTAGACAAGCTGTGCGATCCATTCCGGGTCCGAGAAGAGTGCTGCAGTGGTTGGCTTGTCATTCTGGATGAACTCACACAGCTCTGAGCGCAGTTCGTACACCCACTGTAGCCAACGCACCTCTGAATGGAACAGCAGGGTGTCCTGTCCTGCGCCCATCTCCCTGCAGAGCTGGCCGAATAAACGGGACTGCAGTGGCTTACACTTGATGTGGTTGACCACAGATACCACCGTGCTGAGAACGGACTGTAGCTCAGGACTCAATTATTTTGACGCCAGAGCCTGCCTGTGCAGCATGCAGTGGGTAGCTATCATCATTGGATTGCGCTCCTTGGCCCGAGCAACCACCCCACTCTTGCGTCCGGTCATGGCAGCTGCCCCATCCGTGCAAATCGCAATGCAATTATCCCAACTCACATTGCCAGTCTCCATGAACATATCTATAGCATTGAAAATCTCCTCACCTGTTGCTCGCCCCGTCAACTCTTGACAAAATAAAAAATCTTCCTGAATCCTTCCTTCCCACGGGTAGCGAACCAGCGCGATGAGCTGCGCAGAGCCGGACACATCAGTGGACTCATCCAATTGAACCGCGAATTTAGACCCTCTCAGTCTTTCCAGCAGTTGTGATTTGATATCAGCAGACATGTCCTCAATTCGTCGTCTGATGGTGTCATTTGACAGAGGTACACTTCTCAATTTGGCAGCCACATCTTTCCCCACCATCACCTCACACAGATCCACCGCAGCAGGGAGCAGCAGTTCCTCTGCTATTGTGTGGGGCTTTCGCGCCTTAGCAATCCTCTGCGCTACCAGGTAGGAGGCCCGCTGCGCTTTAGCAGAAACAGACGTAACATTAACCATCCATTGTTGTTGCTGGCGGTAGTCCTCGCCCTTCCTCTCAAAAAAAGCCCGGTCTTTTTTTACATAATCTGGATGCTTGGTCTCGAGGTGCCTCTTCAATTTGGCAGGCTTCATTGCCTCATTGGCAAGACACCGCAGGCATATCAGACATTTCGGTTTCCCTTCCACTTCAATAAATCCATATTGGAGATACTCCTCATCGTATTTCCTTACTTTTGTTTTTTGTTTTTCATTTACTTCATTTGTAGCCGTAACCGGTCATTTTAAAAATCTGTCCATCTTCGTAGTATTCTAGCCGTGTTATATCTCTATGATGCTAGCAGCGGCACTGTCTGACTGACGTACCAGTTATTGTTGTTTCCACGGTAACGGGTGACGCGCTTGATTTTTAAATTTATAGATTTGTTAGATGAGAACGTAATCTATGAACTATTTTAGATTAAAAAAATAAAATATTATTTGTTGAACTATGAAGACTTTTGTAAAAAAAAAAAAATGGAAAAAAATGATATCATGATAATTTAAATTAATGAATCTGAAAACTTTTCACGCACCCCCTGGCAGAGTGCCACGGACCCCCGGGGGGTCGCGGACCCCACTTTGAGAACCACTACTTTAGAGAATCCGAATGCACTTTCACTATCTGACGTGTTTATGATGCGCCAGCGTACGTCATTGTGTGCGTCTGCTGCTGTGGTGAAACTATGGAAACTACAGTGTTCTATACAACGGACTACATGGATGTTTAATAAGAACGAAGGACTCATCTAGAGACTCTGCACCTTGCTCTGATGCTGTTGTTTTATGCTTTATGAACGTGGACAACAGAGAAACATATTCTTCATGACCAAAGTTGTAATGGAAATAAAAAAGGAAAGTGACATTTATGCTCGTCACCCTCTCCCTCCGGTCCATATTAATACAAATGATCCCAATACGTATGATTGTATGAAAATATCTTAAAATCAATACAAATGTATTTATTATAAACGTTAGTCCTTAACACCTATTACTGTGTACATCACCATTCAAACATCTTTTAAAAGTTGAACAAACCCCACACAGCTCAGTGAAATGTTGACTTTATTTGATCATTTCAGTAAAAACTAACGTTCATTATTCTCTTTTTGATTATAATACTGATGAACGTTCAAAACAAAGCACTTTGGCAACTTACCACATACGTTTTAAAATGCTTAATAAGCACCGTAACTTTCATGATATAATTTCTCCGTCATAATCGTTTGTTTCCGTGAACGGCCGACTGTTGTGTGACGCTAATGCTTCGGCTGCAAGGCATTGTGGGGCAGCATTTTCTCCTCTCCTTTCGGTAAGGGAGGTCCAGTGGTTCCTAAGCTAAAGGAGGTTATAAAGGAAGTTTAAAACCTCCTTTCCTTTCATTTGGAGAATTGGAACGGCAACATGGCTGCCACTGACGTACTTCCGGGTCATTTCACTTGGTTAGGAAGGTTCCTAAGCTAAATGGACTATTGGAACGCAACCTGGATTGCTTCTGAGGAGGGGGCGGAAGTGTCCCCCCTAAAATAACCCAGGCGTCACCGCTCACCTGCCAAAGGTTCCACCTTGTCGCTACTTACTATTACTGTTTCTCGAACAGTACAGATAAACCATAAAATTATATGAATGTCACCAAAACAAATACAGATAATGTTGAGCTTTTCCAAACAATAAATTCACTGTTTAGCAAAATAAATAACAGTAAATACACAAATAATTGTACAATTTTTGGGGTGTACCACACGTGCAATAGATACGCAGAAGTCCGATTTTGCATGCATATGATACGCCAACCATTCCCATTGATTTATGAGGCCGAGTTTTGCGTGCATATCATTTGGATTTCATATCGCATTAACACCATATCCCAACATGCATTGCGGCTAAAACATCCAATCACCGAGCTTGAAGCTGAGGATCTTGGGAAATCAGTTCAGTGGGTGTGTATCATGGATGTATAATAAGAACTGGATACAGCGTGGGAGCGGGGCCTCATTCATTCCTATGAGAGTTGCTCATTGGCGCATGATAAAATGGCCCAACTTTTGAGAGAGCGAAACGTCACAAAGAAAGTCCGACATTATACGATTTAAAATAAAAACAATAATCGTGGCTTGATATTGAGTAAGAACATGCTTTTATGAACCACACAGCTTCCGGTCTACCAAGACCCGGCCAGACAAAAATAAGTGGTTTAGGCACGAAACGTGGCGTATCATATACACACAACACTCGGCCTCAGAACTCAATGGGAATGGTTGGCGTATCATATGCACGCAAAAACGGACTTCTGCGTATCTATTGCACGCATTTCCAATGTGTAAAGTCATGTCATTTGTACGCAGACTGAAGAGAGTGGGTTGATCAAATAATATGGAATTTGGGCCCCAAGGCTTGCCGTCCCAGTCTCCTATCCTTTCCCTTTGACATTAAGACCGGAACATCTTCTCTCGGAGGAAAAGTCCAGCTTCTGCTTCTTAATGAAAGGTGTTCATCATCACCTTGTCAGCAACAGTATGTGACTACGACAGGTTGACGCCACTTAGTCTCCCTAAGGGGAGCTTGGGCTGTCAGGCAGAATTTGCAGTGCTGCCATTTCACCATGACAGACAAACCAACCTGGACAGCGCAGGAGAGCCGGGGCCACATAATGGGCCCTCCAGTTGTCTTCACCTTAAAAAAAAGTGAATTGGATGACATTTGTGTCTTATTTTAGTCCTCAGCTGCATCTTGTTCTGCTGTAGTCATTGTGTTTACAGCAACAAATGAATCAGAGCATTACTTTCACTATCATTCATCGCCCACGCCATCGCATCCCAATCCTCGAAAGGCCCTCAAAGGTCAGTGTGGCGGAGTTGACTGGTCTCTCCCTCGGCAGCCATGGGCAAGTGCCTTGGCTTTTCCCCAGTTCCCCTTGCATGGCTGAGCCCTGATCGCAGGCGTAAGGGGGGTTACAGTAATGTTAGCTGACATCCTGAGAAGCTGTGATTGCTTAGAGGGCTTTGTGGACGGGCTGGGTTGATGGTGTGGGTGGCGGCGGAGGGATAGGGGCCATGTCTCACAAGGACCTTTAACAGCCTTTTAAAAGCTCTGAGAAGGCCGGCCTGACGCCGGCCACTCACAGGAGAGAAATCGCTGACAGGGCTAAAGGGAAAGGGGGTGGTTGAGGCGAGCAGGGCCGCGCAGCACTTCCTGGAAGGTCTTTGAGTTCAAAAACCGAGATGGCAAAAGTACAAACATCCTTTACTCAAGTAGAAGTACAGATACTCGTGTTTAAAAGTACTCTGGTAAAATTAGAAGTACTGACTAAACTTCTTTACTCAAGTAAAAGTAAAGAAGTATGGGCTTTAAAATGTACTTCAGTAAAAAGTACCCATAACTACTTGCTGTTTTAAAGAGTGACTGACCTCACTTTATATTAATAGAACAATAACGTCATTGTTAGCTAATGAATGTTTCGATGCTGAACAACGGCAGAATGACAACGTTTTCATTGTTCCCTCTTCTTTAGAGAAGACCAAGAAATGATGGATACACGGATCGTGTTAAAATCAATAGGCATGCCATGAATCTAAATAATAATGATCAGGCCACCAAACAAAGATTAAAACTAAAGTAACAAGCCTGTTTTGAAAATGTAAGCAGTAGAAAGTACAGGTAGTTGTGTTAAAAATTAAAAAGTAAAAGTAAGTCAGAAAAACAAGTAGTGGAGTAAAGTACTGATACCTGAAAAATGTACTTAAGTACAGTAACAAAGTATTTGTACTCCACTACTTCCCACCTCTATTCATCACGTAGTCCTGCGATCATGTGAGGATATAGACCCTAATCGTCCTCAATGTATCACTGTGTAATTACAACGATTTGCCCTAAATAATTGAACAGAAGCAACCACTGAAATAACATCCAGCACTCATGGAATGCACTTCTGTGAGCTTTTCCGCTGCAGCCTTGCACCACTTTAGTCTTTGTCGGGTCAGCCTGGCCACTGAGATAAAGACATCCTGCATTAAAATCCATTGAGCTGGCACCACTCGCAGAAAGCTAACAGAGTGCTGTGTTTGACCTATAAAGGTTTGACTTAATTGGCTACTACCATGCTCTGTGCCACTGAATCCTCTGTTCCTGTGGATCTATCACCAGACGGGTGAGAAAAAGACATTACCAAAAAAGGCCACTAAAGTCCTGGGAAGCCTTATTACTCTAATTTCCTCAATAAGTCCCTCAGACTTCCAGTAGCGTGCCATATTTCATGTAGCGCTGAAGAATGAGTTTTCTGACAGTGAACATGAGAAATGCAAGAGACTCAATGGGCACGGCTAGAGGGGGGGCAGCTTACCCAAAGAAAATCACAGCAGTGGCAATGAATGCATCAGAAAAAACACTGCTGTAGGCGAGCATAAGTCAACAGAGCCTAATGTGAGCCTTTGGTACGCATGATGTTAAATAGATTGTGAAAATGCTCTTTTCATGACTAAGATGGAGCTTTTCATTAATCCTAGAGCCGAGCCTGCCTCCGCAAAACAACTAGCATCCCTCGCGGGAAAGACAAAACACCCACGGTGGGCGAGAGGGATCTAAGAAGAGCTCTCATACAGCTCATGGACTCACTCTCTTTGCAACCACCCCCCAGCTGTGCGTGCATTTTTGATTTGCATGTTTGTAGATATGTGTAATACATCATAAAGCATGCTGCAAGTGTCTATTTTCCCGAGAATGTAGAATATTTTCCTGTGTGTGTGTGTGTGTTTTTCAACACCATGCACATATGCTTCGGTGCTATGTGTGCAAAGTGTAGGTGGATGTGGATGAGACAGATATTTGCAGAACTTAAACCACATTCTGCTTTCATTTGTGCATGTGCAGCAGTTGGTCAGAGGAGATATAGGTTTCCGATTTTATTTTAGGCAGCCCCTGTTAATGAGGCACACATGTAGAGGATTAAAGAAATAGCATGAATATTCAGTATATATCCAAATGTGTTTGTGCAGATAAGTCTGCTCAAGCTACCTTTTTTATTTGAAACATTTAGAAATAACTTGCACACCTCAATTTAGCACAAACCCCTCTCTGCGTGTTCCAAACTTTCTTTATCTCTATCTGCCTTCTTTCTTCAGTTCTATCTTTCATAAATGAAACCTCAACATTAATTGAATGTGTGTGCAAACACATTCATGCACACACATTCATTTTCAACCACTATTTGAGACATAGATTGACCTGTTGGAGTTGCAATTGAGGTAAATTATCACCTAAATTGAGTTTTACCAGTCCGCCTTTGTGCGCCTGCAAGTACATCTGCACCAGTGATTGCAAGTTTCACTTCAATAAGCTAATGCCACTGGTGGCTGTAAAGTTGCACTGCAGATTTAAAATAAAACAGGTTTCACTGTCAAACTGTCACCTTGTCATGCTTTGTTAAAAAGAAGTCAGAGGCAGTTTAATCAGCCGTTGCAAACTTAAATGAATCACCACAGGACATCTGAGGCTTCCAACCTTGCTGTGGTGCCCTTAGACACTAATTCCAGGGCACATCAGCCATATAGAGGCTATGAAGCTTCCTTCATGTTCTGTCGATTCTCCAGAACCTGCACAACACTAATCTCATCACAGCAAAACCCAGCAATCTATTTCCGAGCAGAGACATTTTTTTTAATCAAAATACCTTCCTCCAAGCCGGCAGAGTGTGAAAACCGGATCCGTGCAATGGTGACATCTCAGGCATCCATTTGTAAGGCCGATGTTTGAGCCAACAATAATTACAGCTCCTTTATAAAAACCTGTGCTGAAAAGTGTGTGGAAATGTTGTTTGCATCGGAGGGGTCATTGAAGAAACCAACGTAAAAACTGCCATTAAAACTTCATGCTGTCCCAATTGGGAGTGAAGCAACAGAGTGGTTAGGAGTAGTGCACCTGCAAGGTTTTATTATAAATGATGTAACTACACAACCTGAAATCCACTCAGCAGCCTCACCACCTTGAGTGTGTTGAATGGATAGTTTCAAGTAGAGTCCTAAAAAAGGGAAAAATTCGAACTTGTGCTCATCACACAGAAACACATTCAGGAAGACATGTTATTGCACGACAGGCATCACGACATCTGTGCGCACCTGTGTTTCCCGTTCGACACCAATCTTTGGGGGCATTATTCTCCACAAAATGGATCCCATTGTGCCCATGACTGCAATAACTAGAACAAAGGCAGCATTTTAGAGTATGGGAAGCATTCACCATATGAATTTGTGACTTATCTTTTGGAACAGTTGGAAAACATTTGTGTGACGAATGAAAGGAAAACTTAAAGGTGTTGGTGCCATCACAAGCAGCCAGAACAGCTTTATTGCTTCTTGGTATAAACTCTACAAGTGTGTGCAACTCTGTTGGAGGGATAAACAACCACGTAAGACATCTGTATACTTTGTCAACATTCATCCAGAACTATAATAATGCCCTGACCTTTAGTGAGTGTATTGTGCGCAGTACTCAATATAAACCTATTATCTTCTGCTGCTTCTCACCACTGCACATGTTCCGGGTATTGTTATTTCACATCTCAAGGTTGCTGTCTTTAGTCATATCATTTCAAGGGGTACAATTGCAGGTGCTTTTATAAAGCATTTGTATGTTCTTTCCATCAGATATTATTTATATTAATACACTACAGTTTACATCATTATAAACATATCTTGATATATGTATTGTTGCAATAATTGCAGTGCAGTGTGCACATTTTTACTCAACTCTTCTAAGTTTATAAAATGTTTTAATTGATAATTTATTTTATAATAAAATCCTACTTCCCCTCAGGGATTAATGAAGTATTTATAATCCTGATTCTGATTTTTCTTTTTTTGTATATGCCCATAAAACAGCTATCATTTTACAGTTTGCGAAAAATGAATGAAATTACTATCTGTAGCATTAGGGGGTTGCTTGTACCATAGTTACCAACCTACGGAACATTATCAATTGTATTGGCAATCAATGTCAGCTCTGCAGTATTATTGAGCCTAGCATCATATTTCAGAGATTTGACTGTGGTTTTATTTTGTTGTGCTATTTTTGTGTGCTCTCTCCATCAAATTGATTGACGACATTTGATAATTTGACGGGTGTGAGAGGGATTGTCTCATTCCTGATATAACTCACCTACATAAGGAGCGGTGTTGCTGCCTGCGCGGGGAACAGCTCATCCCCCTCTCTGTCTAACAAGCACTTATCTGTAAGATCTGCACATGTATGTGTGATAATATGTCAGCTACAGCTTTTTGTGCTGCCCCCAAGTGGCCAAAAAACTAATTTACTGCAAATTAAAGGGGCGGCTAATCAGTTTAAGCTTTCGATTTTTGGCTTCTGCAACCTAGAACTTGAATCAAATCAACATTTAATTGGTACACATACACACATGGGCCACACATCCGCCCTCTCCCCAGTCACACAGGGGGTCCCCCAGGGCTCAGTCCTCGGCCCCCTCCTCTTCATCTGCTATCTTTTCCCCCTTGGTCACATTATTCGCAACCTCAACCTTGATTTCCACTGTTACGCCGATGACACCCAGATCTACATCACCACCAAATCCCCTCACAACCCTCCCCTCACCCATATCGAAACCTGCATCTCTTCAATAAAAACATGGCTGACTCACAATTTCCTTAAACTCAACAGTGATAAAACAGAGCTACTCATCATAGGCACCAGATCAACCCTCAATAAAACAGGACCCATTTCACTCACCATTGAGAATTCGACCATCACCCCCTCCCCCCTGGCACGCAATCTTGGCGTTATCCTGGACCCCACCCTCTCCTTTGACCCCCATGTCAGCTCCATCATCAAGATCTCCTACTTCCACCTCCGCCGCATTGCCAAAATCAAACACTACCTCCCCCCCCGTGCTTCTGAATCCCTCATCCATGCCTTCATCACCTCCCGCCTCGACTATTGCAACGCCCTCCTCACTGGCATCTCCTCCCATTCCCTCCATAGACTCCAAATGGTACAAAACTCTGCTGCCCGCCTCCTCACCCACACCCGGACCCGTGAACACATCACTCCCGTTCTCCGCTCTCTTCACTGGCTCCCCATCAAACAACGCATCATCTTCAAAACACTCCTCCTCACCTATAAAGCCCTTCACCACCTAGCCCCCCCCTACCTCTCTGACCTCCTCATCCCCTACAACCCCCCCCGAGCCCTCCGATCCTCCTCCACTCTCTCCCTCACAGTACCACCATCAAGACTCAAAACATTTGGCAACAGAGCATTCTCCAGATCAGCACCCCGCCTCTGGAACTCCCTCCCCCAATCTGTCCGCCACTCTCCCACACTGTCTACCTTCAAAACCCAGCTGAAAACATACCTCTTCTCCCAAGCCTTCAACTTACCCTACCCCCCAACCCACTGACTTCACTCACACCCCACGCTGTATCTCTTATTCACCCCACGCTGCATCTCTTATTCATACATTCATCAACTTTTTCTTTCCTCTTTTCCATTATGTTGTCTTTTGCTCGTTGTCCTATGCTTGCTCCCCCCCTGTGTTGTCCTTTGCCTGTTCATGTAATGTTCATGTTCAATTTTCTTGTCCAATATGTTGTCTTCTGCCTGTTCACCCCCTTTCTGTACTTTTAATTTTTTTTGTAAGCGACTTTGGGTTATTGAAAAGCGCTATATAAATAAAAGTTATTATTATTATTATTAATACAGCACACAATAAAAAATGTTGAGCCCCACGTCAAAAACGCAACATCTGCAAGAAACAGCGTCTGAGGGCTTCTTAACATTTAACAACCTATATTAATGTGTCATACTCACTTAACGGGAAGAAACTCAGCTAACTGACGATATGAACTATTTTTACCGAAACAAAACACAACTCTAACGCCGAGCCTCTGAATTAGCCCTGAGCGAAGAAATGCTAACGCACTTAGCACAGAACTCACGGTAGAAATACTTTATTACTTATCAAAACTGCACAAACAATATATCAGATTAAAGCTGATATTCCACAGATTCTAGAGGTATAGGTATCATCACTGTGTGAACAAAACTCACGGCAGCTCAGGCAAACTCAGACAACACACAGCGTAGCTTTACTGAGCCAAATGGCAGATATGTCTTACCTTTGCTGTTTTTCTGATCAAAAGTTGTGTTCAATGGCATTAAAACGAGAAAAACGCTGCTGAACATTAATCCAATGTGTCTGTGTCACTTTGAAATTATTACTGATAATCCATCATTCAATATTTGTCAAAAACATTCCGCCGAATGGTGACCATTTGCTTGTTGTAAATCTTCAAAATTAAACTTCATTTTTCATTCCATTTCAACATAGAATTTAGTAATATACACATTTACTCATTCAAAATCAGTACTGGTCAATCTCAGGCTACTTTATTTAATTTATTACAACTTGTGAAAGCTGATGATCATTGCATTTTTTTCAGTGCTGTTACCGAAACTCAAATGCCATTTAAAACCAATGTTTAAAAGAATATCAACCACATACATTGTTTTTTCTTAGAAAAAGACGTAATGTAGAAGAAATGGTTGATTACATGATGAAATATTAATATTTATGACAAAAAAATCACTATATTTCGAACGGATTTGTATTTCTCTAAGAATGCACATCAGCCTTTTTCTTTTAAAGGACATTTAAAAAAATGTAATTTCATCCAAAGATTGAGCATTTATTTAATTAAGCAATCAGACAACTGATGGAACCAATATGATTGTAAAAATACAGTGTGTTTTCTTTATTTTTGGAGGAAACAATTTAGAAACCGGAAAAAACATTTGGTAACAGGAAAAAGAAATAGGTAACAGGAATGAGTATTTGATTGCATGTGTGTGTGAATGAGTGAGTGTGGGACTGTGTAGCTCAGTGTTGCACTGGCTTTGACACAATACATAGAACATCATGTTAAAATACATTGTTGCTATTGGTAATATAAAAAATATCTCATTACAAAACATTAGAAACAGAATAGCGGGAGTCAAGAAGAAGCCCCTATTAAAATATGAACTGTGTTGCGAAGGACTGTTGGTTCGTGTTTGTGACAGTGCACGTGAACAGACCCTTCCCTTCTGCTGAGTCATTCAGTCAGAGCATGCACACCTGATGGCTACACACGTGTAGCCAATCGGAGTGCGAGTCTGGGGGACGCTTGCGCTGATGGCACCCAGTGGCGGGAATACCGGAGCAGTTGGCTGGAGATGCCGAGGATAAGACGCGGATATTACTGTGAATGATTGTCATACCCGTGAGTATCCATATGTTCCTTTTGTTTAGTTATGTTATAATGTTTAGTGTATAGTGTTATCAGTCTCTGTTTGTTAATGTACACTGTAAATGCTCTCGAGGTTTATTAGAAACATGAACATAGTCATTGTTAGTTACCGTCCGAATTAGGCTACGGTTAAGAATAGCCTTTGATGTTTAGCAGTTAGAATGTGTGGAGTAAATTGTTATGTAGGAAGTAGTGCAATGTGTGTGTGTGTGTGTGTGTGTGTGTGTGTGTGTGTGTGTGTGTGTGTGTGTGTGTAAGAGAATAATAGACCTCAACTTTGAACAGTAGCCTACATCATCTCCTGCATTGTAATCAGATGCACCACAGTGGCTTCTAACAATTTCTGAACAGAAAACATAGCCTCCATAACAAACTGATTGTTTGAATGTGTGTGTGTGTGTGTGTGTGTTTGATAGAGATAGATACTGTATCTGTATCTAAAGTCCATGTGAGGGAGAGAGAGAGAAATCTGAAGTCCTAGTGAGTGAGTGTCTGTTAGATTGTGAGAGAAAGAGAGATCTGAAGTCCTGGTTCTTTATATCTGAAAAAGGTAAAATGGCCACAGACAAAAAGTTAAGATGTTATGTTCTTGGATCTATGCATTGACCATCATTTCCAATACATTTGAAAATATTCTATACTGTCTACAAAATATATATATAAGTAACTGACCTCTTGTAAGACATTCTGTAGCTTTGCCCAGATGTCTTTGTCAATCTCCATGTGACGTGATGTGACTGGTTTAGGTGGTGTGATGACTGACACAATTTCGTCCAACAGGTACCAAAGAATATCCTCCCGGGCTGGCCAGAAAAACCTGTTGATCCCTATCTTTGCCATACTGCGGACCTCAACATGCGTTTCACAGATGTCAGTGATAACGCCAGGGTACAGCTCACCATCGTACTTGAGGACGCACCACTGGCCAACAGTTTCAGGACTTTGCCACTCTGCGATGTCTGTGGATGCTGTGGATGCTGTGGATGCTGTAGGAACTGCCTGTGGATGATTAAATGTAAAATGCTTTGCATCAAAGCATTCACAGTGGAGATTTTGTGCCGCTGTGCACAAGCAGCTGACATCCCTGTAGGTCAGTTCTCCATAGGAAAGAGTCACTGCCTGATGCATCCTCATGGTGGACGGAAGAGGAGGCAAATCATTTGGCATCCCTGAAACTGCTCTGTCGATGTCTTGTTCATCGACAAAAAACAACTTGACCGAGGTTCCACTTCCCTGCAGTGCAGAATACAGCTCTGCAGCACCAGGTATGTCTGTTCCTTTGCAGACTATACCGTCTGCTTTCCTCTTCAGTGCTCCTCCTATGCCATCAGGGGCACCCTTCCCATGACTTGCCTCAAAAAAGTTCCATGTCCCTGCCTTAAATCCACGGCTGAATAGCTCAGTGCTAACCAAGAACATGTTACCCCGCTGCCTATACTGGGTGCAAGGGCCATCGCTGTAAAAATGGACTGTAGTGACGTCAGGGTATGTGCTCTTCACATGGTCAAGCACTGGGGACAAGTGCTGCCAGATAGCTGGCGGGCCCTTTACTCTTGATGGAGATATTGAGCAGAAGGACACCGGACTGGGGGTGGCATGTACATAAAGCACGCCTGTGTGCAATGTTGCCTGCTGGTGTGAGGCTCCAAAGTGGACAGCTTGGATCTCAGCACTGTACTTGCACAAGTAGTTCTCAGAAAAGTCTACATGAATTACACATTCATGGGCTTTCAAACCATTTCTCAGTGCCCTGTAATGGATGTACTGATTTCTGATGTTAAACGCATGCCTTGTGAACCTATGCAGCTGGATGTTAAGCTGGTCCAGGAGGTTGGCAAGAGTGGTCTGGAACTCCTTCTTCAGGGTGACCTTTGATGACTTGTCTGGGTCGTTCTTATGTTCCCTCTCCACTGTGGCCCACTGCAGGTAAGTTACCCCACTCTCTGCTGACACTAATTCTGACACTGGGCAAGAGAGGTCTTTGCATTCTGAACATTCACCATACATGCATTTGATGTTTTCAGGGTCACATGTGATGGATTTCACCAGCTCGTCCAAGTTGACGGTGTTGATGACCCTGAGTTGGTGAAGCTTCTGAACGATGAATGTCAAATTCTCATGCATCTTGCACATGCATGTGTCCCGATCACTCAGTGTTGGCGCCACAACCCAGAATGGACGAAGGGAACAAAAAAGGGAATAGGAGATGGATCTCTCTTCGGTCAGAAATTTCAGGTGCAAGTTCTTCATGGTATCTGAAAGGAACCGTTTTTGCTTTTTCGTTTTCTTAAGAGTGATGGTCTGCTTTTTCCCAGTGGTAATTCGGCTTACATCATCTCTATCGTAGAAAGCCCTCACGCTATCCACCAGAGAATTCCCTACCCTTCTGTTTCGCCTTCGTTTGTAGGTGTAGCCATCGGTCACATTCAACCACCTTGACTTAGAAAAACCAAGCGAATTCTGGAGAAGTCGTTGCAGTTTGTACTTCCTCAGAACCTTCCCCATTAGGACTTTTGAAATGATTTGCCTTTCCCTCTCCCCCTGTGCATTTTTTAACTTGTTCCTAATGTTGTCAATCAAAGCATGATGAAAAAAGAGAGTCTTTCGAATGGTCGCAGATGGAAGCTCTCTAATTTTTCTTTTGAGTTTTGTTCGTGGAGACTCATTTTTCCCTTTCAACCGTTGTACTTGTTTTCTATATTTTTCCTTTCTTCTTGTTTCTTGAGTCAGAAGACCCTGTAACTCTTCAATTTGTTTTTCTAATTTATATTTGGTTCTCCTGGTCCTTCGCCGTCCTTCATCCCGTTGTCTAAAACACAAGTTCATCACAATAAATACACATTGCATGTTAGCTTGAATGTTTCCATTGCCTACTTTGTAACTATACTGTAATAACTGGTTATGCGTAGCACTGTAAGAAAGATACACAGATACACAACACACATAAACAAATGAAAACTAAACCTTGAGGAGCTGGGCTGCACATCTACAGCTTGTGCTGGCTCAGGGCTGTGTGGAGGAGTGACAAGGTCCTGCAGTGCCCCTTTTCTCTCTTTCACCCTACGATACGTCTCCCTCCACTTTCTGCGAACATTCCGCTGCTTTCTGGCACTGACATCACCAATGTTCTTCCTTATGCCTGATTTTAGGTCTGACCTGTATAACTGACATAACTCTGAGACTTACCGTCTCTGAGACAGCTACAATATCATTAAATTTAAGGAAAAATGAATGAGAGAACTTACTTTTGATCTTCCTATGATTTTCAAATGATCCAAATGATGTCACTTCCTGCTGAACATGAGAGCGATGGAATGTTCCAAGATTTTCAGAGGGGGAAATGTGTTTAGGTAACAGCACTGAGTGAAAACCTTGGGACGCGACTAAAATGTGAATTTTAACCAAAATTGAATTAAGTTTTTATAAGAAATGTTTTTTTAAAGTGTAGATAGAGTATGTAGTCACACTTAAATGCAAAAAAAAAAAGATTTTGGAAGGATTTTATTCATTATGCATTGAGGTAAAATGTAGCGTTTGGCTGTGGGGACAGGCAACAAAGGCTATGTTTCGAGGTGTTTTGGATGCCTTTTTATAATAAAAAAATTATAAATCTTTAATTTCTACAAGGATTCATGTGTATGGTGATTTGTTTAATAATAAAATGTAATTTATTTTATATTATTACTTGTTTTTATACATTTAATATGCTGGGGACGGAAATGGTCACCATTCGGCGGAATCACTAGAGCTACAGGCCAACATCCGGTTTTGGGCAAACTGTGTGCGCATCACTCTCACTCCTCAATGGAAATGTTTAGATAGATGGATTTAGGAACTTCTCCTCGATTCTATTGGCTCTAACGGTTAAGAAGAGGTGTCAATCATCAAAACTGACCGAGGGCGGCCAGAGATATGGCAAATCCACCCAAATGACCCCAGAAGTGTTTTTTTTTTTTTTTAACCTCTCTAAAAAGGTCAGATGTCACTTGTTTTGCATCAATCCTGATACAGGGTACTTATCATATGTTATAGTTTGGATTCCTAAAGCTTTTAGTCTACCATCCCATCATTCAAGGGTGGTTTTCACCAGGGCCATCCCTAGCCAACTTGAGACCCCACGCAAAGTTAGATGGTGAGGCCCCCTGTTTCGCGAGCGTCGGGGTGCTAGTGAAACCGTGCTGTGCCACACTAATTGCGCCGCATAAGCGCATAGGTTGATTCTCCCTCCGCAAGGTGAGGCCCCACGCAGTCTGCGTGATCTACCTGTAGGGAGGGACAGCCCTGGTTTTCACTATAAGTAATGTTGTTTTTTTTGGACGGACACTATACATTTATTTTTTTTACTATGTTCAATCTGAATTTACTTTAAAGGGGACCTATCATGCAAAATTCACTTTTTGATGTCTTTTATACATAAATATGTGTCCCCGGTGTGTCAGGGAACTCACGCAGCGTTAGAAAATAAAACCCTCTCTTTTTTCCTCCGTAAACCTAATCTCTAAAAACAGGGCTACAACGGAGCTGATCCAGATTTGCATCCGATATGACATATCATATCGGAAATGTAGGCTAGCTTTACACCCACAGCCCTATCAGAAACAATACCCGACTGTTTTGGACGTAATATGGTCAGTGCATGTTTGCATTAGCATCGCTAACACTCAGAGCTAACCTGTACTGCACAGAGCATGTGTGTGAAGAAGCAGGAAATAAAAAGGAACTCACCTTGTGGTATAACCGGCAAGAGAGAAAGCGTCTGCGCTCCATACTGTTTCAGAAATAATCCTTGATAATCCATGATATGGCTTTTCATCATGGCAGAATCTTCCGGTAGAATCTCCTGCATGAACTCAGCCCCCTCCTTTTTTTTAATCTTTTTTTTTTTTAAAGCTTTATACCCCAAATCAGCACTTTAGAAACAGGAAGTGAAATAGAGGGATATGAGGCATGGCTCGAATGGGTGATCTGTTTGGTATTTTGAGCAAAACACTTCATTTTTTTAAATATATTTGTATATCTGAGACCTATGCTAAAATATTTGCCTAAAAATAGCATGATAGGTCCACTTTAAAATAAAAAAAATCTTTATTGATTCTGACTTTTCTACATCCAACTCACAGGTGTATCATTGCTTTGAGAAAAAAGATTGTTAATTTACCCCTTTTAGAAGTGAAGATATAGTCATTTGTTCTGGGAATGTCATTTTCGAGCCTGAAACCTGAAAAACAGGCTCAGGGCTAAACCATTTAAGCCAGCCTATCGGAGCAGTGAGGGGTCCGGGGCCTTGCTGGAGGGAACCTCGGCAGTTTGAAAAGACACCGGGACATCACTGCTGGATGGAGTTAAAGGTGCAACAGAGAAGATAAACACTGATATCAAGCCTAAAGTTAAAATATTTGATATTATTGTGTCCCTACATGACTTTTGATATGCATTATCCAAGTCTCATGGCAGTTTGTAAAATAGTCATTTTTCTTTTCACAGAAAACTATTTCTAAAAACATGTATTTCAATTAAGTATCTTTTCTGCCTGCACCAATTCTTTTTGCAACGATGTTCAGGTTTTTTGTATTGGCAATGGGAGGCAAGAGCACTAAAGAATAAAAAAGTCAGATAATGCATATACTACCTTAAAATATACTCATCTAAGAAGAGAATCATGGGAAAGTGAGCAGAAATGGGATATAGAGTGCAGCGCAGCATAATCTCAGTGGACTGTTCGCTCTGGTGTGGTTACACCCACATCCAGGGATGGAAGGAATATCCAAGTAGGAGCATTTATATGCTGTTAAATTTTACTCAGGCCACGCTCGAGCTCCACTAAAAGAGCAGCTCAGAAAGTATCTATCTATCTGAAGTTTTTTTTCCACTAAAAGCACCTTAGCTGTTTTGGGTTGTAATGGCAGTTAAGAGGAGAGAAAAAAGAGAATCTAAATGTGGTTACTGAGTAGCTGGAATGTGAGAGCAGCATTTCATTATGCAGGTGCAATACAGGAGCACTGCAATCAGCAAACATTACACAACGAGTAGCAGGTGAAGAAATCACAGTTTGGGGAAATGGGAGGCAAGAGTTGCTGGCAACATAATGGCTGTCACATCTCTCATTCTCAGACCTGGCTCTCACATTGGGTGTCATTTTAACTTTCATTCTTTGGTTTAAAAAAAGGGGAACATGAGAGTCACAGCTCTCCTTTATGGGAGCCATAATGTAAAAAGAAAGCATTCAGGTGCTACGTTAATATATTGTTTTGGAAAGGCCAATGTCTATATGTTAATGCAGTTTGTCAATGCAAAATAGAGGAACAGCAGGGGGTAAGGAAGCTGGGTAGGTGGTTTGAAGGGTGGCAGTGAAGGAGCTTAAGGGGAGCTGAGGGCTCAGGGAGGGAAGATCCCATCCCTTGATATGTTGATATAACTTGACGTATGATATTTGAAAGGCTCCAATGGAGTTTGCAATATATCAGGATAAACGATAACTGTGATGGGCAAAAAATTGTGTAGGTTATTAATATTACGTAAATACTTTGGTGCCTATTGGATCTCTGGTTACAGACATTTTCATTGTTTCTCAATTTGAGCGTCAATGGTTTGCATAAAGAGAGACAAAACACATATTAAATTAAGTTAAAGATATATCGAGAGACTGACAGCATTATTTAATTTTTTTATATTTTCTTTAGCTATTGCAACAATACCGTTATAGTGATTTAATTAGCTATTGTTCCAATCCTCATACATATGTCTCCTTCATCATTGTTTAAGTTAATTTAAAAATAAATACTCATATAAAGATGACATCACTTGCTAGCACATATTATTGTTCATCATGATAAGTCTTGTTTTTTAAATGTATCCTTCTGAGTTATCTATTTCATTGAATATTGCTATATTTAAAGCAGCTAGAAACAACATGTTTATACATTAACAATGGATCAAATGACTGTGTGATGTGAAAGTAGTCCCGTACGACAGGGAATTATCAGCTGATCTGCAGCCCCTCTCAGCTCTACTGAGCTATGTACCTTTCAGCTCATTATTTTGGTTTTACAGCCGACTTGACTGTGTTGGTTTACTCTCATCGCTCTCATAGTGTCATTTCACGGCTACAGCATGCAGGCAGCTGTTTCCACTGAAAAATCTTTTAAAAAAACAGGACATGCACCAAACAGCAGACAGACACAGTCAGTGCCTAACTGATGAACAAAATGGAGCATTAAGCAGCCAAGGAGAGGGAGAAAAGAACAGAGCTAAAAGAGAGTGAAAATATATATCAGAAACACAAATATGGAATATAAATGTTGTTACTGTTGAATCTTTAAAAGAAAGCAGGTGTTTGCTAAAATAACCATTTTAAAGGTGGTGCTATGTCAGGTATATTTTTAACAGGTGTTTTCAGTGCCCCCAAGTGGCCAAAAATAGTTGTTGCAATTTTTACCTAAGGTGTGAAATTCAAAGCGTTTAAAGTTAAGTACATTTCTCGCTTTTTTCCATCTAACTGTCTTATCTTCTTCAACTGCAGTCCTTACAGTTTGTAGTGTCACAAAATTACAACCCCAAAAGAGGAAAAGTTAATTTGCAGCTAAAATAGACCTTTAGGCACATAAGTACAACTCAACATGTGGCTGTATCTGTGATCTCAGCTGTTCTTTTTATGCTTACAATATTTCCCCCACTGCATTTTAGTCTGTTAAGGCCAGTTATGATGGAAAAGGTAAAAGTAACAGAGTGATGCCTCTAGCTATTCTGTGATGCAGACCCACTGCTGCCTGTGCAGTGAACATTGGTGCATAACAAAAAGTACCTTGTATCTTTTTACTATTTTTGTTTTTTACTTCCTATTGGTCATTTTCTTTTTCAAATACATTATATTCACACACATTTTGTCAAGTACATATTTTGTATTCTATATACGATATTAAAACAACAACAAATGTATTTGGTAATTTAGTTCTTAAAAAGGTAAATATGCCTTAAAGTTTTCCATTGCATCTGCATTGCAAACATATTAATGTAAAGTGTATTCTATGTTTGTTCCAGCAACAAAATAAATAAGAAAAATACATCAAAACAGGAAAAATGCACAATACATAAGCAATGCAGGTTTTATGTGTCAAAGTGCTTTGAGTTTAATGTAACTTCAATAGAGGTGTTTATTTATGATGCAACTATAAGCACAGCAAAGCACATTTCTGCTCCATCAACATGACAGGCGTACAACAATCTTTTTTTTTTAAAAGGGCAAAATGAAGAGCAGAAGACGGTTAAGTTAGTTTGGGTACTTTTTGGTGATTGACAATTATAAAGCTAGCACTGTGTTGTTCTCAAAATAAGCTCAAGTTTGTCTGAAGACAATATTTCACTCGGTTCTGGACCTCCAGGCATGGACTGATAGAACAAATGGACTAAGGCATGTGAGGATCATTAAATGAACTTGAGTAAAGGTGAGTGTTACTTGATGACAGATTTCCAGGCGAGAGGCAAGATGCTCTCGAACCCCGATGTAAGATAATGTGTATAATCCACTGCAGGGATGTTAAGTGCACTCATTTCACACTTCATTTCACAAAACGCTGCCCTAGGAAGAATCTGCGTGTATGACGACTCAGGAACTACACAACACCACTCTTCTTCATCTTAGTGTTGTTGTTTCTCCACATTGTTAATAATCCAAAATCCAATCGTTTTTCCACACTATTTCAGAATTAATGATATGTCAGAAATATAATAAGGGCCGAATCCATGCTCTGTGTGAAAGTCACCCTACTCAATGGAAGTCAGTATTTGGCAGCGAATGACTTTAAAAGATGTATTACTGATGTTAAAATGCAATTCATAGGTCTAATTTTTATCTGTTGCTTTTTCTCAAAATGTCCAACCTAATGCACAACATTTAAAAAGCAGAGAGCCAGAGGGATAATAGTGTTGGTTTATGTGTGATTACCTGTTACATGGACAAAGACCTAATTTCCATCCATCAGCCTAAAATAGGGCATCTCCTGACTGAGTGTCAATAGTCCATTATAATTCAGAATAAATGGTTTTCAGGCCATCCTGCTGATACATTCCATATACGCACCACGTATCCATTAGCTTAAATAGGATAGACTGTGATATATATTTGACAACATTGTATGCCATTAATGTTTAAAATACAAATAAACTGTCCACAGAGCGATTAAAGTGGTCCACTAATTGTAGGATGTTTTCTCGAAAAACCGACAAATGACCAGATGAAAAAATGCTTTTAAAATACTTAGGTGTGTGTATTTGTGTATTTGTTTACACATACATTTGCTAATGCAACATGAAGGCATTAATTAGGGCATGGATTTTTATCTAGTCATGTATTTATTTAGGTACGTGAGCTATATTTACTGTTGCCTTTTCTTTTTTTAGAGTGACCTGTTTTTCATTTTAAAGAAAAAAAACATCTGAGCCTGTTTGTAGTGCAGCCATGTTTCTCATTTCCCCTGTCTTTATTATGGAATTGTTTGGAAAACCTCCCCAGTGAGCAGATGGCGTCTGCCGGGAGGAGAGTGAAGCTCGAACCTGGGCTATGTACACTGCACACACACATTTTCTCTTTCCCAGCACAAGCCTTTGTAAAAGAGAACAACGGAGGTCTATCGGGAATTCAACCATGGGTCTGTTTTGGGAAACAGAGCACACGTTTGTTTATTGCATTTTTGCTCTTGGATCCATGCAGGCAGCAGTTTACAAG
The DNA here is from genome assembly GCF_949606895.1 of Notothenia rossii. Classification (NCBI taxonomy): domain Eukaryota; kingdom Metazoa; phylum Chordata; class Actinopteri; order Perciformes; family Nototheniidae; genus Notothenia; species Notothenia rossii. Next base: position 65,974,731 of record NC_136903.1, on the reverse strand, counting down.
AAGAGGATATATACTTGCGTCTCTCTGCAAGCTGGAGAGCAGAATCACCCCCACTCACTCACTTTGATCATTGTGGTCTCCATCAAGCCAATATATGTTCATTATATGCCCCTGTATGCCAACAGAATGAAATGTAAAGACGCATTTGCATTCCAAGCTAATCTACAGTATGCTGGTGCGCCCCTGTGTATTATTAAACAAAGAATGAGGCAATGCTACACTATCTCATCATAGCTTCTTACACTCCGGCCTATGACACTTTAAAGAGACCTTAGCAGCAGGCAAACCAGGGGTCTAATGCTGAGTCTGCACTTGCTAAACTAACTCGGAGGACAAGATAAGCCAGGCAAAGCTCGGCAAAGTAAATCTAAGGCTGTTTGAATAAACCCTGCACCTTCCTGCTTGCTACAATCTACGCACACAGTATGGCTCCAAATCTCTCTCTGTAGGGAGATTCCTTAAGCATGCTTTGTAGCGAGATCCAGGTAGACCATCAGTCACTGCAGTTTGTGAAGAACACGCCAACAAGAAATAACTCGGCATAAGACATAAAATCCATCTCATGGGGGCTCAGAGGCTGGCCAAGGTTGAATTAAAATCTCTCTTTTGCTGAGTCAGACTCTTTAGATAATTGCCCACTGATATGAGGAACATTTCCCCTCTTGGCTGTAAGTTCAGAGGGAATGCAGACAATGGCATATTTGACTGCAATCATAACAGCCCCCCCACCATGAATTAGAGCAATGAGAGTAAGATAGCACCAAGCTAATCTCTGGCCCCACAAAAAGGCCTGAGGGAGCAGTCCAAAATGGAAGCAGTATATTAATATCATGTTTTCATGTGTGTCAGGTATCTTGGACCTTGACCACCACCATGAGCCTTGGTTTATATGCCAACAAAGCATGTACACAAACAGTGCATATACATCCCTGGCAACAAAAATAATGGCCTTGAGGTAACAACCATGCATGCCTAAGTAACCTATTAAAGTTTGCAGAGGGGCATGCACAGCAGTCTCACATCAGCAGCTCTGTCTCCAGCCTCGCTCCCACTGCCAGGAGGCTGCACATCTGCACACACAGGGACTAACATCGATGGTTCACACACTGTTCACCCCAACACAAAACGCCTCCCAGCCAGGGTGCTCCACTACGTGACTCAACTTGTTCCAGGGCTGAGAGGGAGACACGAAACACAGAGGTGTAGATGAGATAAATCTGGGGGAGCTTGGGAGGAGGAAGCGGCTGTCCCTGCTGTTGCCACTCAGTCAGTTCTTGTGCAGAAAAAACACATGTTTCCATGGTTGGGTGTGATCAATGCATTCAAAGCTGAAACTATAATCATGTTTTAAGCCTGTAACTCCAGTATTTTGGTTATTAAGTAATTCTTTCATCATTATGTGTGATACTTGGGGCGCCTCTGCAGCGCAGCGAGGCACAGAGCTCCACATAAAACGCTGCGCCTTAACGCGTAAAAACAATCAATGCACCCTCATTGCTGGGCGTAGCACTCCTGGTTACAGCAAATCCAGATATCTACTTTTTCAAAACTGTCACAAAAATATGAATCATTGATTAATCTGAATAAGTAACAGCATTAAAACATGCAACTTGCGTAAAATAATGTTTGTTGTTTTTCCATATTTTAATCATGGATCGTATCGTCTTCAGCGAGAAGACTTCAGTACATTTAAGTCACGACGTTTTTGTTTAAACATTTGATTGCTGTTAATGATCAATTTTTGCCGCTTGGGTGGCTGTACTTACCTCTATCTCTTGCACACGAAGAATCCTTTCATAAGAAGTGACCCATATCCAAAGCAAAATCGTATATTGTTGGGTGTATCAATATGTGAAGGGAGGATTTCCTGAGCGATACTGGCTTGTTGTTTTGTAAATCAACACCTAAACATTGTTTCTGAATAGTATCCAAAAGGAATCCACACGCATTTCGATGCTGCGTCGATCCCCCAAAATCATAGCGAGCTCTGTCCACGTGCTGAAAGTCTTAAGTCCCAACTTTAGGCTTTGTGTGAATGGGAAATAAATGGCACGTCCAGCACGGCCACTTACCAACACAGCTCCTGCGAAGAGAGAATCTGATTTTTACGGGATAATAGAGTGGAGAAGAACACATCCCACACCCGAGGCGAGAGCACTTTCAAGCTGATAGACGGAAGACGATACGCGCCCCATGCACTGGATGTGATTGATGTTACAGGCATCGAAGCACACCGCCTTTATCAGGGAAGAAATGCACCATCAATGAATGAGGAGGGGGGAAATGTGTGAATGCCAGATTACAGCATGTAATACCACCAGCGCTTTGGCAGTGGATCCATAGTCAAAGTGTGACATGAAGCCTTTGCTTTGCCTTTTGTTTAATCTTATCTTCGATTTGGCCGCCCCCTTTTTTTACCCTTTGCAGACTTCTGTGTCGGGCTTTACACTATGTGATCTGTGAAGTCACAAACAAGCACTCGGAGTCTAATTAAAGTCTGTTTTTAAAGATCTGACTATTACATGTGGTTTGCCAGTTCATTTGGACAGGATGCAACAGTTATATTCTGCCAAATTAATATAATCATGTCTGGTCTAATTATATTCTGGCACGATCAAATGACCTACAATATGATAGCCCGCCATCCGTTCAATTGTCACGATGACAACAACAGGAGATGTGCTGTGATTGTTTCAAATATGACGCTTGTGGGTCGCCTCAGCGTTACAGGTGCTGTTGCGCAGCATATGCAGCATGTTGACTCTCAAAGTGCCTGGGAGGCTGTGCGTAGACATTGACGAACATATCAAGTCCAATCACTGAGTGCAAAAACTCAATCTGGATGCTGTGTGTGGAGTGTGTGTGTGTTTCAATGACTATCAGCAGCCACATTCTGCGGAGTGTATAAAATCATGTCCAAGGGCATACCTATATATATGTCCAACATTTTCCAGCAAAAGAAGCGAGAAATTACTTTTAAACCGAGCATGGAGCGTTATTATTTGAGACTTTAATGCGATTGATGGATCAATCTTTTGGTTATTAACCTTCGCAAGTCTACAGGGTGTGTTGCAGAGAGACAAAGAACCTGCTCATCTATCCATTTGTCTGTGCAACCTGCAGACCTGGGGGAAGAGGGGGGGGGGGGGATTGATTACTTTTCCATGGTGTCCAATAGAAGGCGTGTGGAGATAATTCAGCTTTCTGTATATATGCAGCTGCTCTCTCTGATCACAGGGCCGAGCCGTGTGCGGAGGCTTTCACATGTCTGAGTGGGTCACACCTGTGGAGTGTTGGACTGACTCCACCACAGGGAAAGTGGAGGGGATTTTTTCTTGTGTGGATAGAGGGGGGTGGGAGGTGGGGGAGTCCTTAGAGGGGATGTGTGTCATGTCTCTGCGGGCCTTGGAGGCAGCTGAGCCTCTGAATATTCATCCCCACCTCTGCTGGAGCAAATTCCAGCTACACGACTAGACTGACTGACAGTCTTGGGAACCGTCAGGGGACAAAACAAAACAAAAATCACGCAGCTAACTTGTACACATTATTGAACAAAGTGTTTTACATGTTTTTATTAACCCACAAAGCATTGCCTCTCTCCCATCTGTCAGCTCCTCAAACCAGTGTTCTATTTCTGTTTAGCATAGTTAGCATAATAAGTGAATTATTTAGCTGTGGAGAATGAATACAGAACTTACTTCCACCAGGAGACCCATCATGCCTGCTTTGCTTTCTGCTGCGGAAGTTGTTGAGCGGTCTGCTCTGAGGATAACATGTTACGCAGCTGAGTCCTCCCCATCCCCTGTGCAAGGCAAACCCTGGAGATTACTTGTTTCAATTAGCTATGGGGCGGAGAGAATTTAAGCCATGTTAATTCCAGTCACTATTGAAAATCCCAGCAAAAAAAGACAAGCCTCTCAAGCATAATCGCCTGCCCCCAGACGTCTCTCATTTCATGGATACATTATACATTAAACAACATTTAAATTCTAAGGTCACAAGATTTTCACTTTATTGATTGGATTCATTAAAGGCCAAAGCTCCAGCAGCGCGTGTATGATTTACAGAAACCTTTCGACAGCTTGGACCTGTTTTAAGTTGTTTTGTCCCTTCATGCATTCCTCTAAAAAGAGTCCTTTTTCCACAACTGTCTCTCCTTCAAAAGAGAGTTTTAGCCATTGCATAAATGTTCCGCTGACTGAAGAAGAGCTTTAAAAGTTTTGATTTGAAGAACAACAAGGAGGAGAAGGAAGGAAAATAATTAAAAATCAAATAATAGTTGGCACACAATCTGATGTGCGCGTCTTGCATCTTTTCATCAGTCTGTGTCAACTAATATCGAACTCTGGGGGTTTACAGATTATCTGCTGGCATTTGATTATATAAATTGAGTTTCTGACTGTCTCACACACCCACTAGTTGGAAGGCGTTAGAATGAGTCAGTTTGTCACTGTCTGTTTGAAGCAATATTTTACAAAGATGAAACAGTCCAGCCATGTCGGACAGATCGGCCATATGCTCCATGGGAGAGTGATGTATTCATTTAGATGCTGGCTGCCTAACAGTTGTCACAGGTGTGACCTTTGAACCTGAAAAATCTTGTTTATATAAGAGAGCGCCCACAGACGAAATAATATCTATGGTACAGAAAGTGCAAAGGAAAGCAAATTACACTTCCTCAGCAGTGTACTCTCAAACACGAAGACGGGTCGTATTATTCTCCTGTCCTCTGAGTAAGGACATCTTGTGAAAGATAGAAAATATGGCTAATAAGAGTGATGTCTTTCCACTATAGAGCTGTAGGTTATAGAAGATATACACCCAAACATCCCATTCATGAGAGCCATGCAAATGTTTTTAGTTTTTTTGGTTTTATGCTTCTTTGAACAAGTCTAATTTGGATCATTTGAAAGGCCATATAGGTTACAGCTGCAACATTAAGATGATCAACAAAATATGAATCAATTTACTTGATAATCCAATAACTTATTGTTCAAAGAAATACCTGCTAAAACAATGACGCTCGAGTGTATTTATTGATCCTGCTCTTACATTGCAGTCAATTTTTTTTTTTTTTAGAATTGGAATGTTGTTCGGACAAAACATCTGACTTGGCTCTTGGATGTGTGAGGGCCATTTCCCCCTGTTTTCTGATAATGAATTGACACCAGAGGATTGAGGAAAATGAAAGCACACTCATTGATTTTAGAAATAGCTGTTAGTTACTTTGAAATGGCTGCTAATGTTAAGTAAAGATTGCAAAATACGTTTTTGATCTGTGATATAAATGGATATCTGTGCACAGAATGAGATGATCATGTTCCATTTAGAGATGACAGGAAAGTAGTTAGAGGCCAAATTCACAAAAAGGGCAATAAAGTGCAGTATATGGATGTTGTATGAACCTTTAATCTAAAAATATCAATTTCCTGTGGGTGTCTGCTGAGTAGAGTGAAAGCATACGCATTCCACCTTTTCTCACTAAAAACTCATGTGTGCTTTTTGAGTCTCTGGTTATTGGTGCAGGATATTTTACCACGGTATTTCATTATGAGCCTGCAATAAATGAATAAAAAACTTAAATACAGAAGGTACAGTTACCTGCCTTGACAGATGTGTTACACATTTACAGGCGTCATTCACAGACATATGAACACAATATAAGTTCTCTTTGTACTCACGATACAATTTTTTAAATTTCATTCATTTACAATCCTATTCTGTAGGCATGATCTTTTTGAAGTTATTTGTATACAAGTTGTTGTTGAATTGCTGAATTTCCATACAAATGTTGAGTTTGGCCGGATGTAACTGGCATGACAGCAGCCCCTAGTGGTCAACACATCTAACATCCTTCATTTTTAGAATTACCACTATACCCTAATCCTAATGGGTGTGAACCATATTTAGTGTGTTGCATGAAAACACATGCGGACGCACTTCTAAATGACCCATTTATTAAATTTAACACAACAGATCAAATTTACACACACAATTATTGATTAAAATGTATCAAATTAAGAATAATTAGGATCTAAAGTGTATCTTTCGAAGGATTTATGTTTGTGATTGAGTCTTAAAATGCTTTTTTCTTATCTATATAAATGAACTAAAGCTGACTTTTATTCTATATAATCTATATAGGAAACTATGATTTTAAATCATGTCATTTTGCTTATTCTTATCTTTTGAAAAGTCACTTAAGCCTAGGAAATCACAAACACGGTAAATTGTTTCTCTTACGTGTGACACCAAGCACAATCTATTCTGGCCCTGGGCACAACAACACAATCTCCTGCTTATTTAGTCATTAATGTGCATATTTACCTGGAGAGAAAATGGTGCTGGAAAGGTTCATGTTGCCAATATCTTTGCAGGCTTCGATTAAACAAACTTCAGCTGCTGCATAGCATTTGGTTGTGTTTTGGCTATATCTTCACAAGGAATTGCCACATTAAGAGATTCAACATTAGGGCCAACTTTCCTTGCTTATTTTCCTTTAGGAGTCTGGTTGTTATTGCTCTGTTTGTCTGCTACAATCATAAAATGAAAAATCCCATCCAAAAAACTCACTCTAAACAACTCTATTTGGTTCTAAAAAAAAAACACTATCTGGGCTGCATAGCTATCTGTAACTCAATTTATATGTAAAGTCACTTCTAAGTTCATTAGCTCATTTTAAACTAGTGATTGAATACTAAATAAAATAAATGTACTTTCAGCATTAAAATGTATTAAATGTCTCAGCTATAGGTAACACTTTTCAAAATACTTAATGTGTAAATTGGTTTCTAGAGCAGTGGTTCCCAACCTGGGGGGCGCGCCCAACCTGGGGTGCGTGCCCCCTTGGGGGGGGGGGGGGGGGGGGGGGTGCCAAAGATCGCAGGGGGGGGGGGGGCGCCAGGCCTCAGATGATTTGAGGCCAAATGTCATAATTCGATTTCTTTTTTTTTTTTTTACATATAATTGTATAATTATAATCGGTTTCAGTTGGATTATTTGTCACAGTTGCTCCGATCAGATCGGTCTCCTCCATTTTGTAGATTATTTACGACTTTTGAATCCACATAAACACATCGGCAAAATCCGGCTTACTTTGAGCATGTGTTTTAAATAGTTTAATCCCTTTGTGAATTGTTTCCACTTCCGCGCCGTTCTTTAATTTCTTCATACAGCGGGAATCCAAATTAATTAATCCTTAGTCCAATAACCATCAAAGTCACTCCAATAGTGCTCCTTAATTACGCTTTCATCCTCCTTTAACAAAATACTTCACATTCATCTAGTTTGTGACAGTAGTTGTAGTAGTTGCATTTTTCACACTTTTAAACTTTAATTACCGCTGTTCCTATTTAAGCTACGTTTGAACTAAAGCGCCAACGCAAACAGCTCGTGCTATCTATCCTATCCAGCTTGCTGTGACCAGTAACTGGACAGAAAGATTAAAAAAACACAAATTAGCAGTTCTAGAGTTTAGATTACATTTGTACACACAACAATTCTGCCATTATGTGGATGTGTGAAAGCGCTTGATAGGCATCATGCTGTGCAGCCACACATCTACTGGGCTCTTCAACAGGCCACACTGTTCTCTGAACGTAAACTAATGTACCTTTTTACTTAAACTGCCTTTGAATCCTACTCTCACCTAATCATAGAGCTGATACTCAGCGGCTAAATTAGATTATCCGGCCCCACTGGCTTGATGTGTAATTTTTCTCTGAATGCCATGGCCTGCTCATGCCACTGTTTATTGAATTATTTAGCTCCACTCCTCTTACAAATAGCCCCTCATTAGCAGCCACTATGATACCAGAAACGCTTCCATACATTCCAAACAAAAAGTTGTAATATGAAGATTGTAATAATGCCAGCGAGTCTACCACTATCCTCTTTAACTGCATCCACAAGCCTGCTGAAGCATGCAGACACTCTGTGGCTAACTGACACACACATAATCTGTGCAGGAGGCCACTCACTTTTCTATCCCTATACATTCAATGATAGAGCCACCATCACTGAGAACATAAGCTATCATGCTTTAGACGCATCGGTGAATAAATCACATCACGTCTAGTCAGTTATTTATTCATAAAGCCAAAAACCACAACATTTCCAAGGAAGGCTTTGCAATCTGAGAAATAAAAAAATGATCCACAATGCAAAGAGTAGAAAAAAATCAAATATAACCCTTTGATAGGAAATAAAGGAGAACCAGATGGAGCTGTTTACTGACTCCATAGAAGTAGAAAAAGTTAAAATTCAAATTAAGACCTTTATGACCAAAAACGTGCCTGACTATCAATGGTTTTATAAATAATTCCCAAACATTGAAACAATAGGGTGGCACACCTTTTCCAAACCTGCCTACTGAAAGAAGTGAGCGCCCTCTGTTGGCCGTGACTGACACTGTGTTTCTGCTCCTGAGTGTGAATGGTTCACAAGGGACTGACAAAAGAGAATGGGTTGCCTTAGCAACTGCAGATAGTGAAAGTGCAAGCTCTTGAGCATGACCCTATAGAGATATGTGTAATTGTGTAATGCCTGCTCTCATCCCCCGGAAAGAATAAAAGAGGCACAGGATGAAAGCCAGAGAGAATTTGTGAAACCCTAAGATGGATACGATATTATAGGTTACCTTTGTAGCATTAGTATGTACTAAAACATAAAAAATAAAAATAAATAGATATACATCTAATAAGGTTTATTTTTCATTAGGTTGATACTTGGTTGGATCTGTATGTAGACTAAAAATAAATGTGAAATGTATTCCCATGTATGTATCCCCCTCACCTCACCATGTCAAATCAATGACTAGAATACATTTGCAGTGAGTTTGTAAGCACATTTTTTGCTGCATGTTTTTTTAACTTAACCAAACAGAAAGTATGCCATTTTTTAAAGCACATTTTCTGCCCAGGGTAACTTGTCCACCTAATTAAAAAATATGCGCATTCACTGTAATATACAAGAATATGTACGCAGCACACAGGGGAGGAGGACAATTATGTGAACACCTGTATAGCTTAATGACATCCAATACAGTATGTGTTTGGAACATAGTGTTAACTTCCTGTATATCCATGTGTATGCTGCTTACGGCCCCTACACACGGCAGCGTGTTACTGACTCTATCTGACTCGTGTTACTGAATCTATCTGATTACTGATGTTTACAAATATTTATCATTTGTAATAAAATAATAAAATATATCTACATATACATATGTCTTTTGAAAATATCTGGTAAAGGAGTTCTGTTTAACGTTTGGGGGAGATGTAAAGACGGGGGTCCTGGACTTTTGAGCCTCACACCTTTAATTTAATGCATTCTTGTGGATATATTGTGTGTATATATTGGATATGCTATACCCTCCTTGTTTCTTTTGTCATTTACATCAATGATACCTTATTAGATTGTCTCTGCAAGGTGGCAATATTAAGAGAAAAATAACATTACAAGAACAAAGTCATTATTAAATGAGAATAAAATAAATGTTAAATCAATTGACCAGAAATTGCAAGACAACATAAGTTATTGTACTATAATATATACTATAATACTATTTACACTTTTGCAGAATAATAAATCCTGTTTTTATATGAAAAGATAATTTGTCATTTTGACACTGAACCGTTTATAGGGTGGGATTTGTTTTAATGAAGGTTTGAGATGTTGTGCGAGAAAATAATATCCACCTCAAACATCAGTATCTGTTGGGAGAAACTTAAGAGGTAATATACGTAAATAAGGTGAGGAATAGTATTGATCCCTGGTGGAAAAATGTGATTGTTGCAGCAGTAAAAGTATTGGAACTTCAGTAGATCCAAAACAAATAAGACTATGAAATAAGCAATAAAATCACATAAAACTATATCAGTAATGAAGCTACCAGTAGAATATAGTAAACATTTCATTTCAGAAATGATTATGCTGACAATTTGAAGGTGCATTTAAATTGGACTATATATAGCATTTTGATTTGAATGGATAGCTGGGTTTCAGACACAGTTTTTCGCATTTGGATTGTAATAATAGTAATCAGCATCATGCCCCCCTCTAAATCTCTGATGATACTCCCAAAACACTATTTGATTGACACTGAGGAGTTTTGATCTACTTCTATGCATGAGCTGTCAATACTGACTAAGTTTAGCATGCATCGAAATACTTGTGACAAAGCTTTTCTTCAGTCCACTCCTTAAGAGATATTTTTCTGCCAAACTTCACTTTGGTTTTTGGCACTAAGCCAGTTTGTTTTTTGCCAGTGGTTATTTGTCTGAGAGCCAAGATATCCAGAGCATAAAAATACTATTTTTATATTATTTTGAATGTGTGTTTGTAAGTGTGTGAACGGGACACAGAGAGAACATTTTCCTGGCAGCTGCTCCACAATTTCTCTGCAGTTACCCTCTAATACTAAAGCTATTCAGTGTAGTCACTGTAGCTTGTAAGTGAGTAGACAATGCTTCGATTTAAAAGGAGAGACCGATGTTATTGTAAAAATCAAATGATGTAAGCCAAATTGTGAAACTGTTAACTATGCAAATACAATTTAAAGTGCTTTCGTCATTATCTAAATACAATTGTAATTGTGTTGAATGTTGCTTTCCAAAATATACATGAATATTTAGTTGTGTTTCAGAGGCCAAAGATTAATTATATTCCACTTTACTTTACTAACACGTTTGAAACAACACAACAAATCTACTATTTGAAAGGTCTGCTTGAAAAAACTTTTACCAGAGACTACTGTATAGTCCAACGGACAGCGAAGCCTCAGTCTTTCTTACAACAGACTGTTGACTCAAAAAACTCCATACTTGTGTTGTAAAATAGAAAACTAGAGAGCATACGTTCCTTATAGATTATTCCGCTTATTATTTTCTCAATAATTCATTTAATTTCCAAATAAATCCAATCAATTTGAAACCCTAGGCCTAATATATTCATTGATAAATGATGATACATCATGAAGAATGTGGTGATCTCTGTATGCTGTTGTAATTTGTTTGTCTGTGCTGTGATTTTGTAAGGCTGCTACTTTTGTAAAAGAGAGTTTTGATCTCAATTGGATTTCCTGGCATAAAGATTTTTTTTAAATAAAAGTATTAACGATTGTTTCAGGTCTTAATTATATGACAAAAGCGAACTCGTCTTTAAGCTAAGTTGCCAACCATTTGATTAATATTATAAAATCAGTTTCGAGGCTCTTGCTGGCGCTGTCCATTACCTGCAGTGCTGAAACGTATTAATCAAACCAACATTAATCAACATCATGTACTTTTAACGGGACACTACATGGACGATATATTTTATTCTTCAAGCTCAGTTGGACAATTTTACTTAATTGTATGAACCTCAAACAAGTGTCCGTGACAAGCTCGTTGGAGCAAAAAGTGCCAGTTTCCCCTCACCGGCTCGCTCCAGTCAGAGCGTGGTGTTGCATTTCCCCCTCCTCTCTTTCCGTTGCTCCAATTCTTCAACGTCTGGTGCTTCGTTTTCTTACGTTCCCCGAGCTAATAAAGGGCACATTACGTTGTGGGCGTAACGGCTCCTTGTAATGGCGACCGTGCCGTATATGTGCCTAGGTTTGTGAAAATGAAGCGAAGAAGAAGTTATTTCTTTTAAGTAAAACGCCGAGGTTCCCCGGAGGAGGACTTTGCGTCTACAACCATCGTCTCTATACGTGGTAAACTTAGCTGTACTTTTGAACTTTTGTTCGCTTTAACAATGATGAAGCTCAAGTCTAACCAAACCCGGACGTACGATGGGGATGGCTACAAGAAGCGGGCCGCCTGTCTGTGCTTCAGGGGCGAGACCGAGGAAGAGGTAAGTCCGGGGATGTGGCTGTATGGAGGGCCAAGCTAACATTAGCAGCATTAGCTGCTTACAGTAAATCTGTTCATTTACCAACACAGCTGTGGCTTTATGTCAGCTGGAAAAAATGTCTTATTAGTTTTTGTACCTCTTGAATTGTCCTTTTGCTGTTGTGTATTAAACACTTGTTTAAGCTCGTACTTACCGAAGTGCTATGTAAGACTATTTTGCTGTGCATATACACCTACCCCGGGTTTTATACACAGCTAGTCCACCTGTTAGCTGTATGCTAATGCTAACGTTAGCTTTCTAACTAGCCGCGTTGCTACTGTGGGCAGCCGGCTCTCGGCCAGCGACCACAGCCCACAGTGATGAGTGGTGACTTTATCATTATGAGACTCAGGTGAATGTAAATCACTGCTTTCTAAAGTGACAAGCTAAGATATGTTATATGCTACTGTCATACATGGTTTGTTGAGCTAACTAACTGTTAGTGGTTACTGTGATAGCGTTAATGCAACTGGTATTGCTAGCCAAACATTGGACTGATATGTAGCTATTAGCTGTGCCAGTATAGCCACCGGTAGCAACAGTCGGCTATCTTACATCACAGTGTTTTTCACGTTGTTGAATATATTTGAAATGCATATGTGGTGATATGCGGTTAGTCCACTCTGCTTAATGACAAACTCGAAAACCTATTTCGGTGTATATCCACTGTTAATGTGCTATTCGCTCTCTTCGTGCGCTCTCTCCCATGAAAACCTCTCAAAGTATCCTTCATATTATTGTTAAATCAGAGGCGATTTGGGGAGTCTGATGTCCAGTCAACAACACACACAAAGAAGTCTTTGTAGTGGAACTAGTATTACCAGGGGTGGGGAGACTTAACTAATTCCTCATTCTCGTTAAAGTAGAGGCCAGGTTGTGAACATGGGTTGTTGATTACAGGAAGCACATCAGTTTGGCCCCTAGCTGGAAACTTTTCCAGAGTGTATCTACCAGATAGGCACTCAGCCAAGCCTCAGATATTGTGGAAGCAGATTGTTGATACCATGAAGTCACCATACTTGTGTGGAAAAAAGCAAACTCAGTGAGTCCTACATTAGCTATAGAAAATGTTCTGAGTTAACTGCTTTTCAACAATATCCAGCTCAACAACTCTCCCTGGGTTACTTTAATTCATTTTAAGTGTCATAGTTGTAAGGTAGCTATTATGTCACATGTTGGGGCTTGGCTCTTCCGTCTAAAACAAACACAGCACTCACAAAATAGTCTTGCTCAAGCAGCAACACACCAATAAAAGCACAATTAGCAATCAACATTGAGTCATTCGCTAATACCTGACTAGCTTTGTTTTGGATGCTTTGCAGGTGCTGCTGGTAAGCAGTAGTCGACATCCTGACAAGTGGATAGTTCCTGGAGGGGGAATGGAGCCTGAGGAGGAGCCCAATGTTGCTGCTGCTCGAGAAGTGTGTGAAGAGGTTAGTTCTTTAACTGTTTTTCACAATAAATGCATCTAAATTAAGGCTATTTTGTGGCCAATTTTCTTTCTTTGATACTGTTCCTATATATACTGTGCTCAGGCCAACTTTATTTGATCCTTGTATCTGTGAAACATACCTTAATAGACTTCCTAGAGTTCATAGCCAGGAATATTGTTCCCGGAATGGACTCCCTATTTCAGTTCGGAAATGTAGTTTGTGTGTAAGCACACAAGGTGTATTGTATTTCATTTCATCCTTTCTGTATTTAACACTGGGCCTAATACCTTGCTCTCAAAGTCCATTCTGTCAGTGCAGTCATCCTGTTTGCACGGACAGAGACAGAGCCTAGCAACATCTAAGCTGTATCCTTGCATCGTGTTACAAAGCAGTGTTTATGTGTCAAAGGAGGTCACAGTGAGATTGAACACTGGCTGCCCAGCGGTTTTACTGCAGCACTATCAAATCTCATAAAGTAGAGCAAATAAAAACAATCTGCTTTTTGTTCTTGTTTGTTTCGGACAGTTCTATTTTTGCAACAGCAGCCTTGTTACCGATGCAGTTTGAAGGGCAAAATGCATCTATTATTGTTTGTCTGTGCTTCGGAGGATAGGTAGAAATTGGTAAACAGCTCTGAAGCTCATTGGAAATCAATAAAATTGCTTATACCTCTTGCGTCCGTCCCTCAAATCATGTATACCCTTGTGGTTAATTGTGTAAATCGCGTAGGCATTTTGATCAGAATGGCAGTGAAGAAGACACAGAATCTCACTTGGCTGTCAGCTCTTGGCATTGCACCGACCAAATAAAGCGGATTTCTCTTGTGTGAGATCCATCACACTGATAGTTGCTTCCGATATCATCCCTTATCCTGGCTGTTGCTCTTTGGTATCTTCGGCTGATGCAGGACACTGCGGCCTGCCAACACATTTCCACAGGGTCACAAGCACTGTCGTATCACAACTGATGTTTGTTAAAAGCGCTAAAAGGCCCCATTCAGAAACATTGTGGTGACTTTGAGTGGTACTCAATGCATCACCACGTCTTGTGGCTTTCTAAGCTTCTTATTGGACGGTGGTGTAACAGGACATATCTTAATCCTGACAAGCTTCTTCTGATGACCATATGAGCAGTGAGAGATTGCTGATGCTTATTGGTTTGGAGCCTTGCCAGGCATTGCATTAAAGACACGGCAGTTAAAAAGGAGCAGGCCAAAGGTTGCAGAGAGTTTCTTCCTCTGTCTGACTATTGGGGAACTCTCTGTAGTCATACGCTCTGCATCAAGAAGACGGTGGACTGTGTTGCACAACTTGTGAAGCCTCAATGCTGTGCATCCTCTCCCAACATGTAGCACAGTAGTTTTCAGTTACATGAACTATAGTTGGGAGATATTTTCCATCTCAAAACATTCAGCTTGACGTTTGGCCTATTACTTAATCCCTGGCACATCTCTGTGGTTCCTAGTGGTGGTGAGCTTGTTCTTTTTACACATGGTCTTGCTGAAGGCCTGAAGAGACCAACTCCTGAGTCCACAGCACAGTAAGTGCAGTCAACATTTATTTTTAGACTGAAACTGGAACCTGGAGAAGATGCTGCCAAGATGTCATTAAGTGGCCGGGCTCTTTATCTAAACTTGACCTACTAGTATCCACCGCTGGGAGTAAAGATCTACCGTGGAGATTATTTTGTTTTCAGAATATGTAACAAGAAAAGGTACGAGGAACTTTGTCCTCTTTACGAAAGGTTGTGACATTGAGATGGCTTGGGTGTTTTGAGTTATAGGAAGAGTAGCAGCTTCTCACAGCAAAGCAGTTATTCTGTTGGTTTTTAGTGACCTTTATACACAATCTTTGATGATACTCAAAACATCTTGTTGAGCAGCCGTCAGATTGTGACAGCAAGTGATAGCTGAAACAGAGGTGTTTACAGCTGTATCATTTAGAACTGCAAATATTACTGGAATAACATGAACTCTATTTTAGTAATATATCAACATTTTTTACTCGTGTAATGCTTGACACTGCTGCTGGAACAAAATCATTTCCCAATTTTGGGATAAATAAAGTATCTATCTAGAAACTAAAAATGCCTTTGCCAGGTCCTGCTTCTTAGGATGTTACAATTAGCTTTGTTTCTCTGTTGTGCATAGTTGTTGCAGGTTTGTACTGCTGGTTTGACAAAACAATACGTCAGGCTTGGAAACAGGACATTGTTGCATATTGGCCTTTTCAATAAAATAAGACCAAATGAATAAAAACCAAAACTGGCAGATTAAAACCCATATTTCCAACTAGCTCCTGGTGACTCCGAATGTCTGTCCAGAGCTTAGACTGCCAGTGTATTACTTACTGTTGCACTGAACTGTCAAATGAATGAAGAAAGAATCCGTACATGGAAGACATGACTTGAGGATTTGGTTAAATGTGTTGCACGGCAGATTTAGCAACAACCCAGGATTTAGATGGAATTAATTTTCAGAGGAAAAAACAATCTTATGATGTAATGTAATCCATTTCAACCCAACCAGCTTCTGAATAACAATCTGAACCAAGGTTATAAAGTTCAAACATGAAGTGTGCATTGTCAGGCTGATGCTATCATTCTAAAGTACATGTGTGATGTTTTCTAACCCTTTTCTGTATATCAGACCGGCAAGGTGTTTATCTGCTAACCATTTTAATAATCCTCCTCCTCCTCCTCTTTTTTCTTTTTTTACAGGCCGGTGTTAAGGGGACTTTAGGGCGCTTAGTTGGAGTATTTGAGGTGAGGTTTGTTTACCCACCATTTATTTTTGTATTATTCAAATGTCAACATGCTGTGCATCATGTTTGGGAGTAAGAACATGATGTTTATTCCCCCACAGAACCAGGAGAGGAAACACAGGACCTACGTCTACGTTCTTATTGTAACAGAGCACCTGGAGGACTGGGAGGACTCGGTCAACATTGGTAAATCACCGCATTTGTTTACTAGTCAAAAAACGGGGATCATACGGACAAAGTTCTCTGTCACATGCTGTCTGTGGCCCAGGCCTTGGTGATATTACAGTTCTGGGAGGGAGGGTTTATAACACAAGCTTTGTTTCTGTCCTTGTGATTTTCACTCTGCGAACATACTGATATTAACTCAAATCTTTTCATGAGTTTTGTTTTCCTCTCACATGTTCTAACTCGTCCCTCTATGGTGTTTTGTTTACAGGGAGAAAAAGGGAATGGTTTAAAATAGACGATGCCATACGAGTGTTGCAGTGTCACAAGCCCGTGCAGGCCACCTACTTCGAGGCTTTCCAGGAGAGTTGCCTGACCAGTAATGGAACGCCTTTGGTGACCACGATAGGCGGGGACCTGTCCCCTACCTACAGCATCAATCAGAGCTCGGTCTCGGGTATCAGATAACTAAAACCATAACTGACACCTCCGGGAGCTTTCGCCACCACTTGCGCTCTTACTCGTGTCATTTTCTCTTCTATTCCTCTCTCTTCTCTTCTCTTCTGTCTCAATAACATGGTTTGCCTTGCCAACTCCTTTGTGCCAGCACTGTGGCACAGACTTGATGACAAGTGTCGGGTGAATAGTCTGAAACACTTTGTAAATGTAAATGTCATTTTTGAACCCCTATTTTTTTTCTCTCTCTTTTTACTGAAAACTGCATGAAATGTCCCCTGATCCTCTTTCCTTGACGCGCCCTTAGCATGGT
Source organism: Notothenia rossii (assembly GCF_949606895.1). NCBI lineage: Eukaryota > Metazoa > Chordata > Actinopteri > Perciformes > Nototheniidae > Notothenia > Notothenia rossii. The sequence goes on along the minus strand of NC_136903.1, from coordinate 65,957,731 downwards.
GTTAATTGAATGCAAGAACTACTTTTTACTGTTGTAATGTAAAAGTGTATACGTAGTGCTTAAGCTGAAGGCTTGGTGGTCTTTTTAAAGTCGCCTCCATCTTTTCAGTTCTGTTTCTTTTGAATGAATGTGCCCATTAGTGTACCCCTCCCTGTGAATAAGGATAGGAAGTGTTGTCTGTATCTGAATGAACAGAATTGTTGGAAGTGACTTGTCTTGCATGAGCACTGTAATGTTGTGTCTCGCTCGCTCGAGAGACCTGATGCTGACTGTAACAGACGTGTGGTAAGGTCTTCTTGGATTCCTCTTCATTTAGCTCCTTATCGTGGTGATCGATGTCTCTTATTGGTAGGATACGGCCCCTCGCTAGTTTTTCCAATTTCAACCGTCATGTGTGTTTCTCTCATATTTGGGAAGCTAGCCAAGCACTACAGGTTTCACTCTCCAAAAGAGCAAATACTGTAAAGAGAGAAAGAATGTCAACATACAATGTCAAATGAACCACCTTCTCCTCAGTGTCTTCACCTCCTTTTAATCCCTTTTTCTTTTTTAAACTTCTTGCTCGGGACTGACTGAAGTCTTCCTCCACATACTGAGAGGTAGTAGGCTTAAAAAAATCATGGACTTGTAATTTCAAAATGCAGCACATATCACTTAAGTTATTTAAACCATTTCCATATGTTGCTCCTCACATTCAGTTTGGTTCAAAGCAATTGTTTACACTGTATCCATAGCAGCACAGGTGACTCATGGTCATGATTTCCCCTTTTCTTTTCTCCCCTACCCTTTGTAGTATTTAATCTGCATCCCCAAAACACCTGCTTGACATCGAGAGTAATGGAATCTATAATGCTGATGCAGAACAAACAAGCCTTGTACAGTTTGAGACCTCGTTTTTAACATGTAAAATGCTTTTGGATACTAGTTTTTGTTTTTATGTTTTTCTCTCTAACGCCTGGCAAAAGTCTCTTTGGCCGAGCTGCGTCACTCGATGTGGCCCGAGGCAGCCGGCTCAATACTGTGAAACTGGAGGCGCTGTAGATAGCATGTTAGAGGTTTTTATTGTAAATTGTTTATTTCTGTATAGATCAAAGGTGAGAGTACAAATGACTAAACACCTCTTTCACATCTGTGAGTCGGACATTTCAATCGAGGCAGGAACACTGATCGAACTCATGGCTTTGGAGCTGGAATTAGTTTAGAGATAGCTCAGAGTACATCTGAGGCTACAGGACAAGGCATGTGGTTGTTGGTGTCTGGAAGAGCCAATTTCATATTGAATTCTTTCAAAATCCTTCATTTAGTTTGGACTAAAACACATTTGTCACCCTTAGTGAAAGCTGTTCTATGGCCAAGCTGAAGCCTGAGAATCCAAATCACTTCATCAATTAGAAGTAAAGAAGATTTACTGTTAGCGGTTAATCTATCCCAGGTCAGTGTGTTTACTCATGAGGGGTTTACAGGGTCTTTCTCTAAACCTTTGACAGGATGCCGGGGTTTTCTGCCCATTATTTAAATCTGTTATTAAAGATTATTTGGACACTCGATAGCAGCAAAGATCTGTAAACATCCACATATCCATTTATTTATTTATTCTTTTCGCAAACGTGTTGGTAGATTTTCTTCTTTTACACATCTGAAGACATTTAATTTGACTTTGTCTATCTGATAATCCAATGTTGACTTCTCTTTTAAGCTCCATTTCTCCACCAATGTCAACTCAATGATTGCATTGTCTGCACTCAAACTGCATCAGTGATCAGGTTGTATAATGCTATGACTCATGGGAGCAGCTCCTTTATACAATGTCAACAAAATAAACTAAATGGTTTGAAAAGAAGACACCATTCATTGATAGCAAGCGGAAATGAAATGTCCTCTACGCTAAGCAGATGCATATTTAACATTGAATGTGGGCAGAAAGCTTCAGTATCATGATTTAATCAAGACACATGAAAGAAATGCCTCAGGAGAAACGTAAAGAACTGCAAACTATTGGATGAAAAGCTCAAATAGACGTTTCTTAGCAGGATGCTGGTGGTGGTGTCTTATTCATGGACCTTCCTGCAGTAATGTGGGGGTGCCACCCTGCCAGCTTCTGATCCCTTTGGTCTCTGAAGGAAATGCTTCCTGACTGACAGTACATGTGGAAGGAGTCTAAAGTCTCCTAACAGAAGGAGACTTTGAACTGTTTTATTGCTGTGCATCAGGAAGGTGTGTTGTCCAAAGTCTTGCTTTATGAGAGTTACATCAGAGTTCCTGTTTTCAGTCTTCATTGAAATGTGCAAACGGTTGTCAAGGGGATAAACCTGTATATGGCTTTTTAAAAAGAAATCTAAAAACCTATCTCTGATTGGCAATGATTGAATTAGCTCTTGGTGGTTGGATGCGGGTGACAGGTACTGTCAAAATGAATGTGAGGAGGACTTCCACAGTAACAGCCAGTGACTCATTTATTAATGACCACTTGATCCATCATTTTCAGTTTCTTTAACCTGTTGTGCAATTGTCAAACAAATATCTGTAACAGTACCGTTTCAGCCAGAGGACGCACCATGGCTTTGGTCAGTAATGATTAGTATTTTCTTTTTCTTTTTTTACAATTCCCTTCTCACTCAAAATTCAAGCACTTCCTGTCATAGGTAATGTGATTTGGGCCAGGGTTCAGGAGGACATCTATGAAGTACATGTCTCCATATAGGCACGTTGGAGTTAATGCGTTACTCCAGGGAGATTCCGATCACAATTGGCTCCTTTTTGTGACATTTAAGCTTCTAAACATTTGAGGGGAAAGGAGACAATGAATTATCAAAAGAACGATTAGAGCTTAAGATAAGTCACTTTTTAATTGAACAAAGTTAAAGGTTTGAACATGTATCACCCCATCTTGTGGTGAAACCAACACCTATTACAAGCACATCACTGCAGCTGATTGTAACTGTCTCCTTTAGCATTATGGTCAGAGCCATTTCCCTAACTATGAACAATCAGAAATTGATTCATAAAAGCTGTTTTTTTTAAAGGTTACCCTAAATACTAGTCCATTGATAAACAAAGCAAACACCTGACCTCAGCCTTGAAGTTACCTACATGTCATTTTGATCTCCTCTCCAAGGTATACGTGTCACTGGAAATTTTCTTTTGTCATTTGGGACTGTGGAATAAAACCAGTGCGAGAAGACTGAAGATTGTAATATAAATGTGCCAACAAATAAACACCAGTATTTCACATCAGGCTGGCTTCAATGTTTGTGTGTGCTTGCAGTACTGTACAGAAGAGTACAACAAGGTAAGAGTTGTGTATTAGGCCTGCTTACTGGGATTTTTATGCACCACTTTTCTCAATCTGTATTGCTATACATACATCTTTACAGAACATGTTTGTACAGACAGGAAATTATTCAATGAGCACTGTTAGAAAACCACTGAGTTATTTATCAAAATATGACTAACATTTTTAAAGCTTTGGTTAGAGCCCCAACTTGGTCCCAAAAGGGAAGATACTGATTTGAAGTAGGCTTAGGCAGTGTTGTCTTCCACAATGCAGAACGCAGAAGCTGGTCAGAGCTGGAAAAGCTTTAGATTAACAGCTCCAGAATCACAACAGAAAACTATTGCATATGTTGTTCTCTGAATCGGCAATTTGATTCTTAGTTTGCAGGATGTTTTATAAAAACTACCAACTGTTCCATCAGAATGAGTATGAACAATACATATGCTGAAGTCTAGTAGGCAGATATTTTTGACCAATAAAGACAGCTTCTTAACTCACTTGTGTACCACCTATGAATGACCAAAGAATTACAGCGATATCTTACAATAATGGTTTGAGTCGGATTTATTTATTCTACTAAATGAAATCCTGCAGACTAACTTTCCTCTGCTCAGCATACAACAACCTCTGAATGTTTGGAAACCAGCTCTTCAGTTTTAAAATCCATCAGCTACCACAATCCTTACCAACACCAACAATACGGAACAGACAGGTTGTATTTTGATTTTCTTTATTGTACAGAAAGAGACGGTGAAAATTACTGAGGAGGCTGTCCTCTGCCGCGCCCGAAGCCACCTCTCTGCAAAAGGAAACAATGTTGTCAATACAAGTGTCAAACAACTACGTTTTATTAGTGCACTAAAACCAAATCCAGCTCCCCATAAAATAACTGCACCAACAAGCTGACCGTTTGATTGCTATAGAAAACGTTCCTAATATGCCATAACAGGAAATACATTATTCAAAATCAAAGGTTTGCTTGTATGCAGATAGAGATGCACAGAAAGGACTTCTCCCAGGGGGTAAACGTGTTCTGTACTTACGAACTGGAATTCTGTGGCAGCTCCTGCTCCGGCCTCTGCTTTCTTGTCAGCACCAGCTGATAGAGAAGAAACGAATGAACTGTCAGCCATAAACATTTATATCTTTCACCTCAGCCATCACAAACTAATACAATTACACACAATGAGAACCCTTACGTACATTAAGAGGAAGTTACCCAAGGTAAATAAGTTATCTTAAATGTATATTGTTGTAATACTTTGCTTACAAAAGACGTTACTGGTTTCAGTCTTAAGAATCAATTGCTGAAGTTACAAAAAAAAAAAACTAGCTTAAGTGTCCATTTCTATTTGCCTTCAAGACTATAATTTCTGCTGCTCATGCCAAAGAGTTCCTAGGAGTGTACTTACGGGGTGCAGCAGATCGCCTGTATGTATCTCTGTCAGCCTCTCCGCTGCGGTTAAGGCGGGCGGGCCTCTCTCCTTCCATTCCTGCAGAAATAAAAAAGGGAAATCAGATTAGGTTCAGGACATTTGACTGCACACCCAAGGAAATTGAGTCCACTCCCAGAGCGGGAGATGTGTGTTGTGTCAGGGACCCCTTCACAAGCAGAATATTCAATTAAAAAGATACTTTTACACTTGGGTGGGAAACATAATCCCAGAATTGTTACAAGAAATCACAATCATCCTGCACTTAAACTCCAAAACTAGGGAACAACCTTTGTGATGGCAAATATAATAGTTTATAAATATTGCTCTGAAAATGCTCTTTATAAGTGAAACACAATCGGCCAGTAAGAGACTTTTAGAGCAGTGTTTCAAACAGAAATGTGATGTCTATGACACCCGTCTGCTCTTGAGTTTTTGTCCAATGCAACTACAAAGCAAGCTACAAAGGAACACACGTTATATATTAAGTTTGAGCCAAATCAGCTACACATGTAATGCTCGAATTCTTGTAAACTGCCGCTGAGACCACCCGTTCCCTCCTCTAACAACAACCCTACTATTTCAGCTAAAACATACAGAAAAGTCCCTGTCATCGGAACAGAGAACGCAGTGATGCGGGCAGACCTTTGGGGGATCCTCTCAAGGATTACCATTTATGCTAGGAGACCTGAATAATTATAATAAGAGTCAGCTTCTTAATATGTTGCTCACCACATTTCAGTTTTAAATCAAAGATTCAGCACTGTAATCCGACATTTGCACTTATGAAGCGACGATGATTATTTGGCTTGCCAATTTCCGCATAACCCCAAAGCCCCATTCTATTGAAACTTGATTGGTTGCTGGATTTGCATTTTCTAAACTTTATAATAAAATGTTTAAAAGTAATGACCGGTCTTATAAGGTTAATAAAAACAGTTGGAAATGTCAGAGTTGCTGAACACTGAGCCATGGCCTTTCGACTGCACAATGTTAATCCCTCAAGAATGCTTCCACTCAGCAGATTTACATTGAAGGCTAATGACTTGTTGTTTTTGTTGTTCAGCTTACAAAATGTAGAGGCAGTGTGCAATTAAATGTGATACACTTTGAAAACAAAATTCAATTTATAGTAATGATATTTGCCATTACTAGCTTAACAAAAGCAAAATAAATAGTGATCACGGCCCAGTATTCCACAATGCAATTTTGAAAAGACCGTTAAAACAAAATCGAGCAACATTGTTCCAGGGAGCTTACCCTTGGGCCTGGGCCTTGCGGTCTCAGGGCGAGTCTGGCGGCGCAGAGTGGCGGGCACGATCTCTGGGGGCAGGTGGAGGAAGTCTCTCAGGTACTGGATACCCTCGTTGGTGAGGTACCAGTAGAAATGACGCCAGGCAAATTGCTCCTTGACGTACCCACAGGACTTCAAGGACTGGAGGGAAAACACAAACAAAGTGAGTTTCATGCAACTATATATATCTATATATATGCAACTATATATATATATATATATGCAACTATATATATATATATATATCCCATCCTTTCAGGCAATGTGTCCTTAACCTGTCATTTTCCTGCTTGCATGTATTTTTTCATCCCTTCTCACCCCGCGAACCAACTGTTTCTAACAAATAGCTGGAGTGAAATACCCATAGAAATACAGTAACCATTTACAAAGGGGATTCTCATATTAGGTTCTGTAGTCCAAGTAAAATAAGTTAAACTTGGACCAAACTGCCAGAGTTTTAGCAACAACACAACTCCACTAACACTTGAGCGTCACCCTTTCTCTATCCATTTAGAAAAACATTGGACTTTTACCCTTCACAGTTTGTCACTTTAATTACTGCGCACATTTAAATGTTATCAGCCAAGCGAGCATATAAACACGCTTGCATTTGTATTACTCTTAAGTTAATTCAGGCTACTTTAGCTCCACACAGCATGTTTCCCTCTTATCCATGTGCATGCCATCAGAAGTCACAATGACTCCTAACCCCAGTTGTACCCCTCATGTCTTAGCATGCACGGAGTACAGTGTATTTAAAAATATTTAGTGGTTATTTTGGCATTTTAAAAGAGAGAAACAAATGGTGAAGCAAACATATACAGACACACAAGGGGCACAAAGGAGGTTGTAGAAAATTAAAACCAGAGCCTTAAGTATAAAAACCATGTACAAGTTAAGTGGCTCGATATTTTACAATCTCAAACCTAGTTATGGTAGGTGTAAGTGCAAAGCTTAATACAGCATCAAGACAATGATCATTGAGTGCTACCCAGATGAGGCCTACACTTGTGTGACCTAGGCTGGAGGAGAAACTAACCACTGCTTGTTTACAGAGCTCGAGTCAGACTATTTTGACATAAATATACAAACTTTTACAACGTCAGTATTCAACCTCCATCCCCCGGTTTCTCACCTGCATCGCTTTCATCACATGAAGGTTGGGCACGTTCTTGTCAGCGAGCTCCGGATGCTTGGGCAAGTGGACATCTTTCTTAGCCACCATGACTCCCTCCTTGAAGAGGAGCTCATAGATAGCAATGCGATTCTTCTTGGGCATCAGCATCTGTTCAGAGGGACATATTTATGCATCAGTATCCATTCCCACACTTTACAGACAGCGTGCAGTAGCTTCCACTGTGATAGCATGTAAACTGGCTAGCATGTTAGCCACTTAGCTGCACGAACAGATCTAGTGAAAAGCAGCAGTAAGCCGACATACAAACGATTTATTTAATCAATGATACACGTTATTTGATGGTGTTCAAATCACTATTCACACAGTGTAATACATTAACGTTGACTAAGGCGGCCCGCGTTAACAGAGAAAAATGGCAGCCGTCGTGAACATCAGTCCTGGGTCACTTCCCAATTTCTAAGTCTAATATCCATGACTGGAAAGCGTTTAACACTAAAATACGTTCAGATATTATATTGTGACATTAACAACAATTGAATATCCAACATTATAGTTTTATGGAAGATGAGATGTTTAAGATATATTTAGATTACTACGCCGGGTCTGTCTTTACCTTTCCACTTGATAGGGGACCGGAGCCGGAAGGAACGACGGATGTGGATCAGGGAGGTTTATCCTCTCTCCGTGCCTGGTGGAGGAGCGCGGCCCCCTGGTGGAGCGGAGGGGAACAGCAGTAATCATGGTGAGCATTGACTGCATTGATTTAGATATAAATACACATATTTATAGAATTATTATAAGGGTTTTAAAATGTTGTAATCACCAAGATGATAGTAATAATACTTGCAATAATTGTTAACAGTTTGCTGAAACGTATAAAAAATATTTTTTTTGAGAAGACAATTAAAGATTTAAAATATTTCATTAATTATGTGAGCATACAAACTGTTAACTGTTGTATTTTTTTAATTATGTATTTATATTTGTATATCAAATTTGGAATAATAAGTGGTGAAACGCAACTACTGTAAGATTAGTAAAATGTTGCTCCAGTCCACCTAAATACATCACAATTTCCCTGGGAAACGGCTACCACTCACTTGCTTTGTTCAAACAAAAAGGAGCACATCTTTAAATTTGATAAACTTGAACCTGACAATGTTTTGCTCTTAATCAAATTAAAGACCTTATTAAGTACCTTTTCCATTTCCTTGGTCAAGAAAACATGTACAACAGATCTAGTGCAGTGGTTCTCAACTGGTGGGTCGCAACCCAAAAGTGGGTCGCGGACCCGTTTCGAGTGGGTCGCGGATGTGTGAGGAAAAAAAATAAATTGGAATTCTTTGTTTTTATTTGGGGAAAAAGTCAAACTTTTATTTTGAAAGCCCGATTTTCTATCGCTGTGCATGCAGTCGGCGTTGGACTGGAAGTACCGGAGACCATAAACGGTTTTGAACGAAATATGACCCCCGATTTGATGATTGACAGGTCACAGAACAATGGGAGCTATCTACCCTTACCCACAATGTAAAGTAAGTCACACAGACTATCTCCTCTTTACTCTTCTAGCAGCAAGATGCCAGAACAAAGTGAAAAACAAACAATGGCATAAAATATTATTAATATGTCGGGTAGTAATACATTTATTTATTTTCTTCTCAGTGTACCAGAATGCATAGTTTATGTTAGTATTTCTAAAAATCTCTTGGGGGAGAATCCCTCCAGACCCCCCTGCTGGGGTTGGGTTTTCAGCATGTGTGCCTTTTTATATAGTTCAGCTTTGATTTCATCATCTCATTAAACCCTTTTTAAAAGCATACTTTAGTTCTGTGAAGGGATATAAGGGATATATGCACTGTACTTCACTTTTATTAATATTGTATGCTGAAAAGCGTATATATTACAGCACGTTTTTTTGTTGAAAAGATTTGAGTGCTTCAAAATGTTGGGTCGCGATGTATTGACCAAGTAAAAAGTGGGTCCCGAGGCCTGACCAGTTGAGAATCACTGATCTAGTGAGTGTCATTTCTTTATTTTTGTATTACTAGTTATAATGAGTCTTATCTGTTATATTTCCTTCTTTTATTTTGTCACTTGATTCATTCTGTAATTCGTTATTTCTTTAGCTTTTTGGTTCCATTTATTCATTTACTTATTTATTGTTAAATAAGAAATGTTACTTTTATTTTATCATTCGCGGGTAAACCGTTTATTTTGAAAGAGCTTCCCGGAAGTCTCGTTGTTCCTTATCGCAGCTTCCCTCAAACCCCCTGACCATCCCCCATCTGGCGGCTCCTTTCAGCGACACATCATCTACGGGTGATACAACGGACCGTCCCTGCTGATGAAGACAATGATTACATTTTAAAAAACATTCAAAGAAGCTGGATTATAATTAATTTCCGGTACGTTATTCATTATATTTCATCACTGCATCTATTACCAGTAGCTAGCTTAGGTGTGTTGTGCATAAAGTAGCTTCATTTATAGTTCATATTGTTGAATCGTTACAAATGCTATCGTGAAGGAATTGTGTTTTTCAACCAGTGATGCTCTTGCTTAAAGTAAATGAAATCTCATAGCAATAGTTTTCTTTACATAAGTCATTGTTTTAGTCCTTTATAGCATCTCTGGTTGCATGGGGTGAACCTGCAGCTGAAGTGAGGGTGACTTGAACACCTGCCAGTCTTGTTTGTGCTGATTTAGAAATAAAAAAATACCTAGGATAAAGACCTAACAAATGTTAACAATTTGACAGACGATAATGCGTTTCACATAATTCAGTATGAGATGCTGTGCAGAGAATGCAGAGTACCCAGCAGCAGCAGCAGCAGCAGCAGCCTGTGGTGGCTGCAGCACAGGGCAGGAAGGCAGCTCTGAAGTCAAATAAGAAATGAAGAAGATGGTCTCTGGGGAAAGATCCTGTGCTTCCTCCAAGACCAGAACATTTCTTTGATTTCTCATGATAAAGCAGCTAGTGGTGGATCAGATCAGAGCTGCTGACCTCACTGTGAGGCTGAGAGAGAGCTCTGTCCACGGTTCTGATCTGTGTCGCATCACACAGCAGCTCAGAAGGCTCTAGCAGGGCTCTGCATTCATCATCTGTACAGGTTTATTTCATAACTGTATCATCTAGTACTTTAAACAGAAGTCATTTCATTACAAAACACATTGTGTTCTTCATTTCCTAAAGGGACACTCCACTGTTTTCAGTTAAATGAATAGGGTAGAATATAACGGGAGCAAATATGTCACAAATTGGAGCTGTGGATATTGACGAAGTAGGCATTTTCCAGACGAAAGAGGTTATGGAGTTGAACTTGGGAGAGTGTAGGATCCATTTTTGTATAAACCGGAACTTTACTAGGGAGCGAACTAGTTGATAATCATGAATTCATCGGTAACCATGTTAATAACTGCGTAGTCGCTAAAGTGACCAAGAAAGAATAACCCTAAAAAGTTGGTCACAGATTCTCAAAAGTGAGGTTTTGATGCCTTCTCTGTTTTATAATGATTGTAAATGTTGCTCATTAGGATGCTACGCTGTTAGTTTGACAAACACTGAATGTGATGTTTTACAATTTATGAGTTACTCAGCAAAATAAGTGTGTTTTTGCTGTCAGCAAGCTGAGTAGAAATCCTCTGCCTCCTACGTCGTTTGTCAATCGCAGAAATGATCTCATCTCCTTTCTGACCATCAAGCTGCTAACACAGCCTAAAGAAACACAGCTACTAAAGAGGATCGTTTGGATGCAGAGAGGGAACACTGTGGGCGAGTACATCGATTTACATACACTTGGCCATATCAATAATTTATAGTTTTCGTATCTAGTAGAAATAATCACATATATTTCATCAACAAAAACTATTGTTTTGCATAGAGATACAATAGCTGAGGGTCTTTATAGAGCAGGGGGCATGGGTGGATCTACAAATGTAAGAGTGCTCTTTTTTGAGTGAGTGTCTAATAGGATTAATTCATGTGACAAATGAGGGGCATTTATTGACTTGTGTACCCCGGTTAACCTCCTCTCTTTTTCTCTTGAAGCAATGACAGATGAGCCGTCATTGCTAATGTAATTAATTAGCTAACCCCAAAGTCTTTCTTTTTCCTTTTTTTCCTGTATAAATAATTATAGATTTGAGTATGTTATTCCCAGTGGGCTTTGACACAACTGTTAGCTTCCTTTTTCCCATTTGCATTTACAAGCTTGGCATGTCACATCTGGTGCTCACGAGCCTGTCGTTAGTTGATTGAAAGCAATTTAACTTATTATTTTCCCTTTTCCTTTGTAACTAAGAATATGGCTTCAGACATCATAAGCCTACCATCTAAGTCTGGGTTTTGGATCAAGGAAATTCAAAGGTAATTATAGTTTCCTCTGAGAATAAAGCGCAAAACAATCGGTTGAGATAGTTTCAAAGTTACCCAATGACTGAGCAAGGCATTTTTCAAAGCCACTGTATGTCACATCAATAATCAATCATCTCCACCTATGAATGGAGAGGATCCTCGTTAGTCCTGCTCCACCAGGTTCACAGAGTGGACGGTGGGAGAGCTCTGTGTGGTAACTGGAGCCTGAGATAGGATCCTCACAGGGGATCATGGGAGAAAGACAGGCTACATTTCCTCCAAGTCCCGGAGCTTTGCAAGGTCAGAGCTGTCATGACATACCCAGGCGTAGAAATATATACTGCGTTGTAAAACTTGAAATAACGATTGCATAAGTTGTCCTGGTTTGGCCCATAATAAATGTCATTTATCGTTGTGTGTTTTATGAAAGATGGGCGGCAGCTCTGTGATGGAAATCGAAAATCCAGTATGAACCTGATTCTATGTATTAACAGACATTTGGCTTGTGTCTGACGTAAGCTACTTCTATGAGTTGAACTTACTGCTGGATATGTGCCTTCTTCTGTTTCTTCATCATCTTATAAACTGTAGGACTGCATCTAACACTTTATTGTACCTTTGGTTAATCTGCTGGATATTTTATTCATAAATTATTTTGTCATTAAATTATATAGGATAGGAAAGATTAGGAACATTATAAAAAGTGTAAATCAGAATATCCGTGAACCTCACATTGCTTGTTTCACCCAACCAATAGTCCAACACCTTAATTTCAATTATTATTGTAAGTTGTTTTAGTCATTGCATTCACAGTTTGTCAAAATTATTAACTTAGCTATTTAGTTTATAAAGAAAGTAGTGCCCATGTCATGTAGCCTAAACTATCACAATACTGCGATGAGTTGCATTTTATTGACGTGAAGCTTAGTTTACTGATCACTGACATGAAAGTTTGGAGGTTTTTATTATTTAAAAAACTGAAATGATTAATATATAATGGAGTAAAGTGCTGTTGCTCACTATTTCACACAGCATTTGTATATTTTGGCAACTGTGTTGGTTAGAAGTTCTCAAAAAGATTCAGTTTTCACTCTACCATTTCTTTATCCGTTCGAGGTGTTTGGTAGCATCTTTCCAGACGTTGACTATACATCTCCCGTTGTGTCTATACTGTCTGACTCAGCTGCACGGAGCCTGGTGCTGAATCAGCAGAAAACCAGCAGGCTGCACAGTGCAGATCAGCAGCTTCATGCAGATCTTACATCCAGAGCTGCATCCACTCCGAAGTCACTCTCACGATGTAAACAATATATTCCCTTGTAAAATAGAAAGTAATAATGGATGGATGAACGACCAAAAACGGTTGATTGTTTGAAGTCATATCTCAAACAACAAGTCGCAATCTTATTTCGTTTCAGGTTCCTTCTTGTGAGGATTTTCTGCTTTTCTGCGTCTTTTGGGAACTTTGGGATTTGGATTGTTGGGTTAACAACAAGCATTTCTGAATAATTATGGGACATCTAACTATATACATAGTCAAAACATCAATAAGTTGATCTGCACAACATAATTAGCAACTATATTGATAATCTGTTAATTGTTTAAATAATTTACAAGGTAAAAGGCCAAATTTAGTTTGTCTCTACTGCCCTGAAATTAAATATGCTGGGCTATTATTTCTCCTCGATATAACATTGTTTTTGGTGTTTTACTTGACAAAATAAGACATTTAATTGGGCCTGAATATATTGAATACTGTTATGTAGGGCTGCACGATTTGGGGAAATAATCTAATTGTGATTTTTCTGACAGATATTGCGATTGCGGTTCGATTTGCGATATTTGTTTTTAAGCGACCCAACGGAAATGTATTGTAAAATTCGGCCATCATGTGGAGCACAGCACTTCTGATTGGTGTGGATGACTGACACACAAGAAAAAAAAAAAGTTTAAAAAAAAATGGCAGCCTTTGCGATTTGATAATCACCTTATTTAAAATCGCGATTTCGACTTAAAATTGATTAATCGTTCAGCCCTACTGTTATACACATTTTCTCTTTATTTACAAAACAATACATCGATTAATAAAAAATAAAATCTGCATATTAATGAATGTTAGAAATAGTCATCAGTGCCAGCCCTCGATAAGGATCATATAGGTTCCTAACCTGATGGTTAATGGCCTCAAGCCGCCCCAAGATCAATCTAAAGGATTACAAGAGACAAATAAATACCAAATTATATTGACTTTTTCTGAATTTACTCCTTGAAAACAAACTATTTTATAAGGAATAATCTGTATTTGTTTATCTGCTCACCACAACACTAATGCTCTAAGCTGAAGTTTCATCTTGCTTCAACGTGTCACAAAAGGCTTATAACAATTGTTGCATGACTGTAGGACTGCTTTCAGGGCTAGTTTGATGTTATTCATCCGTGTTTCTCTACTCATGAGACTCTCAAAGAGTAAGAGCTGTGGGATAAGTATGCATCATGTGATGTGCATGCTTTCCCAAGCGCCTAATAATGAATCCCCTTGTATCTCTGGGGCTTCTCAGCTGTGGAGGGTACTTTACAAAAGCATCTCACAGCTTAAGAGGCACAAGAAGATGCTATTAGAGGCTGCTGGCTGCAGGTTCGCCCCGCTCCTCTGAGGCTCCAGCAAGTCAGATTTATATATAGTGAAGTGCTTCGGACCCACAGGAGCAGGAAGAGAGAAGGGCTTGTTGTTACCATGGTTTTGTGAAAGATGGCGTATGTAAGTGCATGTTTGAAGAAGGGCTGCAACTCACTGTTATTGTCATTATTAAATAATATACAGATTATTTTCTTAATTAATGTACTGGCCATGTGGTCCCTAAAATGTCAGATAATAGTGAAAAAGGCTTGTTACAATTTCATTAAAAAAACTACTTGATGGGCTTTAAGAAGTTATTTATTTATTTTGTTCTCCCTTTATTTGTCTTTATTTATTTGTTCATATCATATAAAGAACAGCAGCAAATACTCATAGTTGAAGTTTAAATTAAAGGTTATTTAATGTAATCACGGTTTTAAATTCATTTTAGGTTGGCGGAGTGTTGAAATGGCAATATTTATACCTGGAAAGCTGTGCTGACTAACCAGCTGCCTACACACTGACTGCATCACTGATGTTTCCTCTCAGAAGATCTCACTTCCATCCCCCGGAATAGTTCCCATTCATGACAACCACAACAGAGGCTTTTTGTGTGTGAGTGAGTACGTCTGTGTGTTTAGCTCTCATAGCTTGCAGCACCTGCACTTCTTTGAATGAGTCTCTTCCGTCTTCCTGCCCAGTATCAGCCTCAGCGTGTGCACTCTTTGAATGCAAAAGCTTAACCAGGGGCTTCAATCAAAAATGTTGATTGAGTGAATTTCATTGGATTTTCATGAATTCATTGGAATGAGATATTGTGCAGGTTGAGCAACAAAAGTTAGATTTAGATTAGATTATTTCAGGCAGACAACTCATGTTTAATATGTTTATTAAGAGCAGTATAGTTTGAGTTTGGCGTCTCATTAATCCCTGCAAATGTTTTTACGTAGAACATTGAGTCGTGATGATTACATAACAATCCCCTGGTGCATACAGGTTAGGGTTGCACGATATATCGTGCATCCCTAATACAGGTGGATGCTGCGGTGGTCAGGGGGCAGAAAAGTAGCAGCATTGCAGAAAATAGGAAAAAATGTTTGGTTGGTTGTATGAGAGGGTAAGGCTTGTCACGTTTATATGCGTCATTGGTGCTGGAGCTGACTGAACCAGCTTTCAGGCTTCACTCCAGTGTTTCCGCCAGACCAGGGCTGAGAGGGCGTCGTCCACCCCGACAGCGCGCGGGGGGGGGTGCTTGAATTTTGACTTGAGCCGTCCCTTATAGATACTGTCTTTTTACGTTAGTCACTAGCACCGCTCATTGCGTCCAAGTCGCGCACGTTCCGTGTCGTCCTGTAGCAGGCACCGCCGATGTCGGGGAAACGATCTTCAATACTCTGAAAAGAATCCCACCAGACTCCTTTGCCCCTCCAACAGAGGGATGTCCTTTTTCCTTTTCGTTATTTCAAGCGATAAAAACTCTCGATCTTCACTCGAAATATTAATATTTTTAATCAAATGACGGCAAGACGCCCCCCTGGCGGAAACGCTGCTTCACTCCATTATCAAACTTCGTGTAAAGGCCCGGGGTGTTTCTCAATCTCGAGTCTGCTTGCTTGGTAGCACATGTCTTCCGATCGTCTTGCTTCAGAAGCGAGGCAAAAATACTTACTGGCATTCGAAAAACGAAGAATGGAACAGGTGAGCAAGTGTGCGGCATATGAGAGGCCCCGCCTTACATTTTCCGCCACAGATTTGGGGAAATTGGTCCGTGCGCAAAGCATTGTGGGGATTTTAAGACCTCGGAGTCTACACATGTGCAGCCTCGACATTTCTCCTAACTAAGTACGCCGGGCTCGGTAGAATTCCAAGTATGCTGGACATTGGAGCAGTACTTCGGCGGCACTCGATGACGTAGTATGCTTGAAATAGTGGCTCTGGAGCAGCTTTCCTCGAGATTGAGAAACACCCCCGGACACACCAAGCCGATTTTGTCCGTCGGTGAGCGTCGACACGCCCTCAGATTGGTGTGTCCCGCACTGTTGTGGCTTTTCGGCCAAAGGCAGTCGGCAAAAGAAATCACTCTGATTGGCTGTTCAGCTAGCGAATCAGTGCATAAGAAGGGAAACGGAAGTTAGGGACCCAAACAAACTATTAAGAAGGCCAATCTGAGATTTCATTTAACTCCAGCTCTCGACACAGGTTCGGGAAAGCCCCATGAGCTTCTCGCTGTAGAGTGAAAATGGAACACACACGCTATTTGTTGTTTGTTTGTATCACGCAGTCTGTTCTTCTCTCGGTTATCACGCAGTCTGTCTTCTTCTCTCGGTGTATCACGCAGTCTGTCTTCCGGTTGTTGCCTCTTTTGAATGACGAATACACACTACCGCCGCCTGCTGGTAAGGAGGGTTATTGCCACTCACGCATGCGCAGTTCGTACGTGCTTCTTGGCCGTCGGCTGAAGTCTTTGCGGTGTGTTCCAGTGCGACACATGGCCAAGACGCAGAGACGCGAGGCGAATCAACAGTCGGGGTCCGTCTGTGTCACTTCTTTGGTGTCAGCTTGGTGTGTCCGGGCCTTTAGACTGAGAGCCGCTCTGTTCAACATATTTTAAAGAAATGTGATTACCAGCTCCTCCAAAGCTCATTATACGAAACATTATATCTTGTTGTTAACATTACAAAATTATGAATTTAGTTAGAAGTGTTGAGCTGACGCTGCAGAGAAACGGCAAAAATGAACTAATTGGATAAATGCGAATCATACAGATCATTTAAATAATCTTTTAATCTTCAATGGGGGGGGGGCTCATTGAGTCACGACTTCTTGATGTTTGCTGTTGTCAAACCACAGGACAGAAACAGTCTCAATTATGAGATTGTCTTTTATAAGACCAGGCCTGCTGTCCTGTTGGATCTTCTGCTGCCAGCACAGAGGTCGTATATTACTTCCTGCATTAATGGGATGGAACACCAGGGTCAAATGGAGTGGGCCCCATGGGGACAACATGATTAGATGATACACAGATGGCACATAATATAGGGGGAACGAACATCTGCCTGTGTGTGTGGGGTTTGAAATCTGGCTTCATCTGAGCCTTTCATGGCTACAAGTATTTCAGGGAAGTTTTGGTCCTCTGCTGTGTGCGGATGCTTTACCTGCTTCAGTGGGAAGCTGTCTATTATCATAGGACACTCGTTCCTTTTATTCCAAAACAGCTTTGTCTAATTATTTAGAAGCATTTCCTCCAAGGATCATTTCCATTCATTTTGGGAGTATAAAGTGGTGCAGCGCTTACATATTTTTGTAGGTTGACAGAAATTAGCTTTGCAAGCGATCCCTTGACAAAAAGCCAATGGATTTTCCATTAGATTTCGGAATATAGCAGATAAAAAGGCTCTTTGGCAAACACACGTTTATTATACTCACACATTTTGTTCTTCTGGAACATTTCCTCATACTAACACCACTTTGTGATTTTTGATGCGTAAATGCAATGCCAAATGCTAACGTTAGGCTACAAACAAACTATGTCACCACCGCTAAGCTAAAGGCGGCTAATGTTTGGCGTGATGACGTTTAGTAGTCTCATTAAGTCACTTGTTAGCAACCGCTGTATGTACAACATATAACATCTTTGGACAATTACAAGTGGGGTATTTACTAGGGATGGGAATTTGAAAGCAAATGTATATTCAAATATTCGACCCCCAAAAAACCGATTAACCGAAATGTACATATCCTATTAAAAAAAAAATGGGAAAAAATGTTCACGAACAAAGAAAATAAATAACTACATGTTCAAATAAGTATAGAAACCAAGTCAATTTGTCAAAGGTATTGAACTGATGATCACAGTTTGACAGCTATAGGCCTACAGCTTTCCTGCTTAAAACATAACTTGTTTTCAAATGAAAGAGGGATCATACACAAACAAGATAACAGGTTAGGGTAACGTAACCCTCTTACAACAGAGATCAACAACCTATAACAGGGCCATGCACAGAATGCAGCTATTCAATACTCATTCTTGTTTAAGAATATGAGCATGTCTACTCAGGGGAGAGGCGATTCACAATCAGGCCAGCTGTAGAGAAGACCGGAATTTGGGCATAAGATGAGGTTTGAGTCTGCGTGATCTCTGCATGTAGGGAGGGGCAGCAGCCATATCATTAGCTAGAACTAGCTAGATCTGATGGATTTGGACATAAACGCCAGTGAAGTATAACCGGACGCGAGAGAGAGAGAGAGAGATCAGCACCTGCAGCTCTGCCCGCTGTGAGGGACCAGTGAGTGGAGCAAAACACACCTTTAGACCAAACACATTTAGCTATGGCACTGTCGTATACATTGAATTTTTCCATTTGATCATATGTAATCAACCTGAATAATTTCGAATATTCGATTAATCATTCCCATCCCTAGTATTTACTGACATATTTCATGTTGTATAGCAAAACCTTAACATTTCTTCATCTTGTTTTGACCAGAGACCTTATTTCATTAATCTCGAGATGAGAGAACCTCAAGTAGTAAAATACTAGCTACGTTTCGGCTTTTAGGACTCATTCCTATCAAGGCATCTTTATTTTAAATATTGCTCAACCTCAGACAAGTCTCCCCTTCAAATGAAGGAGACTCAGACTATTAATCAGCAAATCTGTATCGATTAAAGAGACGCAGCTGTTTCCCCGATGTTGACTCATCCCTGCCTGTCCTTCACAGAACAAACGTTATCTGCCCTTTCCTGTGACCGTCTCCTGTCTCTGCTCTTCCGGTCTGCTTTCTTTATCTTTCCGATGAGTTACTCATGTTATTTTGTCCTTCTCTCTGAATACATGGCACAGGTGTTAGAATGTGTGTAACAAGGGAGAGCCCTCACGTCTCCACCCTACCTCAGCAGCAAGCTAATTATTGATGGTTTAATGTGTCTTCTCAGGGAAATGTCAAAGTTCAGTGTGGGTGTGTGTGTGGAAAAGGCGTTCTGGATTGAAGGATGTGTCATGGTTGCCGTGGAGCAGCGACACGGTTTCACTCAGTTTCAGGTGACAGTTCTCCTGAAGGCTGTCAGAGATTGAGGCTGTTGACTGAAGACTGAGCGGCCGCAGAGAGGACAGACGAGGTTCAGTAATCTGCTCTGATGATTATGTCTATTTTAATACCTCATTCCTGTATTTTTGTAGCTGTGTCATTGTGAGCTTTTTTCCTGTTTGATGAAGAATTGAATGAATGGGTTTTTACTTGTTTCTATTTGTATTTAAGGGTTGTTTTAAAAAGGTCATGGACAGAATGATCAGAGATTGTCATCTTAGATTAAATTCATTTGGAAGTCGATCTTTGCCTTGTCTAATTGAAAGTATGGTCTTTAAAAGAATACTCAACTGATAAAGCATGGTGTTAGACTTAATAATAAAGGTATACTGTATGTAACAAAACATGAGATATTCTCTTTTCCTCCCTTCTTCCTAGTCAAAACCTTGCCCACAATGCAACTTGACCACTGACATTTCCAATGGAGGCATGATTGTGTTAAGCTAAAAATAAGACCTTTGTAAAGGTATTTTAGTCTGCTGGTGTGCAGAACTTCTGTATTATTAATGATACATTCATATTGTAGAAAAACAGGAATGAGTTTCACTTATTCTGCCGTCTGGTTGCCAACGGTTTGACAAATCATTTTGGCTGCCATACATTATATATATCATCTATTTCAACACAAATTATAGGCTCTTCTTGCCCTTTTGAATAATGGTATTTCCCATCTTCTGAGTTTACTTTTTTATCCGCAAAGCTACACATTCTTTCCCCCTAGAATTGCACAACAACTGCAATCTTTTTACTGCTGGTTATTGAGCAACAGCTCGAACGGCTGAGGGTTAAAAGCGTTTTTTACAGAGGCTTCCTCAAAACACTAACAGCTGTTGAGGGAGGGATACAGATTCTCTTTCCTCCATTTTATTTTATTTACCTGCAGAGATGTCAACTGAGAAGCCGGGGTGTATTGCTTAGGGACTCTCAGTGGTGATATTATATTTAAATTAGATTAAAAGAGAGGAGTGTATTTTTATAACATTTTATTGCATTCCAACTGAACTCACACACTGATCTGGGCTTAGTTTGCACTACACTAAATAGTTTTATATTGTTACATTCAAGGTGTAAAACACGTCATACAGACAGGTCTTGTTCAATGCAGCCATCTTGCATTCATCTCTGTTTTATAATCAAATGTTCCTGACAGTGACTTGAGATTACATCGAACCTTTAAGAGTTTCTCCACGTGAGCCATGTTGGTCATCTCCTTTATCTGTTTACAACTGCGTGAATTATTGATGAATGGGTTTCTAAATATAGGACATGAATGTAATGAGGGCAGCAGCAGCGTAGTTTGTCCGGAGGGAAAGACAAACTGCTGGATTTGAATTATGTGGCCAAAGATCTCACCGAGCTGGACGTGTCTGTGCTCGGAGGGCAGTGTGTGTGTGTGTGTGTGTGTGTGTGTGTGTGTGTGTGTGTGTGTGTGTGTGTGTGTGTGTGTGTGTGTGTGTGTGTGTGTGTGTGTGTGTGTGTGTGTGTGTGTGTGTGTGTGTGTGTGTGTGTGTGTGTGTGTGTGTGTGTGTGTGTGTGTGTGTGTGTGTGTGTGTGTGTGTGTGTGTGTGTGTGTGTGTGTGTGTGTGTGTGTGTGTGTGTGTTTAAGAGTATATGAAGATGTACTTGATAGTGGAAATCACTCTGTTCAGACTGACAGGCTGCATAGCATTCAATTATCTGCTTGCTTTTCCTTGAAGGGTCATCTCACGTTTAGATATTCTTTGGAAAATATTAGCAATCTCTCTTATGTTCTGTGGTCCTGTTGCCTTTGTCTCACATTCAGTGTGATGGATGAACTGAAGTGGAGAGCACTGTTTTGTTATTTTGAGGTGTTTTTTTAATGCAAACTTAGTTAACTTATAGACATTCACATTTGAGCATGTTAGCATTTAGCTCGAGGATACTGCTAGCTGCTGAAGTGCTAGCATTGCTGTGGACTTTTAGTCTCATTAATAAACCCATATTTGTCATGTGTGATAGTCTTCTTTCTTATTCTATGATCTGCTTTTGGACTTCATATCAGATTTTGACCAGTGTCGCCCCCTCTTCTCTCTGCTGTCGTCGAGGTCTGATTCATGGTGACAGTCGGGTCATCACACAGTGACTTTGTGTCCTTCTGGTTGTCAAGTGGGATCAAAGAATCTGATGTTTCCCTGTCTTGTTCTCCTGGTTTTTAAAGGCACAGGATTTCTTTGATAACGTCTCGTTTAAAAATAATGGTGCAATAGAGAGGGGCAGGGAAATGTGAACTACTTTATCTATGCTAAGTTGTTTCATTTGTGATTTGTTTCAATTGACTGTGTTTGCTTTTCACCTTTTCAAACAGCTGAAATGTATCAAAATCTTTATGACAAGTTGTGTAATAGTTAATCATTTTATGGCTGCCACAGACCTGCTCTCTGGACTTCAGGCACATTCAGAACAGCTTACGTATATCTACCCAGGATGTCCTTCACCCTCCTAATGTTCTGCTTCATATTCTCGTAATCTCCTGTTGGCTAGCCCCCACCCTGCCTGTGTTACACTGGACTTGAAAATGGAGCCTTTTATATTATCTGGATCACTGGACCAAAATATGGAAATGTTCTATCATTTCCCCTTCTACAGCCATTTTACGTTAAGTTTTCTTCACAGAATATGTCCACACTGAGTTAAACCAAGTGAAAACTAACTTGAATGTATTGTTGTCTTTACATCTCTAAAATGTACCTTTTCTAGAGTCTGTTACCAGAGTGTTTACATCTGAACATTGAAGCTGCCTTAAATATAGAACTGAGCTTTTTGTAAAACAATGTGGTAAACTGAGGACCTGTGTGGCAGTGAATTAGGCTGCAATCTATTTCATTTGTTTCATTGTTCGTTCATCTGTCAGACTGTCACCTATATTGTTCATTAATAAATTAGCTGTTTAGTCTAGAAAATGTCAGCAAATGATGGAAAATGCTGATTAGTCTGCGCTAATGCACAAAATGACGTCCCTGAACTTCAAGAGTTTCAGTTTACTGTCATAAAGAAATTACGAAATCTACACCCTTCAGCCATGAAGTGCCTCCGTAATACTGCTGACAAAAAAACAAACATGTCCTCCTTAGTAACGATACCCAATATGTTCTGTTAATAGGCATTCAAATGTGTAGACCAGCACCAGTCTGACCAAAGGCTGATCATTAAACAGCTCACATCCACACACTACAGCATCCACAGTGTTCATCTCCTCCACCCCTCCCCTTTCTCTCTCTCTCTCTTGCTCTCTGGTCTGCTGCTCTGCCTCAGCCATTCAGGCAAAAGAACACAGGATTATCCCTCACTCTTGCGAGAATCACACCCACACACACCCACACCCACACACACACACACACACACACACACACACACACACACACACACACACACACACACACACACACACACACACACACACACACACAGTTCCTGAACAGTGTTTCCGGGCAGAAAGATCTCACATCACAGATTAGTGCTCCTCTTCTCCCGCTCTGCACGCTGATGCTCCGTGGCACAGTCAGTCAGAAAGGCACAAATATAAGCAAACAGGAGGGGGAGAAGAGGAGGAGAGGGTCTGCCTGCTGGAGGAGCCCACGTGTCTCTTAGCTGTAGCCTTAGCCGCTGTTAATGGAGGACTGGGGGTAAGCTTTTGTTGCGGGGGGCTCCCTCTCTCTGGGTGTGTGGGCGCCCTTTGTTTTGGTGCTGGGCTCTCTTGACGCGTTGGCGCTACTGGCTCTGTGTGTGTGCTGTATGGCTGCTTGAGAGGAATGAGGATTCCCAGTGATGTCTCATGGTTTGCTTGTGAGGATGTTGATCTTTGGGCTGCAGTATGTATTGATGAAAGAGGAGAAGAAGAGGGAAGCAGGAAGCAATGTGATGGTGACTAAACCTTGGAGGGTGTTGCTAATGTGTGTGTGGTATTGTTTGTCTGGGTAAATTGAACTAGTGCACTCCTAATTAGATAAACAATCAGATTTGTGAAACATGTGTGTGTCTGTTCCATGTTAACAAAGTGGAAGGAGCCAGTCTGTGGCTGTTTTTTCTGACACTACGATCTGACTGTCTGCGAGACAAGCAAAGGGCTAGCATGAACAATAGCCCCCCTCTCGACTTGTAGCTAATGGATTAACCAAGCATGATAAACACTCATGCCATGCTTCACGCTGCATCCCACCGAGGCTCAAAGCTTTTGGGTTTGACCCCCGTGGAATTTGCTCTGTTATCTAGATTTTGGAGTTTCCTTCATCCTCCTTCATTGTCAAGTGTTGCTCCATCCATTGGTACAAGGTTGACCCAAATATTGATGCTGCTCCCACCCCTCCCCCTGACCTGCTATCGAAAAAGATCACTCCATCGGTTCTAGTTCACATATTTCTTCATTGGCAGATTTTGCTTTAGTTTTTTTCTTTTTCTTTTATTATAAGACAAATACATAACCGTCGATTTCTAATCAGCTGGTGGTGTCAGGTCAGAGTAAAGACATGAACATAGGCGTTATAAGAAATGCTGTCCTGGAACTGTCCCTTGGGGTTTCATACACTTTTGAGACAAAGACAAGTTGTGATTCGAGCAGTATTTGCAACCAAATGTAATCCGATTTTATTGCATAAATTACAGGCACAGAATATTGGTCTTGAAGTTTGAAAAGATAATTTATTTGGGTTGAATATATTTGCTACAGCTGGTAGTCGGTTAGCTTAGCTTAAAAACTGGACAAAGCGTTTACATTTATTATTCAGACACATCAACCTGCGTAAAACTACAACTTGGTTTTATGAATGTTAGGCAGATGTTTCTCTACTTTTGAACCAGGCATCTTTTTCAGCTTTTGATATGCCAAGCTATCTCGCTGCTTGATGTGGCTTCATATTTATTGTACAGACAAGCAAATGGTTTCAATGTTGTTATCTAACTCTAGGTAGGAAATAACATGAGCATATTTACAGAATCGCCAAATGTCTCTATCAAATGCAAATCCTGTCATCCTCTCAGAGATTAGATGACTCATTCTCCGCATTTAGAAAATGGCCTCACATATCTTGACCGATTCATAATTACAACATCACAGAACCAGAAACCCCTTATCAGATGCTGTTACAGTATCACCTGGTTATTGATATTTGTAGGCTCGGTGAAACTCGTCTGTAGCTGCAGACATTTCATGGTACGGATAACAGCATTGTCAAATAACTCTTCCTGTTGATCTTATCATCTCATATTTCTCATCTAGTTCATTTGCATCCTCACTTTGCATTCTATCTTGATCTGCTGTTCTGTTTGTTGGTGCGTGTGTGTATTTGTTTGGAGCTCCTGCCCCCCCTGCATACATTCATATCCTACTTCCTATTCTGTGTAATGCATCTTGCATTCTGGGTGGGGTATCACTTCATTGGTTTATCCAAAAGGAAACAAAATCTCCATTATTTTGTTATAAAAAGAATTCAAGTTGAAATTGAGGATTGTCTAAAGGATATGGAGAGCCCTTGTGCAGGTGGGAAGCTCTGATATCCAAGACTTCAAATCTAGTATTTTTCACATTGGACCTTCTTCTCATTAGAACTAGGGTCATGCTAACCTTCAACACCTTTGTTGTCAAGATACAGGAAACACAGACTCCTGCTAAAAAACACATATATATTTGAGGAAAGATATCTGGTGTATTCCAAAGAAGATCCCTGTGCAGATATCTGCAACACACAAATGGAAACAATACCAAAAAGAATGATAGTAGCATTTCAAAATTAAGTTTTCTTCTATATCCCCTTAAAAAAAACAAAAAAACGTTTAGTCTTTTTTATTGCTTATGTTATTTTGTTTGATATACCAAAAAGAGTTTATGATCACGAATTGTAGACAACGATAATACATCATAAAAATAACGAGGTTCGCTGTGATTCGGCTTTTATGAATCCTTAACAAGTCGTTGCCCGTGGCTAACTGTGTCTTACTTTGAGCCCAGGATGATTTCAGCGCGCCGTGTGAATGTGTGTAAAACAAAATAATCGAAATAAAACAATTATTATTTTTTATTTAAAAACCAAAATATATTAAAGAAAATTGTTTTTTCAGTTGAATTATACTTAAAGTTCAGGGTAATCAACTGTTAAACACATACTTTCTACTAACCCTTTTTTCAATAAATGGATGTTTTCAAAGTAAATGGATAATCGTTTTTAATAATCGAGATATCAATTATTGACCCAAATAATCGAGATTATGATTTTTGCCATAATCGAGCAGCACCTGAACATGTGGAGGTGAGGCGCGCTCTGATGAGGCTGCAGCAGCATCAGGATAATGTTCAGTCAGTGGCCGTTTCTCAATCACGAGTAAAGCTGCTGCAGAGCAACTATTTCAAGTATACTGCGTCATCGAGTGGCGCTGAAGGACTGTTTAAATGCATGTTAAATGCCCAGCATTCGGCGCCACTCTATGACATAGTATACTTGAAATAGTGGCTCTGCACCATGTGTACTCGTGACTGAGAAACGGCCCGTGTCTTCACTCACGCTGACAGTTTGCAGTCATTGAAACGTCATTAGTCATAGATCACTGCACCTTTATTCTGTGTCATGGCTCTTCTTATTATAATCACTGTATAAAGACGCTAACATGGACAGAATTTGAGAAACTCGGCCTCTGAGACCAAAGCTTGGGTTACTTAGTGGTTTGTGTCTCTCCGTTGTTGTTTTGCATTTTAGTTGGTTTTTTTTGCATCTAATGTAGCATCTTCTGTAGTTATGTATAGTTTTTGTGGTCGTTTTGCTCCTTTTTTTGTGGCTTTTTTCGTTTTTTTTGCATTTGATTTTGCATATCTGTGATTGTTTTTTGTGTCTTGGTTATTGTTGGACTGACCTCGCCTACAGGAACCCAATGGACCCTTGTGTCCGCTCCCAGTAGGATTGATGCATAGATCCCCCTCTCATGTTGTGCTCTTAATTGTAAATATCACATGCAATCTTTAACACGCGTTATTTGATCAGTTATTTATTCTTTATATAAGTTCTGGAGCAGCATCATTTGTTCCAGTGAGGCCTTTGGACAATGTAAGTTAGAAGATTATTTTGCAATTAGGTTTCAGAGTTCTTAAAGAAACCACTGATAGTCGTTAGCCAGTCATTACATGTATTGACAAGTCATGTCAGGAAAGTAGAGGAACAGGGTATGAGGGTAATTGTAGTTTTTTAAGTGCCTTACCCTAACTGATATCAGTGTGGAAAGTATTGTGTAGATTAAAATGCTCAGGTGATGAGCTTTTAATAAACACAGATAGTAATCAATGATTTGTCACCTTTAGATTGGACTCTGTACAAAGGTGCATTATCTCATTCAGCTGTGTTATCTGCAGTATCTGTTTGCAAAGTTGTAAATGTCAACAGTTTGATTGACACAACAGAAATTCAGCCAATCAAAAATACTTCTCTCTGTTTATTGAAAGTTATTGGGCTTTTAGATTGCTGTTCACATACAAATAGCAATTTGAAGAGGTAAGCTGTGGCTTACGAGTATTATAAGGGGCATTTATTTTTAATGAATGATCCACAAGCTGAAACCATTTATGGATTAGTTGATGTGTTCCTTGAAATAAATGAATAATTGATTGATGAATGAATGAATTGTTTGAGTCATTGTTTCCTATCAAACATACCAGAGAATCCTTCGTTCCAGCTCCATTTTGAGAAGGTTTTGCTCGCACAT
Organism: Notothenia rossii; assembly: GCF_949606895.1. Lineage (NCBI taxonomy): Eukaryota > Metazoa > Chordata > Actinopteri > Perciformes > Nototheniidae > Notothenia > Notothenia rossii. Next base: position 65,930,832 of record NC_136903.1, on the reverse strand, counting down.
GTTTAACCATTGTAAACCAAATACCCTTCTGTTTGACGGACGATTTAGCGATTTAAAGACGTCTATTGCTCTAGGAGTTTGTGACATGCATTTAAAAACGTTTGGATATTTTATAGGCATCGTAAAACAATCGCACATAATTGAAACAATCTTTCATTGTCAGCCTAAGACTTTATTTCACAGACTGGCTTCCAACCTGCATCCATTTAATCTGGGCCATGAACATATAATTCCTCTGTCAGCGACCATTGTCACACTCTCTTTTGTTCTTTGAAAAGGAAGCTCTGTTTGTTATAAAGCTGCGTGGATACTAATCTTTCATGTGTGCTTCCCTTTTTTTCTTCATTACATAATAATGTTCTCTCCACTTTGACATCCATGACACAACGTTAGTGAGTATTAAAAGAGCCTTAACAAAGCCTATAGATTCATTCTATGGCGTTGGGATCACATAAACTGCAAGAATAAGCGTTTAATCCTAACGTTTCTAAATGTAATTATCCCATCCATAAAATATTAGAGAAAAATTGAAATAGAAATGTACAAAAGACACATCCAGTACCAGTGACATTATTAAATGAATGGAGCCAGAGCCACATTATGTAGCATCAGTCTTTGGAGCTCAAACACCATTGGAGCATATTTCTCATTAACACCCTCTGTGCTCGTCCTCCCTCACAGTGCATGAGGAGCGTAACTCTGCAGAACCACACCGCCTGAAGCATCCTGCCAAATCTGGAGACCATGTCTGGAGCCTACGACGAGTCCGCCAGCCTGGAGGAGACCACGGACAGTTTCTGGGAGGTGAGACAGCGGGGAACAGTCTCTGACAGATTAAGCTTAAGTGGGAACTGACACTGCTTAGTGAAGAACTCTCACCGAACCTGGGAGGGGAGAGGGAACATCTCATTCATCAACTGCCACAAGTCACAGAGGCACACATAAACACTCAATTCAATGAATCTACAAATAATATATCAATAGTGATCGATCACTTGGTGATTTCTGAGCCAGCACAGATCTGTTGCGGTTTTCATAATAATGACAAACCTTTTAGTGCAATTATTGCATAATGGAGTGACCGAGCATGCTAAATCCTCTGTTATGCAGCTGAGAATAAGAGCATTAAGGGTGGAAAATAAAAAATGTATGGAGAAGATACATTAAGTCAATCAAAGGGCAGTTTTTCGACCTTTGCACCCTATTATTTCTGACGCTTAGTGGAACAATTACAACGTTTACAACAAACAAACCAGCAAGAGCTCTGATGATAATAGGGCTGCAACAAAACATCCTTTTTAATATTGAATAATTTCAGTGTTTGTTTTCTTAATGAATCGATTATGCAGTCATAAAATATAGAAAACTCTTTCCTAAAGTCTCTTAATATATAATAATAAGCCCAAAATATCCAGATTATAGTCACATTTTACAAACAAAAGCAGCAACAGAGAAGCTCGGGCTGAAGTTGACATGTTTGCTTTTATAATAACTGATACTTTATTGATATGGTGGCAGATTATTAATAATTAACCCATTTAATAATTGATGTGTTGTTTAGCTCTTGAGGACACTATGTCAAGTTTCTCCTCTGTGTTTACATCAACAACAACCTTCCCTGAGCACAAACAGTCCCCAGTCATTTGAGTAATAAGTTCCCACAAGTCCATTCATTATAAATGAGAGCTGACTCCCAGTGAGCAAACAGGACAGCATTTGATTAAGCTACAGACAATATTGACTCAATCCATCTATCATTCAGCTTCATGTTGAGACACTGTGTAAGATGAATGACGTGTTTCAGTGAGTACTCGAGACAGAAAATATGTGTCATCACTTCACAGGTTCAAAGTTTCATAATCCATTTCCTCCCGGGCTCGGTCGTGTTTTATCCTCGTCACGTCTCTGCGACCAGCAATCAGCTGAGCAGCAGACAGTCACTACATCACCGCTGCTGCAGTGCTGCTGATCGCTGACTCCACTGAAGCGCAGGGGCTGGGAGGGAATACACACGTTATTCTGACCGGCTGCTTTCATTTAGTCCACGCATCAGATTTGTTGAGTGTCATTTAAAGGGTATAGGTGAACACCTTTTATGCATTCAGCAAAGAAGCAGACATGTCTTCTCTTTTAAAGTGTGAAATGAATGCCGTAATGTGGGCTTGGAGCCTCCCTCTCTTTGAGTCTCTCTCACTCTGTCTCTGGGCAAAGATAACTCTGGGAGGTTGCTGCTCCTGTGACCACGGAGAGATGTAAATGATGCGACATTAATGCCCCCCTCCCTTCATCTCATAAGTCGCTCACACAGCAGTCTCTTCCCTGCTGTTCCTTCCTGCCTAAATGCAGCACCTGCAGGCGGAGTGCCTTTTAAAGGCGGCACCTCACACAGTGATCCAACAGTTTTTCATTGCCATGAAATTGACACTTTGTTGTAATAGCAAGGTGGCATTGGAAATCTCTGTCACAGCTTCATTTTTAAAGCGGCAGAAGGATTTAAAAGATGAGCATACAAGTCGATGTCCACTTCACTAATCCAAACCTTAAAGTCTACCCTGGTGCGGCATTAGCTCAGTCTGTAGGGACTCGGCTTCGACACTGAGAGGCTGGTTCAAGTCTCCATTCATTCCAAATTAGACCAAAAATTACTTAGTGGAGATACCTCCTGGGCAGGTGTCCTTGAGCAAGGCACCGAACCCCCAACTGCTCCCTTGCACTGTACTACCTGTTAGCCTTTTCGCTACCTGTTAGTTTCTTCTTATTTGTGCATATCTGTATTCAGATAAATAAAAGAGAGAAAACTCAGGTAATGTGCTCTTCTTTAACAAGAAAGTGATGAAATCAGATAAAAAGCAGTCACAGGAACATTTTTACATTTAAGAAACGCAGCTCGTTTGATAAGAATTGAAGGAGAAGAAGCTATGAGCTCATTAGCTTACATCAGAACATCAGATTAAAACGTTTCTTTAAAACCTTATTAGAACCAATAGGTAACGTTAGCCAAAGTTGTGAGAATGTTCCCCGCTAGCTGGGTTAGCAGAATGGCACTTTCTTAAGTTAAAAAACCTGCTCACAAGCAACTCTTAAGATTTCTAATGGAAACCAATAGAGACAATGTGTAATTTGTAATAGAATGCAATGTCGATAATATCAATCAATCGATTGAATTTTAACTTAGGTCATCATGCTAGTCTTTATGCTAACCTAAGCTAAGCTATTCATCGAGATGTGGTACAGATACTCTAAACTAACCAAGAAAGCAACTAAGCTCATGTCCCATATTTTAAAGTGTGTTATAACTTGAATAGAAACAATAGAAGTAACTTAATTTTTTTAAATGTAAGGTTGGGAACTACAAACGTACAGTGAAGCGGATCGACGATGGTCACCGGCTCTGCAATGACCTGATGAACTGCATCCAGGAGCGTGCCAAAATCGAGAAAGGCTACGCACAGCAACTGACGGAGTGGTCCAAGAGATGGAGACAGCTGGTAGACAAAGGTACGCGATGTGTCATATTAATTAGCATGTCTTTTTTAAAACACACATTTCGCATTTTATATTACACTATACCTGACTATACCCTTTCCTCCCTCCACCAGGGCCTCAGTACGGCACAGTAGAGCGAGCTTGGTTTGGGATGATGACAGAGGCAGAGAAGGTGAGCGAGCTTCACCAGGAAGTGAAAAACAGCCTGATCAACGAGGACTTTGAGAAAGTGAAGAACTGGCAGAAAGACTTGTACCACAAGCAGATGATGGGCGGATTCAAGGAAACCAAAGAGGCAGACGAGGGCTTCAAGAAGGCCCAGAAACCCTGGGCCAAAAAGCTAAAAGAGGTGAGGAAGTGTGCTTTTATCAACTCAGCTTTAAGTTTGAAGTATTTGCTGCCTTCCTATGTCTTATGTGATATCGTACTGAATATTGGTAGATTTTGGACAATTCATTGGGGAGATCAAACAATTTAATATCTTAAACTTTGGCTTAAGGAAATTATGATGAACATTGATTATTCACTTATGAAATTATCTTTGGCTGCAGCATTACTTTTTTCTAACTAGCAATGGCATTTGTAGTCAATCTGTCTGCTTATGTCTGTCTTAAGTTTAATTTTAGTGACTGTTCTTGTTATTTTACTGTCCCAATTGCTGGTGCAACACTGCGAAAACCAATAAAGGATTTTTCTATCTGATCTTATGCTTTTTTCTACAGTATTTGTGAAATGTTTAGATTTACTCAAACACTTCGGTGCAAAAAAGGTTATATTTGTTTGTATCATCTTGTTATTTTAGCTCGAGGCTGCCAAGAAGTCCTACCACATGGCCTGCAAAGAGGAGAAGCTGGCGTCCACCAGAGAGGCCAACAGTAAGGGAGAGGCCTCAGCGGCCGCTGACCAGCAGAAGAAACTCTCGGAGAAACTGGAAAAATGCAAACAGGACTCACAGAAGGTGAGAGCATCGACTATCGGTGCTTATTATACAGGAGCTGTTTTCTACAATTAAGCCAAAATCCACTCACAAGCTATTTTAAGATGTAGAGCTGGTTTCTCCAGTGTAGCATTATTAATGTGTGGCTGAATACTACACCTCCCCCTTTCCATCACTACTCCAACATTAGCTTCCCTCTTGCCTAAGTGGACTCTGGTCCCATTGAAATCCCTTGACCTTCACACTAGATTATTTCTTGTGATTTGAAAACCCGTTTATGACACTTGGAAGGTTGTTAGCATTGACCACTGGACTATAAAGCTTGTGTTGTCCCCAGATCAGTGAGATCTCGTAAAATATCATTTATTTCTGTTAAGTGTATATTTTGCGTGTGTGTGTTTCCACCTAGGCCAAGGAGAAGTATGAGAAGGCCCTGGATGAGCTGAGTAAGTGCACTCCGCAGTACATGGAGAACATGGAGCTGGTGTTTGATCAGTCCCAGCAGTTTGAGGAGAAGAGGCTCAGCTTCCTCAGGGAGGTGCTGTTGGACGTCAAGCGCCACCTCAACCTCACAGAAGACGAAAGGTTTTGAAATGTTTATAAACCTGTTTAAAAGACGAGAAATCAGATAATCCTTTACATGTACTAAATCCTCACTATCATCTTCACAGCTATGCCGCAGTGTACGAAGAACTTGAACGCACTATCACATCGTCCAGCCCGCAGGAAGATCTGAAGTGGTTCAGCAACACTCACGGCCCCGGCATGCATATGAACTGGCCACAGTTTGAGGTAGAGACACAAGACCAATAAGGCATCATCACTATGGGCCCTGCAGTGTTATGCTTTAAACAGTAGGAAAGGAACAGTATGACATTAGATAAGAAAATGTATAAAACCTTCATGTGTGTACCCTTACTATGACGCTAAAGCTAGTCAGAAAGCTTAACCTAGCATAAAGAGAGGGAGAAAGGGGAAACATTTAGCCTGGCTTTGTCTTCATTTAACTAATAAAAATGTAATCCAACATCTTGTATATTTAATTAAAGTGTATGTTATGTGGTAGCAGACTCTTGTGAAGACCTTTTCATTAGTCAACAATAAAATGTGTCTCCGAATTGTGATTTAGATCCACTACAAAACTGAATAGGTTCTTCCTTTGCCCAGGCTCCACCTTTCAACCAAGTTTAATTTAGATTTTTCTGAAATGCTGCTTACAAACACACAATATAGATATTGGAGATAACATTAAGTAAAGCGGGAGCCGACCATTTTCCAAAAATGTGTAAAAATGTATTGGGTAAAGTTATGGAGCAACGTATTGATAAGTGCCAGAAGGCAAGGCTCTCAATCTACCGGTCCATCATTGGTTCGGTTCTCCTGGTAAGGCTGCCATAAGGAGGGAAGTTTGGGGCCCTCAGCTGGAAGTGCTACCTCCGCGACCCGACACCGGATAAGCGGTAGAAGATGGATGGATGGTATTGTCAGGGAGCATTATATTGATAGATGTGACTCAAAATATATAATAATTAAACGTGACACACTGAGTGCTACCTGGATTTAAAGACTATTTCATGTGCAGTGGAAACATCCAAAGCTAAATATGCTTTCTCTTGTTTTTTTCAGGAATACAACCCCGAGCTTACCCATAACATTTCAAAGAAAGAAAAGTTGAAGAAAAGCAGCGACGGCGTCATGCTGACCCACGTCACAACAGCAGTCAACCACGCTCAAGCTGAGGACCGGGGGAGGTAAGATTAAGAACCATTTTAGTAATATTCTTCATTTTATTTAGCAGATGTTTGCAATATTCCCAATGCAGAGAGAGATTGTCCATCACCAGACTGTCTTTGCATAGTTTTGCAAGGGTTTTATTACAAGCAACTTTTGCCATCTTCTAACCACAACACAGTACAACGAAAGTACTGTAATGGTTTTGCAGGAATATTAATTAAAAAATGTATTAAGTAAAGGAAAAACACTGAGTGCACACACTTCAACAGAGTCAAACATACACAGTCACAGTTGCAGTCGCAGCAGGGGTAGCATTTTGACTTCCTGACATTGATCGATGTTGCTGGTGAAACTGAGCATCGATGTTCTTCTGAAATGTGTTACTTTCAGTGTCAGCAGCTACGAGAAGAACCAGGCGTACATGGCCTCCACAGAGTGGTCGGACGAGGATCAGACCGCCCCGGACTCGGGCAACGACACCAACGGAGGAGCGAACCCCTTCGAGGAGGACGTGGTGAAAGGCGTGAGAGTGAGAGCGCTGTACGACTACGACGGACAAGAGCAGGACGAGCTCAGCTTCAGAGCAGGTGAGGGTCCCGTTACTGGAAAGACACTGAGGATTTCCTGCAGCCAAATATAAGTTTTACTTAGAAAGATGAATCTAGAAAACAGTGAATCCCTCAAGCTAGCAAAGATTTTCAAATGAACCTAAGATTTATGTTTCATAAAGTCAAACGAAGGACAAGACAAATCTTAAGAGTATCTGTAGTCGTCTTGGTAGCACGAGGTTCTGTATAACACCAATGCCCTATGAACTAGGTTTGCATTTCAATAGAGCAGGGGTTCCCAACCTTTTTTCCCAAGAGCCCCCCCAAATGACTCCTGTGGAGGCAACAGCGGTAATTCAAGTTTAAAAGTCTCAAAATGCTACAACTACCGGTACTGTCACAAACTGGATGAATGTGAAGTATTTTGTTAAAGGAGGATGAAAGCGTAATTAAGGAGCACTTTTGGAGTGACTTTGATGGATATTGGACTCAGGATTAATTCATTTGAATTCCCGCTGTATGAAGAAATTAAAGGACGGCGCAAGTGCAAACAATTCTCAAAGGGATTAAACTGTTTAATACACATGCTCAAAGTAATCGATATGTTTATGTGGATTCAAAAGTCGTAAATAATCTACAAAATGGAGGAGACCGATCTGATCGGAGCAACTGACAAATAATCCAACTGAAACCGGCATGGACAATGACTATGTTTTAAAAATGCGCTTATCCAGAAAAGCCTGGTTTGGAATCAGGCACTCACAGACAGTATTTTTGGTGGAATATCCCTTTTTATATTCTTGTTGTCTGCTATGATTAACATTGCCTGAAGGGACATAATCTCTTGTTGTTGTTTACTTCTGTCTCCTCTCGTATGATAAAGGGGATGAGCTGATTAAGCTCGAAGACGAGGACGAGCAGGGTTGGTGTAAAGGTCGCCTAGAGAGCGGCCAGCTGGGTCTTTACCCGGCCAATTACGTGGAGCCGATGTAGCTGCTGCCGCTCAGGAAGATGTGTCATCGGAGGGCAAAGCCCAGACTGAACCGTCCAGTCATAACTGCACATTGCCAGAGACTTGAGAGCAAAGCTTCCTTTTCACGTCGGGCGTAGAGAGCCGTCTTCATCTCATCACAGCGAAAGACTTTACTAAATCATCATCCAGATCATGAAACTAAATCATCATCCAGATACTGCACCTGAAGCAAAAGTATTTCAGTCTCTTTTCTGTGTAGCTGTGTTTGATTTCAGATGTGATGCTAACATGCTACACAGTGTGTTCTCTCATCCTGACACAGTATCGTCAGTCGTGCCTGGATAGCCTGAGCTATGCATTGTGCATTTCATGTATATATTTTAATCTAATTTTTTTTTTACAGTCTGGATGCTTGTACAGTTTTTTCTCATTGAATACAGTGTTTTTTCCTCTCTGTGAAATATGTACACGTTTAAAATTAAAGGAATAGTTTTGGGGTATTTACTTATTAACTTTCTTTCTGAGAATTTGATTGATACTACTTTCATGTTTGTGAAGTGAAGCTACATCCAGGGCTAGATTAGTTTAGCCTAGCATAAAGACTAAAACAGCTAACCTTGCTTTGTTTGAAAGAAACCAAAAATACCTACCACCTCCTCTAAAGCTCAAAAGTTAACAATTGAAAATGTACTCCAGAGAGTGTTGGGCTTGCAGTTTCAGCTCCTTTAACCTATACAAAATTGTGAATAATTGATAAACCTCAGTTTAAGGAATCATTGTGTCTGGCCAAAAAATATATTTAGCACAAACCCCCCACAACCACAAACCACAACTGGTCACTTTTTTGTACAAATTAAACGAACGAAAAACACAATTCTATTTAGGAAGTTTCAAAAAAATGTCCCAAATTGGGATCAATAAAGTACATCTTATCTTATCCATACCATACCAAACCAGTCTAGTCTAGCTGACTTCCTCATGCTTAGTTAAAGTCTTTATGCTATGCTAAGCTAACTAGCTTACTGTATGGCTTCACATGTAGTGCACAAACATGAAAGTAGTAATGATCGCCTCATCTTATTCTCGGCTGAATAAGCAGAATAAGTATATTTAAAACTATTCCTTTAATACATGTCGTTGTTTTCCTGCTGCTCTCCATAGCAAGACACTGAATTAGCATTATGGACCGAGATAATAGACAGCTAATCATCAGTATAACAAACACACACATTCACTGAGCAGAGCTACTGTTTGAAATGGAAAAATGTCCCCTCCATAACAGAGCAAGAGTTGTTTACACTTCCCTCCGCTGTCACTGATACTGTTAGAACTATTACATTTCATTCTGTGTGTCCTCCTGTTTTGTCTTGATGCACAAATGGACTGTCATAATAACCCCATGCGCACTGAGCAAACCTGCCTGGAAACAACTTCATTTCACATCCAAGGATTTTATTTATTCATCTCCAATCGACTGCTGCAGCTAATTGTTTACTATGAGTGAATGTTAGTGACTTGGCATTATCAGCTTCCAGCTCCTGTCTCTCTGATTGTGTGCATGCTGATCCCACACACTGTTAACCGCTCTGGTCTGGAATGATCCAGTGCATGGCCTCAATTTGTTTCCACCAAATTATTCACAGTGTCTTGAAGGAATTAAAACCCTTATCAGATGACGATGATGCCATTGATTTGCATTGCATAACATAGTCGGACATGATTGGTCTATTTCAGTGTGTACCAAATGTACACGTCTTTATTGCTTATTTTGTTTTAATCAAAAAATCAAACTAAGAGTATAAGTGCATGTTGATTGGTTCGTTGCTCCGGGTGACCACAGGTGTTGGTGTAAACTACACCGATGTCGATGAGTAATGTTGGTGTAGTTTTACTGACGCAGACAGAAAAGGCTGCACAAAAGAGCAGAAAGAGGATCTGTGTCTGAAATATTGATGAGACAGTGGCCTTTTATTGCTCTAACAGAGAAGTTCACTTTTAAAAGATCCAGTAGGGAAATGTCTCTTGTACTCTGTCTGTGCTTCTGTGTGCTTTAAAAAAAAAAAATGTTGCTCTTTGGAAGCACTGGGGGGTGAAATCAACATTGCCTTATCAAAATCTACCACCCGACAACTGCAGAGACTCTCAACCATCATGTTAAACAAAGTGAGCTCGCCTCGACTGAGTCTGACTGCTGTACTCCGGCTCAGTTTGCACACCGACACAACACGCAGGACTTCTTCGTGATGACTGAAGATGAGTTTAAAGGTTTAAAAAGTGTATTTTCAATGTATGGGACTCTTGACAGGTGTACTGTAAAAGCTACAACTGCTGCATCCACTGTGACACTCCTGTGATACACTGAATAACCGTAAATCATATTTAAAGAAACATAAATGCTTCTCTCTTTTCTGTCTGAAAACATTGATCTGCAATGTTGAGGGGAACTTTTAGAAGGCTTTATCTTTCTTTTCTTAGCATAGTGCTGTTATTTCCAAACTGTAGTGCCTGTTTATCTGCATACGCAAAAAACAAGGCATATGAGACTCTTTGCGATTAAAATGTGTACATTTGATCACATTTCAATACATGTTATTGTAAAAAAAAAAAAATTGGATCCTTTACATAAGTTAATGTGCAATATCACAGTAAGCTAGAAGTCCTGCCTAAGCATGTCAGTCTAAGTATGAAAGGGTAACGTGTGCCTAAAGTATAAGTGGAGTCTTTAAGCAGGGAAAATATTGTGTGACTGACTATCAAACATTATATTATTAGATCATTATTGCTGATGAATGAATGTACCTGTTGTTGTGTAGTTAGATTTAGAATAATGCACCATATTCATATAGTATTATGACATTTTGTATGTTAAATCTTTATAAGTAATTAAATAGTCACAAAAGCTTTCGAATAGATGTAGTACTGTTAAAAAGGACAACATCTCCAATGGAAGTATCAAGTAAAGATACTTTAATTAAAGTACCTAAGGCCTTCCAAAGGTCAGAACAACAATATGAGGGGATGTGGGAGCAAAGTAACTAAAGCTGTCAGTTGAAAGTACATTATTCCCCTCTGAAATGTGTTTAAGAAGTATACGTCTGAATCATAGGTCTGAATGTATAAAGTAGCAACAATGAAAACCCTATAAAACCTAACCTAAATGACACCTCAACCCGCCACTAGAGGACAGTAGGAACCTCATTCAGATCATTGTCACATCATTCATCATGTTGTGAGACAGATCCCAACAAACACAAATCCTTCAGTATCTTCCAGAGGTGGAAGTACTCAGATCTTGTACTTAAGTCAAAGTAAATGTACCAGAGTTTATGAATATTATGTTAGAGTAAAAATTCAGCATTCAAAATGTTACTCAGGGAGAAGTACAAAAGTATTAGCATCAACATATACTTTAAGTAAAAGTATTCATTATGCAGATTGTTTCATTTTCAGAATAATATAATATGTTTTGATTATAATTATTGATTAAAGTGTTATCAAAGCTGATAAACGTGCAGCTAGTTTTACTCACTTTGTATACTGCAGGGTAGCTTGTGAATTTAAGTCTGATTTAAGAGTTGATTATATTCACGTCATTAATCCAAATCTGTTAAGTAACTAAAGCTATTAAATTAATTTTTTGGAGAAAAAGTACAAGATTTACCTCTGAATTGTAGTGGAGTAGAAGTACAAAGTAGCAATACATTGAAATACTCAAGTAATAATAATAACAATAATACATGTTATTTATACAGCGCTTTTCCTTGTGCTCAGAGCGCTATACAAGCAAGTATAGTACAAGTACCTGAACATTTTACTTTAGTACTTTAGTAAATCCACTTAGTTACTTTACACCACTGGTATCATCCAGTGTAATCTACACACCTGCTGCCAGTTAATACACAAGCCAACAAAATTCCCACAATGCCCCAGGACTTCCCCCAACATAGACAGGTTCATTGATTTCAATGATATTTGTGTGATGTAAAAAATGGCAGGAAAAGAATCAGCTAATACAAACTGCTGTGGATTGCATTACTAGGCTTTTATCTTTTGCATTTCCTGATGTGTTTCTTTATCTTGGAGAGACATCAGCCCTGCAAAGAAAAATAACTGTTACTATTTGCTTTCCTGAGAACATTTGGTGGTCAGGTGGTGTGTGTTTTTCTTTCCCATTGACACCTAAACCAAACAGACACTGACATCTTGGCAGCAGTTGATCCTACAGCTACAATTACCTCTATACCTCTAATCATATTACATTAATTTAAGCATCACATGTAGGTCCCAATGAACAAGAAGAATATGATATCATATATATATATATATATTCAATATAGCCTATATATATATATATATATAGGCTATATTGAAAAAGAAGTAGAAGTATTTTTTTAAGCTAAAGTTAATTAATTAGTCAAAAAGTGTATGTAGCTACCCATGTGCAATCTTATAGAATGCAATGTAGCCTGGCAAATTGAAAATTGAAGAATCAAAAATACTATAATTAAGAGAAGGCATAATTATGCGCAAAATGTACTCTTTCACGGATCTGCCATAGTGAGAAAAAGAAATATAAAACAAATATATATCAACTTCATGATATACTATTAATATTGCAAGGTGTGTTCTTGTTACTTATTTTTTTTAATAGTTTACACATTTTTATGAACTTGTCACGAATTGTGTTATTAAATAATTTTGGAAGCACACAAGGCCAAGTCATTCATTACAGCAACCACCATCAGGTTTTTAACTTTTAATTTAGCTTGGGCAAAACATATCAAGACATATTGACTACACTTGTTTTAAGAAAAGCATTTGGCTGATAAAGTCAATCACCAGGACATTGAGAAATTATGATTTATAATGTTGGCTATATTTTAAAGTGGACCTATCCTGCTATATTTGAATAATATATTGTAGGGCCATACCTATATAAAATACCAAACAGATCATGCATTTTAGCCATGCCTCATTTCGCTCTATTTGCTCTTTTTTAGCCCTGTTTTTGCAAGGGCCGATTCTGTGAGAAGTCTTCTTTGCTGCTTTTGTGGCAGACTACAGCGCCACCTACAGGCCTGGCATATGTACTACAGCGTCTCCAGCGCTTTCGAGCAGCAGTGGCCATGGCTGTCTCCTCCTGATAGGTGGAGAGTTGCCCATATAGGCGGAGCTCCTCGTTTCTGACGTCAGAGATGTTTCAAATCTGGATCAGTC